>NW_024527710.1:17308866-17353866 GCF_017590135.1 Pyrgilauda ruficollis
CTGTGGCTGAGAGCTGGACGCCCCCCGCGCGGCGCCGCTGCCGCCCCGGCCCGGCCGCCCCCGGTACCTGCTGATCTTCTGGGCGAAGGCGCGGCGCTCGGCCATGGCCGCGCTGCGGGCTCCGCGCTGCCGGCCCGGGCAGCGCTCGGCCGCCGTAATGCTCCGCCGAGCCGCGCACTTGAGCGGCGCAGCTCCCACCCCCGGCGCTCGCCGCGCCCGCCGCCTCCTCCCCTTCCCGCCGGGGGGCCGCTCCTCGCAGATATACGGCGGGGAGTGACCGCCGCCGGCCCCGTCCTGTCCCCATCCGTGCCCCTGTCCCCATCCGTGCCCCTGTGCCCATCCCCGTCCTCTGTCCCCATCCATGCCCTTGTCCCTATTCCCGTCCTCCGTACCCATTCCCATCCCTGTCCTCGTCCCTTCCCCTGTCCCCATCCCTTCCCCTGTCCCCGTCCCTTCCCCTGTCCCCGTCCCTTCCCCTGTCCCCAAGGGTCCTGACCCCCACCCGCCTGGGGCTCCCCTTGCGGTGCCGAGTTGTTCCCGAGTGAGAACAGAGCAGCTGGGGTTGTTCTCGGCACTGATGGGGATCCGCCGGTGGTTTGGGGAAAAGGCTCCTTAGCATCGTTCCCCAGTCCTCAGTCCAAAATTGCTGCCAGACCAACCCTTGGGAGCACCAGAATCCCAGGATCACTGAGGCTGGCAAAGCCCTCCAGGAGCATCGAGTCCAAGCTGTGCCCGATCCCCAATTTGTCACCAGCCCAGAGCACTGAGTGCCACATCCAGTCCTTCCCTGGATATCTCCAGGGGTGGGGACTCCAAACATCCCTGGGCAGCCCCTTCCAATGTCCAATCATCCTCTCCATGAAGAAATTCCTGCAGCTCAAGACCTTGCTGGGTGTCATGGGTCTGCAAGGCATGGCCAGGTCCCTTGGCCAGACAAAACTGGGCTCCCAGTCAATCCTGCCCCATATCATCCCATCTCTTCCTTCAAAAAGGCTAAAAACTGTCCCTAACAATGATTCAGGAGATGGTTGGAAGATTGTACCATCCATTCCCACCAAACATGCCATTACTACCAGGTCTCCAACCACATCATGGTTTGGGGTTGTCTAATGGGAACAGGAGGTGGAAGGTGGGGAGTCATTAACAAAAAAGACTGTTTTGTCACTTCAAGAGAAGACTGAGCCCAGGACACGATCTAGCAGATAACACCAAGTCCCTGCTACCCGACACAGGCTGTGCACTAATCCAAACCAGGGAACTATTAATAGTCACCCAGGAAGTGTCCAAAAGCAGGAGTGTTAATTCCCCCCACTCCATCTGTTTGCGTCGTGTGAAGGTTTCCCTCACATGGAGGACACCAATCCCTCCCCTGGCAGGAGCTGCTGATTTCCAGCTGGGTGTAATTCCTCTGCTCTGCTGGCTGTGTGTGTTCACACAGGCAGTGCCCCAAAATCTGCAAAAACCTCGGTGTGTGAGTGATCCCAGGGGGTTTAATGCAGGCACCAAGTGAATCCCCTGTGGGCGAGGCTGTGCCCCAGGACACAAAGGTGCTGTCATGTGTCACACACGTGCACGCACACACAGATCCTGGGAAGCAAAGACCCATTGTAGGCACTGAGAAAGGGATGTTCTTCTCCAAGGGGGAGGGGAGGAAATATCCCACAGAGGTCTGCCAAGACAAAAGACTCTTGCTCTGGAGCTGCTGCCTGCGTGTAGAATTGCACACCAGAAAAGGGCATCCCACAGTGTGGATGGGATAAGAGATTTACCTCCTTATATCCACAGAAATTGTGGCTGCCCCACCTCTGGAAGTGTCCCAGGCCAGGTTGGACAGGGCTTGGAGCACCCTGGAAGGTGTCCCTGCCCATGGCAGGGGGATGGAACTGGATGAGCATTCCCTTCCAACCCAAAGCAGTTTGGAATTCTAAGACCAAATCCCATATCTGAGTGTGTGTGCCCACAAGAACAGACCAAAACACCAGGAACCACCAGCAACGCTTCCTCTTCCCCCTTTTTTCTCCCCAAAATGGCACCAGTCTGGAGTGGAAGAGGGCAAAATACCCCTGCCTAACCCAAACTCTGAGACCAAAACTGGGAATCCTGCCGTTCTGAAAGGAAAACTCTTCCTGCTGCCAGAGGGTGCAAAGAGCAGCCCAGCCCCAGCAGCCCTGACACACAGGGCACCGAGTATCCAAGGTCCACTGGGGATAACACAACTTTGGGACTTTAGGTTTCATTTGAGACCTTTGGGATTTTAGGTTTCATTTTCCCCTCCTGCCAGTCATTACCACAGAGAAAGGACCTTGGTTAGGTCTGGGCACTACTTGCTGAGTTTTGATGTCACCTTTGCTTTTCCTTGACTTTTTCTGTGGCTGAGAGCTGGACCAGAGGAGCTCCAGCCATCTCATCTGGATATAAAATGCACCTCTATCAATACAGATATTATATAAACTATATATATAATATCAATATTGTATTCATTGATAATATATATATATATATATATCTCAATAACATGTATAATATATTATTATACTATTGCCCTCACATCAGGAGGGCATTGCTTTGCAGAGAAATAGGTTTTCTCCATATAGTTGGGTTAAATATGAGCAAAATCCCTAAATTAATAGTCAACACCCAGTGAATTTCAGAAAAACAGATTCCTCATGACTTTTCAGATAGTGACCAGCAAAAGTCTACAAAGTCTGTGGGTTGAAATAGTAAGAATTCACTAACATTGGTAGAAATGTACATGTGACCTTGCAAAAAAACCCCAAGACCTTCTGTAGATTGACCCTAAATTTTGCAGTGCATGCAGCATTAACCAAGAGAAGTCAAGGAAAAAGTGAAGAAATAAGAGAGGAAAAAAAAAATTTAGTCTTTGACCATTATAAATCCAATACTGCCAAATAAAAAAATCATGGTAACAACATGGGGGGATTGATGTGGTGATGTCAGGGTGTTATTTTGGGTACTAAGGTGAGGGTTGCCTCTCACAGGCACAGTCACAATCCTTCTGCCTCCTGTTTTGTCATCCTAGAAGTGAATTAACTGAAGGAAATGCTTGGTCTGAAGAAACAAACAGGCTTTGCAAAGAGGACAATGTGACCACCAGAGAAACCTGTTACATGGAATTACAGTCTGCAAAAAAATTACTTCTTTAGGAACTAGCAGATCACTCTGATTCAGAAACAACAGTTGTGTGGCCAGTTTTCCTGCAGCAAAGATGGAACCATTTTCTTCTAAAAGAGGGGGAAATTGTATGTGATTCATGATGTACTGAAAATGTTACACTGTTTATTTTGCACAGTTTTTTGTGCCCATGTATTGTCCTCAAGGGTGTCTGGTATCTCAGAGTGAGGGTGAAGACAAATCAAGAGTGGAGGTGCTATGTACATGCAATTAATACCTCCAGCCAGCCCAAGTTAATTTTAATTAGTGTTTGAATAGAGGCTGCATAGTAACCAAGTTAAAACCTGGAACTTCACCAGCATTATGAGGATAGTGAATAGCTACTCCTCTTGAACACACTGTAATTCTTCACCATGTTTTAGGAAGCAAAGCAGGAACCTGGCTTGTTCCACGCTGGATTCCAACAGAAGAACACATCAGCCTTTGGGAAACATCCCTGCCTCCAAAAAGGAGTCCTGGACACAGGACTCTGATCCACTCTCACACTGAAAAGGGGAGAATGAAGCAGCACTTAATCAATTCTCCAGGGTACCTGTCCATGAACCATCTACATCCTTTAAAACATGAGACTAAAGTGATCTTCTTATAATTGAGACTGATTTTTACTGGGCTATAATCAAATTTGGTAAGTGCACCCTACCAACACAGATGTAACTCCCAGAGCCTGACAGAAGTAATCTTACAAGATTAGGTTCTGCACAGGAAAAATCCCTTTGGATCACAGCCAGAAAACATTTGGACAAAAGTGAACTGATCCTTGCCTTGCCTGTTAGCAGATTATTTCCTGAGCCCAGGGCTTCCTCGTTCTTCTGACGTAAACTTCCTCAGGGCAAAGGCAGGGAAAACATTTTCCACGGAAAACATCCAGAGTAATTCCATAAACAAAGCTGTAAATAGGGATTGCAAATGCAGGGAGCCACCTCCTGGCAGCACCCGGGAAGGGCCAAACCCCTGCCTCTCCTGGCCAAGGTTTAAATGTGAAGAGCTACACGCGTGTCACAAACGGCACAAACACCATCTCCTCTGGACAGCTCTGGCAAGAGAGAATGTGCTGCTGTTCTCAGGCTGCCCAGTACCCGAATTGTGCTGGAGAAACCAGATTTAAGGAGGGAGGACTCTCCAAATCCTGCACTGCATCCATGACATCCCTGTTATTTCCTTTACAGACCCACAGGACTGTACCAGCCTTTCCAGAGCCTTCTTCACATGGTGGTGTCTGATGGCAGCTTCACTTCTGCTTTACTGTCTCCTGGCACATTTATTTTAGGATTTCTTCACTTCAAAAGGTGGGTTCAAGAAATTAAATCTTCCCAGAGAAGGACTCAAAGTCTTCCCAAGTGAGATTCCATTAATTCTTTCCATTAATTCCTGCTCATGTTTATCATTTTTGTAGTTTATGTTTCCACCCTGAGCACAGCTCTCAAACTTTCCCAGTTCAACACTCTATAAATTGCATTAATGTGTTATTTCCTCTTGCATAATTAGGATCTTACATTAAGAGTAGCCTGGGCACAGATTCTTCCAAGTATCCTACTGAAGCCTCCTCCTCCTTACCCTACTCCTGGGACAGAGAAAGGAAATCTGGATTTGGAGGGACTGAGGGGTACCAGCAGAAGTTTGCTGGCTAATTTGGGGGAGAACCCAAATCACATCAGAGCAATCCAGCTCCTGCTGCCCCTTTCACCCTCACTGCTGCTTGAGAGGATGCACAAATTCACACAGTCTGAATTCCCATGTTTTCCCCTTTTCCTTTTCCACGGTCTCTTTTTACCTGAGCAGCTACTCCCACAAAAACTGGAGTTATTTAACATCTCTGAGGCTCTGCAAACTTGAATTCTGAGGAGTTTCAAACTTTCCAGAGGGAAACAGACCACAGATGGCTTATTTCCCTAGGAAATGGAACTAAAAATAAACGAGGAAAATTCCCTTCTCTCCAGCTACTTGACCTAAGGTCTGCTCTCCTCAGGCAACAATGTTTGGGAAAGCACATTTGGCCAAATGTTTAATGAGCTTTTCTAAATATATTGCAGATTACTGATGATGGAACAGTGGCAGGAACAGGAGCAGAAGCTTCATTCCCCACTGCCCAGTGTTCTCTTACCATTCTGCAGTGTTTGGAGGATAAATGTTGTGTATCTCCACAAATCAGAGTATCTCCTCTAATTTTTCATCTTTCCATTGCCACTTGGTGTTACCCACCTTATTTACCTATCAAAAAAATTAAGAAGAGACAAATTATATTTTCCAGGAACACAGATTTTCAAAATCTCTTTATGACATCCAAATGGAGCTCAGAGATGGTTTTGTGTCACAAAAACGTTGAAAGTGTGAACTCTGTGACATTTGTTATAAGTTTGTTGGACTTGGTTCCCTCCCACTCCCTCTGCAAACCTTTCATACAGAAACAGGAATTGGTGGATGTGAAGAAAACTCTCTCTTTTACAGACAATTATTTATGGTTGCCTGAGTGATTATTTGGCAATCAAAGCTTTGTTTTGTGTGGGGAAAAAAAAGCAGAAAATAACTACCTTCCCTCTCATAACCTGCCTGCCCAGGGGATTTACAGTGTATATCCAGGTGTGGCACATCAATTCAGGGCATGGTTATTAAATTTGAGAGCAGGAAGGGGAAGAGCCATTTCCTCTGATCAGCTGGATAATTCCTTGTACATTTAGGCAGATCCAAGCCCTGTCAGCTCCTCAGCTCTCCACCTTCCAGCCCCTACACAGACAGACAAGAACATCCATCTCTGTCTCAGGGAATAAAAGCAAAGATAAAACTTTAAACAACTATAATTCCTAGAACAGATCATGAAATTCTGGAGGCAGCAGACCTCTTTCTTTCTGCACTGTCACAGTTTAATGAGTTTGTGCAAACAGCAACAGGGTTTTTATTTTTAAATCTTTTTTTCTTTATCTTGGGAGCAAAGGGCAAGCAGGGAGCTGAAAGGCAGGGAAGGATTAGAAAGGTGATCTGCTACATCCCCACTTCAGGCCAACAGCAGACTTTTGGAACAAGGTGTAGTCTGCACATTAAAACCTACAATCCTCTTTACTGATCTACCCTCCTATGTGAAATATATCCATGAGGCTGCAGGGAAAAAAAAAAAAACCACCAAGAAATACACAAAGCATCTATTGTTGGCATTTGCACTGCAGCTAAATGTTAGATCATGTGCTGATTATAAAAAATTAAGCTCAGCCTGATCATCTGTGACCAGCAGAAGGCAGTAAAATCACAAAATGGAAAAAAAAAAATAAAACCCCACATGACTTTGCTTCATGAAGCCAAAATTGGGCTGGTGAGTACCAGGGAAGGCAGGAATATTAGGATCTTAGGATGTTGAGCACTAATGCCAGTTCCAGACAGCTGAGAAATTCAACTCAATCCTCCACAAATCCTGCACTTTTTTTTTTTTTTAAGCTTGGCTCTCGATACAGCCAATGAGTATTTTTAAGCAGCTTAAGACAAACAGATTAATGAAGAACCTACTTTACAAAACACTTTTAAAAAAACCTAAAAAACTCCTCAGGCCAGTGAGAGGAGATGCAGTGGTTTTGATGGGACTTTTAGAGAGGAAATAAAGGAGAGCACACTCAGCTGGGTATTTAGGCTGGAAACTGAAATCCTTCAGGGACTTTGGAGATATGGGAAGCATTTTGCTGTGGAGGAATCAAAAAACACGGAATTAAAAACCAAAACTAACTAAAAGCCCACAAAAAACCCAATAAAACACCCAAAAAAACAAAACCACGTAAACCAAAAAAGGAAACCACACAGAAAAACCCACAGGAAAAACCCCAACCCCAAAAAAAAAAAAAAAAAAAAAAAAAAAGAAAAAAAAAAAAGAAAAAACCAGGCCCCTCCCAAAAAAACCCGAGCAAAGAGAGAAGCGCTGTTAAAGGCCAGCCGCAGACCCCGCGCAGGGCTGGGATTTCGCTTCCAGCTGCGGCCCAGCCCGGCCCCGCCGCCTCCCTTCCTCTTCCTCCCTCCTTCCCTCCTCTTCCTCCCTCCCGCCTCCCAGCCGCTCTCCCTCCGGACTACACTTCCCATCGTGCCTTGCGCTCACACTGCCGCTCTCCGCGCCGCGCCCCCGCCGCGGCGCCCGCCGGGAGTTGTAGTTCGCGCGCCGCTGCGCCGCGGCCGGAGCAGCGCCGGGAGGCCGCGCGCTGCCTGGGCGGCCTCGGGCATGGCGGAGGCGGCTCCGTGAGGGGTGAGCGGCGGGCGGCGGCGGCGGGACGGGCTCTCCTAGGCGGCGGCTCGGGCGCGGCCGTGTCCTGTGGGGCCGGGAGCCGCCGAGCCCTTTCCCGCGGTGCGTGTGGGCTCCTGCTCGGCTGCTGCGCTCGAAGCGTTCCGTCCTTGCTGCAGGACTGAGGAATAATCTGCTTTTCTTTCCGAGCCGCCTTCCAAGTATCGTTTCTAACTGCCCTCGAATGTGTTTGCAGCGCCTCAGAAATGACCTCCGGCCGCTGCTCGCCGTCCTTCCGTGTGGCTGCCACTGACTGTCGCCGCTGCCGCTCCGGGCTCCTTCAAGGTATTAATGAAACCAAAGAAGTCTTAGTTAATAAGAGATCATTTACCTTGTAATTACCCCATTGAGGCTTCATTCATCCTTCCCGCTGCGGTCTTACGGGCAGCTCGCGTTGCTTTTCTGCCGTTTATGCAAACAAATGCTGTTTTGGGGGTTTTGGGGTGTTTTTCCATCGCTCCCGGCGTGGATCCCCTCGGGGGGCTCAGGGGTCGAGGTTCAGTTCCAGCCGTGTCCTGTGCTCCCTGAGGGAACATCATCCTCGTGATGTGCATCTGAACAACTTCAGAGATCAGGCAACTTCGGGATAAAGCCATTCGGTTTGGTAATTTGATATTCAAGCCCGTTGGCTTCAGTATTCCTGGGACCTTCTCCTGGTGCTGTTCCATTGATGTCGGTGGAACTCTTACTGGAATTCTTACTGATGCTTTCTTGCACTGATGGCAAGAACTTGTGTTTTCCCCGTGGAAAAATTATACCTGCTTTGTGTTAGCATTCTTGGAAGCCCTTTTTGCATCTTTAGCATAATGTCAGAGGAGAAATGTACCGGGAGGAAAGATAAATGTGCTGTGGTGACCATCATCTTTGAAAAGAAAATTAGCTTCTTTCTCATTTACATAATTTTGTCTTCAGGCCCCTTCAGAACTGTAGAGTTTGTTTCATTTGTAATTTCAGCCAGAGGAAGCTTTTCTAGGAATTGGTTTTTAAGGCAATCAGTGGTGTCTGGATAAATGGTTGTTGCTGATGGATCATGTGAGGGAAGACAGGAGCAAACACACCTCCTGAAAAAGTTCATTTTGCCACTTTGCTGTCTGCAGCTGGTGATACAGTCAGGCTTTCCTTTTTTTTCCTAAAGAAAAAAGAGGGGGGAAAAGGCAGGAAGTTAAAACCCACCTTGAACTTCTTCCTTTTCTTCCTCCCCCAGCTTAACACAAAGCTAATCTACAGCAGGGATGTAGACACTTGTTATTTTCACTAGGAAAACCTTAGCCTTCCCTCATGTTTGTGAGTTGGCATTGCTTCTTCTTCTGTCAAAAAGCAGATTTTTATGAGAGAATAGTGGGAAAATGCTAGGGGTGGTTTGGGCAGCAGATTGCAGATCCCCAAAAAGTGGATCTGAGTGAGTACCCTCAGGCTCAGATGTTGCTGCCACCCTGACATCTTCACCCTCTCCTTAATTACACTCTCACTGATTGGGTTTGCTTAAAAGTCATTCCCAGTGGAGAGAAGTGACCCAGTTAAATCTTTGTCCTGCTTTTGATCCCAGTTCTGTGGAGAATAGCACATGGAAAGGTAAATACAGTTCTAGATACTCCTTTTAAAGCAAGGAGTTTTTTTCCTGGCTCAAATTTATTAATTAAATGAGGAAGTTCACTGTTGCTCATGTCAGCTGGTGCTGTCAGAACTTAGATAAAAATTCTGTGAAGGCTGCAGTGATGTCCCACTGTTGATCATCTTTTGATGTCCCACAAGAGCTGCTGTTGAAGCAGCAGCTCTTAATTTTTCATCTCTCTGTGCAAGGGTTTGGGCCACCAAACACCATCAAGAAACTTTGTGTGTCAGGTATTTCAAGGTGGACCCACTGACACAATGCTCATGGTGAAGGAAGTTCTGGTAATTAACAGCAAACTTCCTGTTACAAATGGGGCAGCTGGACTGTGGAGGGGATTCTGTCCCATTTCCCCAGATTTCTTAGAAACAGGGTTAAAGGCATTACCAATTAGCTGTTTATTTATTACCAATTATTATTCAGGTTTCTTTCAAGGTGAAATCTGTCTTATCTTGCAGTGCAGAAAGAGCCTGTAAAGATGCATTTCCTTGGAAAATTTATCAGGAGTTTTTACAAAATTAGCCTGCACTGTGGTGGATTCTAACACAAAAAGTGCTTTTTGTTTTCTCTTCAGCAGAAAAGAGCAGCATCTTTGCTGTTTATTGGGCTGCATCTCAGCTCTCCACCTGACTGCTGATAAAATGAGTGTGCTCGTGTGCCAGCACAGGTTTTGTGCTCTGGAGCAGTTCGTGGTACAAGGCAGAGCTGCTGGAGAACATTATCTTTTATTTAGCTTTGTGTAGTGCTTTTATTGGTGTATATTTGGAATTAAATTATTTTATTACTTATTCATGGGACAGGGGATTGCCTGGTGGTGGAAGGCTCTGTGAGTTTATTGCTGTTTCTGGCCGTGTTGGGCTTAAGTGCCTGAGTGGGGGATGCTGAGTGTTTATATTTTGGTTTTTGCAGCAGCAGAACTGAAAGCCTCACAAGACAGCGATGGCTTTTTCTCTGGAATTTGAATATGGAGGCCACGGGGACAGATGAAGTAGAAAAGATCAAATCAAAGTTTATGTCTGCATGGCACAACATGAAATACAGTAAGTGGAGCACAGTGTGGTGAGATGTGTCCTCATTAAAAGGAATGGAGTGTTTCTTGTTGACATGAATGCAGTCATAACTAATTAATACTACAGATGCAATATGGCCCTTGTAACAATTTTTTCTTTGATGTTATAAATTAGCCCCACTAAAAAACCTCCTTAGCTTTTCATTTTTTCAAATAAATCTGGCATAATTTCATTTTAAATTGCTTCTTTTGGAAACAGTGAATGTATTCTGTAAATTAATCTAGATTTGCATAGGCTTTTAAACAGGGATACTATGGAATCATCTGCACAAAGATATATTTTGTTTATAAATGTATTTTTATGAAAAAAAATAAGATAGTGTGTGAGATACAAACTCCACTGAAGAATCTACCCTTGAGTAACATTTTTCCACAGCTGAACATCAGTAATTTGTTTATGAGCAACCAGATTTTCAAGTGTGCCCTTTACTAATCTGTCCTTGATTTTTCTGCTTTCCCTTTAGGCCTGAGGTTGCTCAGATTTACCACCAGATTTTTGATAAACTTTATTAATCATAGCTGAGTTTTGGAGATGTCTGACAAGATGAAAAGATTTTTTTTTTCTGCTTTCTTTAAGGCTGTCACATGGTTGAAAGGGAATAATAGCCATTGCACCTTTTATGGGATTTTTTAATGAGACCAAAACCCAATATCAAT
This sequence comes from Pyrgilauda ruficollis, assembly GCF_017590135.1. NCBI lineage: Eukaryota > Metazoa > Chordata > Aves > Passeriformes > Passeridae > Pyrgilauda > Pyrgilauda ruficollis. The sequence goes on from NW_024527710.1 coordinate 17,319,643, forward strand.
GCTTATTTTTTTTATTCCCCTTTCAGGGGTTGCTTTTGGCTTAACCAGATGCTGTTAGCATTTCCTTTTGGAAAGTTCAGTCACAAATTTGTGTTTGTTTTGCATCTGTTTTAGGCTGGGTGTTGAAAACAAAAACTTACTTCAGTAGGAACTCTCCAGTCTTTCTGCTGGGAAAATGTTACCACTTCAAAACTGAGGGTGAGTACAGAGCTCTTCACTCATTCCAGTCTTCCTCAGCAGGAATAAGGTATTTTTAATAGTCTAGAAAGACTGGCATTAACAATTACCAAATCCAAAATGTAAATATAAAAAGCTTAGAAAATACTCATTTAAATGTCCACCTCTAATGCAACCCATCCCAACCTGCTTTATTCAGATTTTACACCAAAACCTTGTGCTTTCTGTAAAAATTTGTGTTGTAATTTGCACTTCATTTGCTATCAAGTGGAGATTTCCTCTCTAAAAGCTCCTGATGGAAGTAGTGACAAGGCCTGATCTGGGTCACTGCACCAACACCTTTGTTATCACTTTCCAGTGTGCAGTTTTTTAAGTCTCCCTCTTTATTTGACCATTCACAGTTGGGTGAATTAAGCATTTACTTGCAGGTCAGTGGTTCCACTGGCACAGTGGTGTCTGCGTGGTTCTTCTCATTTTTCCTTTTTTTTTTAACATTTCTGTTACATTTGCCTTCCAATTTTCCTTTGTTGTACTTGAGGCAATCGTGAATTTTTGTAAATTTGCTTTTCTACTAAATTTGATGTTTGTTATTCGCTTTCTAATAACAGAAGTGCCATAACAAATTAATTAGAGCTTAAACTGTGCTTTGCCTTGCAGAATCCGGGGAGCTCTCTACAGATGGGTCCAATTTTGACAAAATCAGCACTGAGATTTCGGGGAACGTCGAGGAGTTCCGCAAAGATTTCATTTCTAGGATCTGGCTGACCTACAGAGAGGAATTCCCTCAGATCAAGGGCTCTGCTTTAACCACAGACTGTGGCTGGGGCTGCACGCTCAGAACGGGGCAGATGCTGCTGGCTCAGGGGCTGATGCTCCATTTCCTTGGGAGAGGTGAGTTAGCAGAGAAGGTCTGTGTTTGCATGAGCACAGGCATTCTGTAGAGACCAAAATGGCCTTTTTTTATCCCAAATCTGAAGGGCCGGCTGGTTTTGTTTGTGGGCTCCTCACTCCTGTTGGAATTGTGCCATTGCACACAGACTGGGCTGTTCTGTCCTTCCATTTCTGAGAACCAAAGTGTGCCAAAGCAAACTTCTGTGGAGTTCCCAATATCCAAGTGTGAGTTAATACATCACAAAAGTGTGATCCTCCTATCTGGGTGTCCTGACCCATGCACCTGCCCAGTCCTCTGGAAATTTGATTGTTTCTTGAACTCCAGATGTAGGAGTGAGTTCCCCAGCCCATAGCTGTGGGCTATGGCAGAAGTGATGTTCTTTTATCAGTTCTAAAGTTGTCCATTATTGAATTTCTTCTGCTGTTAATACATTGAGTTCCTAGAAGGTTTTTAATCTAACTTCAATACATCATTCTCTGTGTGGAAATGTTCACTGTATCATTCCTTCCCTTCCCCCCATGTACTTAGAGAGGAACTTCCCTTTTTTCCTTACCACTGTCTGTCTCAAAGTCCTCCCTCAGTCACAGCCAGCTGAAGCTTCAGGAGCTCTGGGACACTTTCTGCTGTCATGGGCTGAGTGTCCATGTCCTCCTCATTCTTCCAGGCTGAGCCATGTCCTGCAGAGAGGTATTTTAGGTTGGCAGAGTTAAACACCTTTTCTTTCCATCCCATTCCCAGTCCCTTTCATAACAATCATCCATTGCTTCAGAATGAGCCAAGGCACAGGCCTGAGGCCGCCCGGGGGGGTTGAGAGAACACAGGGCATTGTTTCCTCAGCCATGTGTGGGCTCTCAGGAACACTTCAGCAGAAGATCCTTCTGAAAGCCTGTTTTGATCACACTTTGCCCTGGCAGTGCAGCTCTGATGGAAGCTGGGAGCAAGGTCCCAGCCCAGCTGCAACACAAAGTCTCCATTTCTGGCAGCGTCAGGACTGAGCTGTGGGATTGGCTCGGTGAATGTGCCTTTGGCTGTAGATATTTAACTCAGAAAACATTCATTATCTCTTTCAACTGACTGCACATATCAAAAAGTGTGTAAGTACTTCTGCTGAGAACACAAATCCCTTAAATATCGCTCCTCTTATACATACATTTAAAAGAGATTCAAGACCTGCCCAGAAGACTCCCTGTGAGCAGGAGTGTGTAATGGCTCATTTGGAAGTAACCCCAAACAAAAAAGCCTCAGGTTTCTATCTTTAAAATCCATGGTTCCAAAGAATTCCTTGTGTGTCCCCTTTGTATCCTAATTTGGAAGATGATGGGGTCATTCCAGAGTGCTCTTGTTCCTGGGGCAATTCATACCCACAGAAAGATGGGGTAGAGATGGTCTTCCTGGGCTGCTTTGCTCCTCACTTGGTCTTCTGACAGCTGGTGAATTATCTTTTGAAAAGCTTTTTATGAGGTTTGGGCAGCTTTGGAAACATATTTAGATGTTTACAGGAAGTTTTTCATGGCTGTTTACTCTTTTCCCAGGGATGTTTTCGTTCTCGTTTAATGGTGTTGTTTCTGTTAGGAAGCAAAACTTGCCTGAAGTTTCTAGCTGAGATATTTACACTTCCACTGCCATGTGGAATGTTCCAGATATTGCTGAATGTTGTTGTGAAGGAGTTTTGATTTTAAATTTGAAGTTTTACTTTGAAATGCCTGTGCTTCAGACACCGGCTGGAGTGTGAAGCTGAGGGCCCAGATCAGCAGGGCCTGTGAGGATGTTCCACTGAACTGGCTGTGTTGGGAGTACTTGCTGGAACTGGGGGAGAATTCCAGGCATCTTCCTGGGCCTGCTGAGCCCCATTCTGTAGGAGGAATGCTGTGTGGGATGCATCATCCATAGGGAAACCATCAGCTAGAAAAGCAGACTGAAGACACTGAATGATATTTAAACAAGTTTGCCTTGTAATCTAAAGGAGTTAATGAATTTAGTGAATAAAAAAGCCCTGCCTGCCTGTTTTTCTGCTGATCTCCTTTGCCATTTTGCCAGGAAGAAATGTTTGCTTTTACATCAATAATTCCTCAGGTCTGCCTGGTTTTTTAATAACTGAAAAATAAGAAGAATTAAGAGTTTTTAAAACCTGTTGTTTGACACAGGTAAAAGGTTTTTGGATAGTATTGAAGTAACATTCATGTATTTAATATGTGAGGGAGTTCTAACCTGTAATCAGGTGTATCTTGTTTATTCAGCTGACAGGGATGGTCAACAGAAAATCAAAGCAAATCCTGCTCTTCTAGAATTCTTTGTTCACCTATTAACAGCCACATGTAAAACACAGACAATCGCTTTAATGAGCGTGGGGGACAAAGGGAAGTGCTTTGCTAATTATGCCAGTTATGCAGTGTTAATATGGATTTTGCCTTTCCTGCTGCAGCCTGGGTGTGGCCAGAAGCCCTGGACATGGACAGCTGTGACTCGGAGTCCTGGACCAGCAGCACCGTGAGGAAGCTCACGGCCTCCTTCGAGGCGTCGCTCACGGCCGAGAGGGACCCCAGGGTCCTGGCCCGGCCCCCCGCCAGCAGGGACTGGGATGTCACCCAGAGGAGGAATGAGGTTTATCACAGGAAAATCATCTCCTGGTTTGGTGACTCCCCCCTGGCAGCCTTTGGGCTGCACCAGCTGATAGAGTATGGGAAGAAGTCCGGGAAGATGGCGGGGGATTGGTACGGGCCCGCCGTGGTCGCACACATTTTGAGGTAAAACGCCTTCAGTTCTCTGCTCCTTTCCTTTGGCACAGCACAGAGAAGCATTTCTGAGTGTCCTGAGATTGCTTCAGCCTAATTGAGCAGCAAACTGTTCATTATTGGCTTTGTAAAACACCCATATCAGGAGCAGTTTCAGAGCTTTATCATAGGCAGGAAGGGAAATAGCAGCAGGTGCAGGAATGAATGCTGAGCTTTTGTCAATCCTATTTCAGGAAAAAACACAACATTCCTGTTTTCTTGTAGAATCCCAAGTATCTCTCCCAAACCCTTTTAAGTAGAGCTGCATTTAGTGAAATGTTCTAAAAACTAACCACTCTTTCAACCTTGGAACATGCATAACATTAGAGATTTTTTTTTTTTTATACTGTAACCTGGGGGCTGTAATGTACTGATAGTGTAATGAAATGTCAGAGCTAAAATTGATGTTTTCAGCATTTCTTTGCACACATCAAATTCTTGTGAAACTGTAAATGTATGGGACTATTAATATTATAATTATATCCCAGTAAAAGTAAAGGGTCTGTGACATTCAGCGTGGTTAAAAAAAAAGTCGAAAGTCAAATTTCTCCATACTGTGAGCCTTGATACCCAATTCTTTGAATGTTTTGGGGGGTTTTTTTGTAGTTTTACATGTTTATTTTTTTAGTGGATTCCAGTTTACTTATAAACTGAATCACTAATAAATCATTTAAGCAGCAGAAGGCAAAGTTAATGCATTTATATATTTATATATATATGTAAAAATAGAAGCATTTGATATTTAATGTAAATGTTATGTTCATCTGAAGTGCAGCTGTACTGAAATAATCAAGTGTGTATCCATGCAGATGCAAACAGGGATGTAGGAGTTTAGCATTTTTAATGTTTGATTCTACTTTTTTTTCTCATGATGGAAGCAGTCAGAATTTTTTGCTTGCTTTAATAAATTAAATTATTTGTGTCCCTAATGGGAGCAGGGGGTTTGGTGCAGAATTACACTCACCACAACCCCAGGGGTGATTTCCAGCCCTGCAGAGGTTTCCTTTCCTGGATCTTTGTCTCTTGCAGCAGCACTAACAATGTACAGCTCCCTGATAACTTGGGAATGACTGCATTAAACCACTCCTCAAAATAGAGTGGGGAATAAAGGGATAGTGACCATTTAATGCAGGTGTGTGCTTGAAATCAAAGGTAAATCCTGGATTTTGAACAGTTCCCTTTCTTTGCAATTGTTGTCCCTGATAAATGACCATGGTTCTGACTATCAGCATGGATTTTATTTTACTTTTTAGATCTGCTACTCTTAGTCTTTTGAGGGTAGTCTAATATTGTAATTATCTTTTTGAAAGTTGTGGTGAGGCTTTATTTCCAGGTGCTAATTTGTGTCTTGTTATATGAACTGAGGTCAAATAAAGAGATTTAATGAGTTGAAAATAATATTTTTGTCAGCAAACTTAGCCTTTATCATCAATATACATGACAGAAAACAGTTATAAACAGAAAGAAATAAAGTAATGAATATGAATTTCATTGGAAGTTATTGTGGGATTTGGGGCCTGGTTTTGTTTCATTGTTTCTTCTAAATAGCCAGACATTGTCATCTTGGCTTGGGAGAAACGTGGTGCCAAGACATCCATGGAAGATACAGGCTGGATCTTGGTTATTTCTTATTTCAGTGTTTAAAAACAAATAAAAAATCCCACCCCACCACCTGTGTTTATCAGGAAGGGAAGATGTCTTGAATTATACAAAATAATCCCTATAAAAACCCAAACAATCAAAAAACTCCTATGACAAACAAAATCAACCTGTTTCTAAAAAAAGAAAATAGTTTGTTTGTTTATTGTTATTTTTTTTTTAAATGAATGGTAAGTTAAATAGTTTTGTGTTTGTATTTAGAAAAGCTGTTGAAGAAGCAAGAGACCCTGAGCTGCAAGGAGTAACAGTCTACGTTGCCCAGGATTGTACAGGTAACTGTGATTTTGTAGATTTTTGCAAACATTTTAAGTGCTTTTTATGCTTTTCAGTTAGCACTTAACAATAGAGCTTTAAAGGGAAAAAAATCCCAATGAGGTGGATCCACAAAACTGAGATTATGTAGACAAAGGGGCTCTTGATATGTGCAGATTGTTCATTGCTGGTTTGGTATTTTATAGTGGAATTCCAAATCTGCAAATCAATTATTGCCTCTTTTCCTTTTACATGTAGATGTTACTGTTAGTTGGAAGCTTTCAAGTTTTAATTATTCCTTTCAGAAGTTTATATGCAGCAATAAATATTGGCTTTCTGCTGACCTACCCCTTCTGCATTTCCTTGGCATTGCAATTCAGCAGCAGCAATTCCCACTCCACAAAATATTGCTGGGAGTGAGGAGGCTCAGCACTGGTTCTGAGTCACCTGGGTGTTGAGTTTTTTTTTTTTTTCCTTTGTTAAGTTTGGGATTAAATGTGTGAGATGGTTTGTTTGGATTTAGATGTTTATTAGTTCTTATTTATATTACAGTCTTATAAATTGTGAGTTCTATAGTACTTCAACAATTTAAAAAATGAGTTTTATCTCTGTTTTTATAAGGTTTTTTAAGGATAAACTGTCTAATCAAGAAATGATACTTAAATTATTTTTACTTTTAAGTTAATAACTAATTACCCATACCTTGTAATGTGGACTGTTTTTTATCTAATTAATTACACAATATTACTTAAACTTATGAAGAAGAAGGACTAGTCACTGTTCTAAAAGCTCTATCTTGCTGTATATATATATATATATATATATATATATATATATATATATTGCTGTATTCTAAAACTTTAAGTTTTTCACCATGTGGTATTACATACTTCTATTTAAACCACATACATATAATTCTAGTTCTGTATAAACTGTCTAATCAAGAAATGATACTTAAATTATTTTTACTTTTAAGTTAATAACTAATTACCCATACCTTGTAATGTGGACTGTTTTTTATCTAATTAATTACACAATATTACTTAAACTTATGAAGAAGAAGGACTAGTCACTGTTCTAAAAGCTCTATCTTGCTATATATATATATATATATATATATATATATATATATATATATATATTGCTATATTCTAAAACTTTAAGTTTTTCACCATGTGGTATTACATACTTCTATTTAAACCACATACATATAATTCTAGTTCTGTAATTCAATTTTGGAAGCCTTCTCCATGGCTTTAGGTTAAATGCAGTGTTCTCTTGGGATCTGCCAGCACAGAAAGTCTGAAATTCTCAGCATCCAGGGCTCCCACACCTGGGCTGTGTTTTGGGAGGACAGCAAGGTTTGGAGGGGCTGCAGTTTTAGTTTGTCACACTGTGATGCCACGTTGGAGGTGTGTGTCTAAAACCTGGAGGTTCTGTTTGAAATCTGAATATTTCTGTGTGTCTCAGTCTACAGCTCGGATGTTATTGACAGGCAGTGCTCTCTTGTGGATTCTGGGAAAGCAGGCACAAAAGCTGTAATTATATTGGTTCCTGTGAGACTCGGTGGAGAGAGAACAAACACAGACTACCTGGAGTTTGTAAAGGTATGAAATGAGAGTTCAATCATTTTTCAAAGAGTAGCACAAGGGGATATGAAAAGCAGCTTCACGAGGGTGATTCTCCCCATTAAACGTGTGGTGGGGATTTTACACTTGAAGGTTGTAAAGTTTGACTTTACAGATTTGAAATTTCCCTATTACAAGATCAGACATAATTGCAGAGCACATGATGTCCCTTGGTAAAGCAGTGATAACTGTCCTGCTCCTCCAGCAGCCACCTGAAAAGACATTAATGCAGTGCCTCAAATTACAAATGGTAATTTAATCTAGCAGGACTCTAATAGCATATGTAACTAAGGATCAGGCAGCATTTTAAAATATAAATACACTCCATTCCTTGCTCTGTGTCTTACTTTCTTAAATAAGAAAATGGTTCAAATGGTTTTAAGTTGTTGCCTGTCTGTTCTTCCCATTTTCTTTTGTCTCTTTGTTCCCATGGAATTATTTGATATTTTTATTCACTCCTTGAATTGTTTTTTCCCTGTCTGGATGAATGTTTGTGAGGATGGTGGTGCAGGAGTAGCAAGCAGTTACCACAATAAAAATGAGCTGGAAAAAAGGCAAACTGAAGGGGAAGGCAGAGGGGGAAAGGTCTGTGCTGTGGTTTTGTCAGCAGAGGTTCTGCAGATACCTGAGGATGTGCTGTAATCCTGCCTCTTGCTCCTCTTAGGAAAGGGCTTGTTCTCTTAGCCCTGCTGCTTTTATTTCATTTTCCATGCTCCTCTTTAAGTTTTGGGTTCATTTTTAATTTACCCCAATGTAGGAGCACAGACAAAGGCTGAGAATCTGTAACATGATTTATTTTGGGTCTGTCTCTTCACTGTAACATTTCAGGAAAACATTTCGATTTTTACTGGTGAAGACCTTTAAGTTATGAATTTAAATTGTTACTAAAATTTTCCCTGATTATTTTCCTTGCATTTTTAGACAGTTGGTTTGGGAAAGTTTCAGTTTTTAGCTGGCTGCACTGAGTGATTCCTGCTGCTCCCTTGCCAGGGCTGTTGCAGCCTGATGGAGGCTGAGATAAGAGGGCTCTCAATTGCCTGAATCAGTCACTCCAGTGTCTGCCCTGACTGTTCCCAAGAAGTGACCACATTTCTTGGAGTCTGGCTTTAAGTTAAAAGTGCAGATTTTAGAACGTAGCACAAGAGGTAATTTCTACAAAGGGTTTTATATTTATGGGTGAAAATTGATAAATTTTTTATAATTCACTTTTACAAGAAGCTTGCCATAGATTAAACAGTTATCCATTACTCTGAGCAGCTTTGCTCTCCCTTTGCTCTGCCCTCCTTGGCTCTTGGAGCCTTTGCCTCTGATCTGCCTGAATGTTCTGTGATGCTCAGAGCATTTGCTAAGGAAACCTTCTCATTTATATTTTAAAGAAGTTTTCTAAGGAAACCTTCTTGTTCGTATTTTAAATAAGCATCAATTCCTTAACCTGTGTAAACCATGCTGGATTTGACTCTGTAGCATCTCAGAGAAGGTTTTTAAGTGACTTTATCCTTGTCTAAGCAGGGAAGATTTTCTCCTGAGAAGCCTTGGTGTTAGTAGTCTGACAATATCAATCTTTTTGTTGAAAGAAAAATTCCCTTCTTACACTTGGTAATGTCCTCTTCCCAGAAGGTTCTGGTTCCTCTGCCCCCTAGACCTCCTGGGATGTTTATGGTGCCTGGCTGTTGTGTGTTTCTCTCTCCTGCCTGGATGTGGGGCAGCTGGTTTTGGAGCTGGACCTTGTAATTAATTCCTCTTAACTTCAGCTGGCATTTCTGCCCAGGATGTAAAAGCTGATGCTCTGGCCAGGCTTGTCCACTTGAGTGCAAAAGGAAGAGAGTCCCCAGGGGCACAGGATGTAAATGTGTGTGAAAGCTGGAAATCTCAATACTTTGGGATATTTGGACTAAGGAGTTGGTGCTCATGATATTTTGTCTGCTCCCCAAAAACATGTGTGGCTATCTCATGGGAAGGGAGGATTTTCTCTGGAATATCTGCTGGTGTGGTTTCATTTGGTCAAGCCCCAGGAAGTCATGGAGTCAATCTTTGAAAAAAAAAACAAAACCATTTGCCTAAAAGGGCAAAAAGCAAATATTTTAATTCAGTTTAATACTTTGGTTAATCTTAATGATTCCCTGTTCTTGTTGTAGGGAATTTTAAGCCTGGAGTACTGTGTTGGCATCATTGGTGGCAGACCAAAGCAATCCTATTACTTTGCTGGATTCCAAGGTTAGTGTTTGAATGTGTTAGGTCTCCTCAGTATTTTTTTCTCTCAGAGTAGGAAGTTAATACTGAAGCAGTGGGAAATAGCGTGATTAAAATAGTAAAATGAGTACCTTATTAATTCATCACATCTCCCCAAGTCCAGCCATTTGTCATTTACCCCACGGAGTAATTGGATTCTGTAAAATGTACATTTAATTTCCCTTGTTGCATAAACAAGGCATAATTTATCTGTTTCACCAAACTTGAGGAGCATTTGCTGTTCCTGCCTGGCAGTTCTTATTTAGGTATTTACTCTCTCCTGCTTTAAGTGGTGTTAGTTGATGCCTAAATGACAAGCAATATATTCTTGCTGTCAGGATGAAGCAGGGCGATACATTTTTCATATGCAAACTCCAGAATATAATTGTGTGTTTGTAAAAGTAATTTTATCACCAAAAATTAAATGACAGTTTCATCACTTTATAAAAATTCTGCTTATACAAGCATATTTGATTATGCAAAAGTTAATCTGTCCTGCAAAAACCTATGCTTCAGTCAATGAGTATCAGCCTGGCAAGCAGTTACTCACTGGCTTTTTTTCCAGCTGTTCTGCATAGAAATTGGATTGTAAGCAGTGTAATAATAAGGTGTTTTTTGAATTACTTGTCTTCTGTTTTGTCCTTGCAGATGACAGTTTGATTTACATGGATCCTCATTACTGCCAATCTTTTGTAGATGTCAGCATAAAGGATTTCCCTCTTGAGGTACTATGGATATAGAGCTGGCACTGTTTTCTTCCCATATGAATCAAACACTAATTATTTAGAGCTGTTCTAGCTAGCTGCAGCTTTATGGTTTTACAGTTACATGTTATTTATCAATGTCCTGCCCTTCTTTATAGGCCTATAATCAACAAAAATGACCAGAGGTTAAATCTCAATATGGAGGTTTAATTTTTACTTCATTAATCTTCATCTGTTTTCTTTTTAATGATCATAAAATCTCCAAAATAGATGATCACTTCATTTAAGTGATTTTCCATCAAAAAAAAAAAAATAGATTATATTTGTGGATCTTAAACCTGTTTTGATTTGGGCTTGATAGTTTCTCTTTCTGGTCTTTTTTTTTTTTTTTTAATTCAAATTGCAAGCAACATCAGGGAGAATTCCTGTGGTATTCAATAGTAGGAGCCTGGAAATAGAGGGAGCTAAAGTAGGTGATTAGAGAGCTGAATTTACAGCTACCCTGGGAAAACATTGTCAGCTGCAAGGAAGTGCTCAGTGGCCTCAGCACTCACAGTCACATCTCAGGGCCATCCACACAAACTCTCCTTGCTCTTGTGCCCGACTTCAGGTGAACTTCCAGCAGCTCTTGGCTCAGCCTGAGGGGGCATCCACAGCCAGGGCAGCAGCAGCTGCTCCAGAACAGAGCTGGAGCAAAATCCCATATTCATATATATTCATATTCATTCTATTCATATATAAATAAAAAATCTCAAAGGACCTGCACAGGCCTGGTGTCAAGTCCTTAAAGCAAACACTTGATGTTTTTCATTATTTATGCTTAACAAAATGCTTGAGTTAGCATGTTACATAATACAGAAGTGGAAGATTCTCTAGGAAATGAGAAGGTTCTGAATGAAGCAAAAGAACACAGAGCAAAATGGGTCAGCAGATATCCCAGGCAGGAAGTTTGGCTGTGTTTAGAGATGCCTTTAGGTTTGCCCTGTTGAGATGTTTGGAGAAGAGCTGGTGGGTGCCAGCTCTGCCTGGGATGATCACCCAGCTCCTTCCCCTTTATCCTCACAACTGTGTTTTGCTCCAGTGCCCCTGAAGATTTTACAGTTTGGGAAAAAGCACAAAAGGTGGGAAGAGCACAGAGCAGCAGAGCTGAAGTGAATTCCTTAAGGTCCTGCTGTGGCCAAGCTACAAAAACACATCTTTTGAGTTCTGTTCCTATGTCTCAGCTTCAAAGTTGTGCTGCAGACTGGCATTAATCTGAATTTCTAAATAATACCAAGGTTTTAAGCTATGTTTGGAAGGTATGCAAGCTGCCAGCTTGGCTTGATCTCATCCTAATGCTTTCCTGCAGACGGAAAATAGATTGCAATTTAATGCTTGCTGCATTTAATAGTATTATATCTTTGTCCAGAAATGTCAAAAGTAAACAGAAATTGCTTTCTTAGTGTGGATAGTTGCTTGTTAGATTTATCTGTAGGGAGTATTTTCAAAATTGACAAATTGTCCAGAATAAGTTGGAAATCAATCCACCATGTATTGGCTTCCAGCATCCATTTGTTTGGAGGAATGGGAAAAAAAAATCCTTTCCACTTCTCTTTGTTGTGCAGTGATTTGTGCAGCATTAAACCTCCTGCACAACTGTAGGGACAGGGTTGCTGCTGCAATGGGATGTGGAAGGCAGGATTTGATTTTTTAAAAATTTTTCTAAATGCATTTGATGACTCAGGAATTAATGTTAAAAATACAATTGCTGTTTATAAAAAAGGAACGGTGAGGAGAAAAAGCAGTGACTAAAATCAATCTTGCAGAAATAGCCCAAATCATCTTGGTGGATATTTTTTAGCAGAGGTTTTCCAGAAATACCTCTCGGGTTTGTAATCACCAGGAAAGAACAATATATTTTATTATGTAAAACTGCTGCAGGGATGGTTACACTCGGATTTGGGAACCAGTGCTGTCTTCTGTGGATTGATTTTTGTGATTAGCAAAAAAAGGGATTTAATAGAGGGAGGATGATGGGTCATCCTCTATGTTAGAGGCAGAGTGGAGGGGACTGGCTCCCTCTGAGAGCAAGTGAGGAAATAATTGCAGTTATTGGACAAAGAGCTTCACCACCACTGCAGTTCCTGTAATAAATAACCACAGAATCAGGGTAGATGGGATATACTTATTTTTTCCCTCATAAACTGCGTGAGGAGCGTGGGGAAGGGGGTTTTGTGTTTGTTTTCTCTTACAGCAGGGCTGCTGAAAGTATCAGCTCACAGCACTGGCGGGGCAGCATCTGTCAGGGAAAGAGATTTCATGTGAGGAAAAACCCATTTGTAAAGCAGGGCATGTTTGGTTTTTCCCTACTTGTGGATCATTGTAATATGGTTTTGCTTTTGTGTGTTTTGTGGGTTTTTGAACCCATTTCATTTACTGAAGGAAAATGCATGAGGTTGGTTTATTCCATTATGTCTCTTTTATGGAGGCTGGGGGAGGGAAGGGGCACTGGGCAGTGGTAGTAAAGCAGTAAGATAGTGCAAAAGCTGTTACAAATTCAATTTGCAGAAGAGCATTCACCTTCTCTGCCTTGGGAATATTCATAAAGTATTGCTGGGAGCAGCAGAGCTGTGACAGATTCCAAACTAACCTGGTGTGTGGGGAAGTTTGGGAATGCAGCCTGAACAGCAGGAGGTTTTACACCGCTGGGGAAGGGTGGAATCACTTGGATATTTGGGGGGGTGGGAGAAATCACTTCCAAAGTGTGTGCTGGGGGTTAATTCAGGGGATTGGATGTTTTAAAGCTGTTGTGGGGGGACAGAAGTAAATACATGGATCTGTGCCATTCCCAATTGTAACCGTGTTTTGCGTTTTTTCGTTGGGAAACTTGCAGTCATTCCACTGTCCTTCTCCCAAAAAGATGTCCTTCAAAAAAATGGACCCGAGCTGCACGATAGGGTTTTACTGTAGGACCGTGCAGGACTTTGAGAAGGCTTCTGAAGAAATCACCAAGGTGGGTGCTGCAGTCCCCAGATCCACCCCTCAGCCAGAGCGGGGTGTGGGCACGAGAGGAGAATCAGCTTCACCCTTCTCAGCAGACCTGATTCTTTGTGGCACTTGTCGCTGCTTTTCCCGTGGTCAGAAGCGCAGCTCGGTGTTAATCCCGGCGGCTTTTCCCGGAGCGAGGCCGGGCAGAGCCCGCTGGGCTGCGGGAGCGGGGCTGGCGCCGGGCGGGCCCACGAGGTGGCACTCGTGAAGTGGCGATGTCCCCTCCAGCCCTGCCGAGCGGGGCCCGGGGGAGGCTGCGGAGGTGCTGGGGAGCAGCAGGGATCGGGGGAAGGGAAGTGTTGGAGCAAACCCAGATTGTTCATTATTTCTCCCTAGCACAAGGGGCTTTTCCTGGTGGGAAGCGCAGGGCTCTGGTTTGAGCTCCACGGAGCAGGGGCCAGCCAGCAAATCTGTCTGACCCCGTCCTTCCCCTGGAAAAACTGCTTGGGATTCATTTAGGTCCCACTGGAATCAAGTTTTTTTCTCCTTAGTTAGTCCAGTATGTGAGGGTATGAAATGCAGCATCGTCAGTGTGTTCTGTGTGCTGCTCTGTGTTTGGTGGGTTCAGAAAATGCTCTGTGAAAAGGATGCAGCAGCAGATGGGCTCAATGTTAATATTCCAACCACAGCAGTTACCACAGCAGCACAAGGAATTAATGTTTGTCCAGCACTTGGAATGTCATGAGAAGTGGTATTAGTACTGCAGCCAAAAAAGCATTTTTTTAAACTTAATGCTGATTATAATAAATAGATACTGATTGATGCTGAAGTTGTTTCTTTGATTCTTACCCAGAGAGGTAGAAAATAGATTTAATGAAATAGAAGTTCCTAAGCAGTAGATCCATGGAAAGTTTAAATAGTGAATTTTCTATTCTTCCATGTTTTCCTGTTCTGTCACATAGAATGTTGTAACATGGTAAAAAAAAAAAAAAATCTCATTACAAAATCAGTTCCACCAGAAGTTATCTTTTTCCTATTTTGTTCTTTGAAGTTTGGGATTAAGTACAGTTTTTTCCTGAACACAGTTTGTGAAAATACTCTTGACTGATCCAAGTGTTGGAGTTATTATCCTGGTATTTTAGATAGAAGCTCTTATTTACATTGGTGAATGTGTTTGAACTTCTAATAAAAACACTGAATATTGCACCTGCTGATTCTACAGTAAAAATCCCCCCAGGATGCTCAGTAGCTGCAGAATTCACACCTGGGCTTGAGGAGACCCTTATGGCCATTAACTATTTTGTAGGGGGTTTTATCTTCTGTCTTTTATCCTTTTATCTTTCTCTTTGTTGCACTGAGTCTGACAGCACATACAGGTGATCTGTGTGCTCAGAAACAGGGATAGACAGGAAATTAGCAGCTACCTGAGAAATGAAAGTAAATATCTCAGGAGGAAATGTTTAGATTGTGCAATGCTTTTGTCTAATGAGATAATGAAAATAATGCATTTTTTACTTGGCAGTCATCATCAGGTGAATATCTGTGCTTGCTGTATTTCTTCATTTCCAAGTAATGTTTTATCTGGTTTGTTTTACATTATAGATGCTGAAATCTTCATCCAAGGAGAAATATCCCCTGTTTACTTTTGTCAAGGGTCATTCTAGAGACTATGACTTTACTTCCAGTCCACTCCATGAAGAAAATGACCTTTTCTCCGAGGATGAGAAGAAAAGACTGAAGAGATTTAGTACAGAGGAGTTTGTCTTGCTTTAAGGACATTTTACACAAGAGCATCGGCAGCTGTCCAGGAGAACACTTGCCTTTTAACTATAAAAAATGTACCTGAATTCCTCCCCCAAAAAGGCAAGCCTGTACTGAAATTGGTCTATTTTCATAAAGATGATAATGTTTTATATGTTAAAGTCTTTAAGATGTCAGTTACTAATGTATGTGCTAATTATTTTTGCTCACTGCTGGCTGGAGGAGTGTCTGTGTCTTGTGGTAGTGAAGGGAGATGCTTTGCTCAGAGCCTGCAAAGCCTGGCCAGTCCCTAAATGCCACCTGTGCCCTCCTGTGCTGCCATTCCAGGCCACTCCTGAGCAGGGCTGCCAGGTGGGGCTGCCTTTGCCAGGGATGCACATCCAGGGGTGAGGAGACCACGTTGTTCCTGTCTGCAGCACAGCTGGAGTTGTTCCCGTGGGAAGGGGACAAGTCCCATCTGTGCGGCCCCACCAGTTCTGCTGCCACCCTGCCACCATCCAGAGCAGCTCCTGCTGGAAAGGTGAGGTTGATGGATCAGGAGTCTCTGTCACTGGCAGTCCTGCCATAATTATATAGGCTGAATTGGGAGTTAAGATACTATTTAGCAGTATGACTTTCTAATGGTTTCTCATTAAGCTTGCTTTGGAGCCTTAATATGAGGAGTGAAGATAAAGTATTACCTTTCCCCACAATTTTTAAAGGTTATACTATTAATATTAACTGCAACCAATCAAAGCAGCTGGAGACAATTATTAGAAGAGAGCAGTGTTTGTTTCCTGTTTCAGCTACCATAATGGTGAGGCTTCTCCTGCCAGAGCAGCTTTTAAATCAAAGCAAAGGGGGGTGGATGTAGGAAATTCTGGGCTGTGATGATTTTTTGTTTTGATACGTGTTGTTACTGTACAAATGATTACTTGGTGATGTGTGTTCTCAGATTGCAAACAAATGTACAGAAATAGTTTCATGTTTTAACAAAGTAAATACAATATTTAAAAAACCATATTAACGCTGCTTGGGAAATAAAAGAGGTATGAAAACATGAAGTGCATGTGCCTTTTATATTAATATTAGATCCTCTAACAGTGAATATAATCCTGCATCTAAACCAATATTGTAAGGGGTGAATACTCTGTTTATTTGCAATAAAGGCAGATTTTATTGTTGTGTTGTAAACCAAATGTTACCTGGTCTAAGTGCTGCTCAGGCACAGAGGCACAAGTGTTGCTGATCCAAATAATAAGCATCATGTTTGTTCATTAAAGCACCTTTTACTTTTATGAGCAAGAAGTGACTAATGGATAAATTTCAGGCAGAACTAGACCAGGTCTGTGTCTGTGGCAGGGCTGGAGAGTGCATTTGCATGTGTTAATTAATATTCAAAAAAGGCAAAATGTTCATTTGTTTTCAAGAGAAAAAACTCCACACGTTATTTGTCTAAATCAGTAACCTCTGCACTGCTGCATCCTTCTAATATTTGGCATAATATGACTTTTTACTAACAGGTATGTGAGGATGTTTGGCTTGATCTTCATATTTTTCATTAATAGCCCAGAAGAGGGAGTAAACAACATATTTATGGAATTTAGATGTCAAAATGAGGAGAATTGTGGATGTCAGAGCTAGAAGAGAGAAGAAGGAGAAGATTGCTGGTGAGTGGAGCACGAGGAGATGCAGCTTGAGCAAGGGCCTCAGGGTGGTTCCTTTGGGTGGCAGTGGACAGGAAATCAGACACCAAGTTGTGCTTGGTGCTTGAATTTTCCTTCTTCCACAACTCCACCACCTGAATTCAGGTACCTTCAGAAAATGCCACGTGCACAGACCCACCTAAGCCTGTTGTGTCTGCAGAAAGGAGCTGCTCCTCCAAAGGCCTTTGGTTCAGAATTCTTGGAATGGAAATGCTCACAAGGAATTACAAGAGCTGTAGCACAGAAATATTAAAAAGGAAATGTGGGTCTGTCATTCCAACAGCAAACTTCCCTAGAAGGATGGAACGGTTTCTCTTCTCTCAGTCTTTTTCCACCTGGATAAAAAATGTAGTGGCTGAAACATCTTTGAACTCATTAAATAGTGAAAGTTTTTCCCTTTCTAACTGAGGGAAAGAAAAGTAGCAGTGCTAGAACAGCACTGGGTTGGGGTCCTTTAATTTGTAGCAAATCTTTTAGTTCACCACAGTGGGGTTTTCTTTAAAGCCTGCTAAAAATAATTGTTAAAAATTCATTGCTATTTTCATCATGATTTTTGTCCAAGGCTTAAGCACAGACAAGCCCACAGAATGCCCTGGTGCACTTGTGTACAGGGGTGACACAAGTTAAATTACCAGGTTACTAGAAATTAATGGTTTTGGGTAACTACAGGGGACTTTAATTGGAAACTATGTTAATTGTGTAGTAATTCTCTTTACCTCGTCTGTATTAGCTGCTGAAAACCAGGCAATTAATTTGTGTCATCAGTGTTGCTGCTGCTGCCTTCAAACACAAACCTGAGGAGCATCAGTTACTCACACACCCAGCAGTGGCCCAGCTTCCGAGAGACTTCCACAAATCTGCCACTCCTCCCCTTCCTGAGAGCCCAAACAGGAGCACTGCAGCCTCGGAGCTTTGTCCCCTCACAGCCTTTTCTCTCCCTTCTTTCTGCCATTTCTTTCCTCCTTACAAGGAACCTTTCTCTCTGTGTTTATAATATCTGACATTAGCTTGGCACAAGCTCAGGCCTCTCAGTGGAGACTCTTCCTTCTCTTTCCAGCAGGGATATTTGCCTTGTTTCCAAACCTTGGCTGTCCCTGGCAGTGAGCAGGGCCCATCACACC
Organism: Pyrgilauda ruficollis; assembly: GCF_017590135.1. Lineage (NCBI taxonomy): Eukaryota > Metazoa > Chordata > Aves > Passeriformes > Passeridae > Pyrgilauda > Pyrgilauda ruficollis. The sequence goes on from NW_024527710.1 coordinate 17,337,489, forward strand.
CCAGAGCTCTGCTGGAGGTGCTGCTTCTGCCCTGGGAGCTCAGGGGTGTAGGGTGAGGGGTTTCTCTCCTCCATGGGGAAAACCCCCAGCCACCACCTCCCTTGCCTCTGCACCGTCTCCCATCTCCAGCCAGCCTTTAAAAACACCCTCCAGGCATTCAGGACAAGGCAGCAGCTGGATTCTGAGAAGTTTCCAGAAGCCCAGGGCACTGCTCTGACTCCATGGGGCACAAGACCTGAGGGGTTGAGTTTGCCCCGTGTTCACTCCTGAAATGGGAGTTTCTAGAGTGGTCCTTTAGGAAAAGGAATTGTTTAGTGATGGTGGTAGAGACAGCTGATCTCAGAGGGAAACAGAGCCTGGAGAATTGCAGCCCAGCTTCCAGAAGGCCTGGAAATGGGAATATACTCAAACCATCACTATGTTTGTTTCATAGAATACCGGAATCCCAGGCTGGTCTGGGTTGGGGGGGACCTTAAAGCTCATCCAGTGCCATGGGCAGGGACACCTTGCACTGTCCCAGGCTGCTCCAAGCCCCATCCAGGGGCTTTGTGATACCTCTCTTTAAAGATTTCCCTCTCACCAGTCTCCCACGCTTCAGCAGAGCTGGAAGACTGGTGCCAGCCTGATTTGCTACTGTCTTTTGTGCTCTTTTTTTGCTTTTTTGTCTTTTTCACCCCTCCAAACGCAGAAGCTTTGTCAGTGTGATGCAGTTGAGCAGTTCAGTTGTGCCCAGTGGAGGCAGGGCAGGGATCTCCTGTTCCCTGCTAATTCCAGTAGGAAAATGGACATGCCCCAGAGACCTGATTTATTTCCAGCCTTATTGACAATCTCTTAAAGGGGATGATGGAGTGAAAAGCAGCCATCAGTGAGTTATGAAAGGTCAATAATGCCACAAAGGAACACAAACAGCAGGTTTGAAATCCAGCCCTCCCCACGTTCTGTTTCCACAACCATTTCATCCAAGGTCATCGGGCTTTTCCAGGGAGGCCAGAGCAGCAGGAGCCTCCAAGAGGAGGCCAGGTTACTTCATGGCCCTTTCCCACCTAGGAGCTGATTATTATGGGGTGCCTTCCCTCAGCCCTGCATGGGAGGTCGTGCAGCACAGGCAGGAACAGCATCCAGCAGCATTTCAGCTCCTTACACAACCCCTAAACCCAGAGCCTCTGGCAGAATATTCCAGCAGCACAGGGACAGCCTCCCACCAGCTTGGTTAGGCCATGCCAGCATCACATAAAAGGATTTTTAAATGCTGCTAACTTGTTTGCATTGACAAAAAAGGAAAGGTGCAAAGAGAAATTTGAGGGCATCAGGATCCAGCCCTGGGCACTCATGGTTTGACCCTGAGGTTTGGTGTCTTCACAAGATGCTTCTGCTGCCTAATTGGATGAACTGAGCTCCATAAACAGCTCCCTTCCCTGTTTGTAAGCAGTCCACGGGCAGCTGTAATTGTCTGAATCCACAGTGTGAATAGTAAAAAGAGCTTTACTTAATGACTGCAGCAGCCCTGCTCGAGTGAGAGCTCTCTGGTATTTATTCACACCAGAATTCACGAGGCTTTTGTTTGCCATGAACACTCCTGCAAATAAAAACTTGCTCACTCTAATGTTTATGAATAAATGTGCTCGTAAATGCCATCAAAGCAAATCAGCAGGGTTTTATTTATGCAAGGAGATGCACAAATAAATGTTTGCTGTTTTCACCCAGCTCTGGTGGGTGTTTAGGCGTGTGTTAAAGCCAAGGCTTTGTGAGCTCAGCACTCAGATGTTATTCCTGCTCTCCATCTCCTCCTTTCCTGCACTCTGATCCTGCCTGTGAATCCCTGTGCCCCAAGGGAAGGTTGTTAAAGTCAATGTTTTAGGGATTATTCACATCCAGCAGCTTGCTGGGTCAGTGGACAAGGTCATGGAAGGGACTGGGATCACTTTTGGATGCCCAGGATTGGGAGGACAGGAGGGAAAGGGGTTTGTGATCACAGCTTTGTGACGTTTGCATGGCACACAGCAGATACCCAAACCTGCTTGCTTTTTTTTTTTTTTTTTTGGCATGTGCTGGCTCCTGGAGCAAGGTGGGGGTTCTGTCTTACACAGAAGTGTGGGAGGTTATTGCCATCCTGTCTCAGTCAGTGTCCTAATTAAATATAGGAGAGGATTTTCTTTCTAAAATGTAAATGTCAAGCCTTGTTAAGGAAAATTAAAATGCACTAAAATGAATGTGGTAGGAGCTGTGGAGGTGCTTAAGTAGAGTATCTGTATTTATTAGAAAGGGAACTAAAAAGGAAGTATTTTTGGAGCTCAATCCTTAAACTGGGCCATAAGGATTTTATGCAAATTTCCCTTCCAAATCTGCAGTTAGGGACTGGTTCCAGGGGTGAATTCTATGTCCCAGCCTCTAAAGGCTATGAAGGAATATCATCTGAGACTCACCTCTTTCCAGGATTTATCTGTACATATCCCTCCTCTTACCAGGATCACTTGGGATTCTGTGCTGTTCACACTTCCTGCAAGTTGGACTTGAAAATTCAGGTAATTCCTTCCATTCTCTGCTCCCTTGAGTCCAGCAGAGCACAACAGCAGAGAATTTAAACCTTCATTCAGCAATGGGATCACCCCCATTTACAAAGAACCCTCTTTAAAACATTTTTCTACTCCAGCCCACATGAGCCTGGACCAGGAGCATCAGTCAGAACCTGTGACACTCAAACCCAAAGTCCTGGATGTGGACTAGGAAAATCAGAAAACTGAATTGTTTCAAAGGCTCATAGAGCAGAACTTCAGCTGATCTCAGAGAGGCTTCTGTTCTGGGCTGTGATCTCAGCCTGACCAAGGCCAAACCTGAGGTGTGTTCACATCTGGAGCAGGTGAGACGTGTGTCTGTCTGGCAGTGAGGACACACAAAATACAGCATTTGTTCAACACAAAAAGCTCATGCCTTTGCAAATACATGAAGTTTTTTTGGCCTTCCCAGTCCAACCATTGGTTTGTTGTTTCCATGCTAATACAAATTCTTGTATTAAAAGGAGCATGGCCTTGGGTTCCTCCATCCGTATGGGAAAAAGTTACTTGTCTGATGGTAAACAAAGAACAGAAGAATTGATTCACTGTCCTCACTCTTAAAAAGATGGTATGAAGCCATAGTGAAGCAATTTTAATTGTGGCTGTGTAACACTTGCCATCAGTAAGATCACTTGTGTTCTGTTTTTAGGGACCGGGGTGCTCCGGAGCGCACGGGGCATTAGAAATGCAAAACATGACCGCATGTTCTCAGGGCTGGGGCAGGGCCACATGAAAGAGCACTTGTGCTGGGATGCTCAGCTCTGAGGCTATTCTCTGTTCAGCATGTATTTACAGAGATGTATGAATATTTGATTAATGAGTCATGGTCTCTGGAGAAATTTAATAACTGTACTGCTGTACAAAGGCAGCTCCTTCACTGTTAACACAGCTGCCAATAGTGTCACTGACACTGGAGCCCTTTCTGCATCTAATATGTGCTGGGGAGTAAATTCCTTCCCTACAAGGGAATCCATGGCACACATTATTCTCTTATCTGTTTTGAACTGTTGCAGGCTCAATTTACAGACCCTGATTTGTAAAGATTTTTCCAATGGAAACAAGCAGTGACACGTGAGCCAGAAAGCAGCAGTTTCACCAGGCCCTGAGTTACTTGGAGGGTCAGTTCAAAAGGAGAGTTGCTTTAAAAATTCCATTTATAAAATGCAAAAGGAACAATGGATGGAAATATTCATGGAGAGCAGAGTGCTCCAGCAGATTCTGACTGCCTCAAAAACTGTGTTCAGTGGGATTTCAGTGGTTGTTCAGGGGTACATGACTCACAACATGGGGCAAAGGTTTTCTCTCCCCCCCCTTGACACCTGACCAGAAGTATTCTTCATTTTTGCTGAGCAGTTTCCCAAGGATAATTTGCTGCTAATTTTATAATTTTCCCATTTTTATTCCTAATACCTATGAAAAGATCCATTTTCACTTAGGAAGTTAGGTGTATATTTTAGTGGTGTTACTCCAGCTCAACTGCTTTAAATAATAGGGGGGAAAATGTCAAAAAAAGATAAATTTAGTGCAGAGGCTTTCACTAGGAGCTTTAACTGCAGGTTAGAATTATACATGCTATGCAGAATTTCCTGCAACACTTCTCCTTTGGGCCACAATGCATTACAGCAGACGTATAATGAAGCTGCTATAAAATCCGTGGTAATTAAGGGGGATTTGACAGTAATTGCAACAGTGAATCAACTTAATTATTACCTGCTTCAAAGAGAGCTAACCTGATGTTATAATCTAACCTTTCCTACTTCTAAAATGAGAGATTAACCAAGTATATGTAGCATTTAAGAATTAAATCTGTTGAGATAGAATGATATTAATATACTTTTCCTATACATTTTCTGTACATGTGGGGGTACAAAGCAGCCAAAGGAGCAGCATGAGAAGCTGACAAGCTGCAGGCAGGCTGAGTGTGTGCATTCATAAAATAAACAGAGGTGAGCCAGCTCCTCTGCTGTCTGCTGAAAGCACAGGGACTGCAGCCAGAGCAGTGCTGGAAAGTGCTACAGCACACAGCAGCCCACTCCCTGAACAGCCTCGTGCAGGAGTGCATTGTCTTTCCATGCTGAATTTTAAGCAAATTATCCTGAAGTAACCCAGTGTAACATTGGTCTCGTCAATTCTGGCCTGATCAATGCAGCTCTTTCAGCCATAAATCCAATCATCACTCTTGCTTTGTTTTCAGAGCTTTTGAGATGTGTTACCTGAGAGCAGGGGGTGGCTGGGGCTGATCCAAACCCTTCTCCAAACTCTTCCCAGTGCTGTGCCTGGCTGGTGTCTGCAGCAGTTCTAGAAGGGGAGAGGTGCAATAATAAAGCTTTACAAATACCACAGAAGTGAGAATTAGCAGCATCAGCATCACCAAGACTTGCCACAAGTTTCACAAAAAGTTCATCTGAAAAACTGATAAAATTCACTTCAGCTCTGCTCTGAGGAGGGGTTTGAGCACCCAAGTGAGGCAGTGACTCCTGCAAGACCTTAAAATAAACCTGCCAATGTTTACTTCTTGTTCTGATGTGAAACAATAAATTAGAAAGACTTCTTTGGTTTTTACATGTCCTGGCTCATAACATGCTGCAATTAATACCCAATTTTTCTTGCCCTAGGCCCCAGTGTTCAGGCTGTTACCAAGCTGACTTGGTCACACAGGTTAAAGATGTCACCTGCCATGGGTGTGGGATTTGAAACTGCACTAAGCCCAAGCCATCTCATCTTTAGGACATACTTTTACAAGATTACAGCAGTTTCATCAGCCTTAAATAAAACCTAGAAATCCAGCAGGCTTTGAATAATGTTGCACACTAAAAATGGGACAAAAACCTTGGTAGTTATTTGAAAAATCTCATTAAATTGCTGACTATGTGACTGTAAATTGAGAATAAATGTCCAGTTTGCAGGGGAAGTCAGGCTGGGGTTTCTCTTTATGTACAAGCAATGTAGTCTCTCCATCAGGAATCTCACCTCCAGACTGTGGAAGATTCCAGGTGCCTGGGAATTCATCCCACTCTGTGCCCAAAGTGCACCACACCTGTATTTCCTATCAAGGCTTTTGTCTATGATGCCCCTTCCTGCAGGCAGAGATCCTTTACATCTCTCAGTGAAGACACTTCAGGTCCCAGGAGCCAGGGAAAAATCCCCTGGGAATGGACACAGTGATGTTCCAGCCCCCTGCTAGGTGGCTGTGAGAAAACCACGGTCCCTCCTACAATTCCACACTGGGAGAAGGCTGGGATTCCTGAGAGCTCTCCACAAGCAGCTCCTCCCTGGAGCTCCGCAGCTCTCCCGACACTCATTCCATCCCAGGGAAGGGCCTGGCTGGGTCCTTTTGTGCTCTGCCACATTTGGGATGTGCCTGGAGAGGGACAGGCTGCAGTGAGGTGCTGATCCCTGCTCCTGGGCTGCTGGAGCACAGCTCATGGGATTCCAGGTGCCTGTTCCTGGTGGCAGCAGTGACTCTCTGCTCCTTGGGAGGAGAGGAAATGGCAGACTTTAAATAACAAATTTTCACTGATGCCATTTGCTATTTTTACAATGCATTTTAGAATAAATGAGAGATTAACACAGAAAAAAGTACTTAAGGTGCATGCTCAGTAACTATTTTTTCATAACGTTTTAATGGATTCAGGGTTGAGCTCCACTAAAATCTGGATTTATTAGAAACGCTCCATGCATTTCAGTAGAGTTTTTCTCATGAATCTAGATATTTTACATTATTTCAATACAGCTGACCCTCTGTTTCATTAGAAATGCTCCAATATAACCCATGGAGCATTTCTAATGATTCTGGTTTTACAGCAAATCCAAGGGTCAGCTGTACTGAAAACAATAGTGCTAACCTCTTGGTTTATTAGAAAAATGCTTTCTGTCTCAATGGAGCATTTCTAATAAATCAGATAAATAGGGATCTCCCACAAAAATGCTCTGCTGGTGAAACAGACAAATGGGTTTGTTGTTATTGAGATTCTTTTAAAAAACAAAGATTGTTTAACAGACTTTTTTTGTTGCTCACTGTAGTGTGATCCCCTTCTATCCAGAGTTTGAGTCTTCACCATGAAAAGTTAAGTAAATATTTCCCACGATTCCTCAGAAACAAGCACTGCCTCAAACTGTCAAGCATTTTTCACCTCAGCCATGAAGAGTTTACAGCAAGGCCAACTCCCAGGATGGACCTGTCAGTGCCAGGATGGGATCCAAGGGTTTGGTGCTGTGCCACAGGGTGTGCTGGGTCCTTTCTCACTGCTACAGAGAGGGTGAGTGTTAAACAGCTCAGCACAGGGACCACCACTGACCCACAAGACATGTAACTGCAGCAGGGGACAGATGTTTTTAGGCCTTTAAGCTCCCTATCTTTCCAAAGTTGCTCTAATTCCACGTGCCAGGTCAGGCACAAGTCACAGTTAGTGGGATGCAGCTGTGGAGTCCCCTCCCCACCCCTGGCACCATCCCCTGCTGTGTGTGCTGTACCCAGCTGAGGGTTGGAGGTACCTGTGCAGCTGGGGTGGTGGCACTGCCAGGAGCTGCAGTGACAGCCTGGATGTGAAGCCTTCACCAAGAGGGCTCCTTCTCAGCAAGAGAAGATCCTGCATCGTGGAGCCATCAGGAACAGGAATTCTGGGCATGTTCTGAAGAATTCGTGCTGATCCAGTCCAGGAAGTGTGAATGCCAACGCTGTGAAATGCAAAAAAAAGAAAAAAAAAAAAAAAGAGAAAGCTGAGACAAAGCTTTCTGTTCAAGAGGAAAGGCCAATGAGATAATTTCAGTGACTCAAGATTTGGTTGGAACGTTCTGTATTTATGGAATATTTTGTGCTGTCCATGTATTCCCCTGTGGTTCAAATGCCCCCCAGTTCCTGCAAGTGCATTCCCTGTTCTCTCTGTGTGAATTGCAATCCTCGGCTGCAGGCCAGTGAGTCTCAGCTGAAACAGGATTCCCATCCTCTTCCCCACACTCCCAACAACTTCAGGGAATCTGCTGACCACTTTCTGTGGAAACCTGGAAATAAAACATGCTGCAGTGGTGACAAATCCCCAAACCCAGAGACTCCACTTTAAAAATGATTGGTGTGTCTGAGTGTTCTTTTGTTTTTTTTCTTACTGAGTTGGATGATTTTGCCCAGCAGTGAAAACAGAGCAGTACACAAAGGAGTCAAGCAAAAGGACTTTTACCTGTGGGGTGCTGCTTTTCTGTCCTTGTGCCTGGAGTACAGGGCTGTGGGGAGGTGCTGAACCTGCCTGCTCAGGGCACTGGGAGCCCTTGCTGAGGACCAGGAGTGTGTGAGCACCACTGCTTCCCCCAGAATCAGGTCAGATTTCTGATTCCTGATTCCCCAGAGTCAGGTTTCTCCTTGCACAAGGAGAATCCTGCAGGACCCACGAGGACTTGGGCTCTAAATGTTAGACAAGTCCTTTAGCCCAAAGCTGCAGGTCAGGGCAGGAGCTGCCCGCTCAGGGGGATTTTAGCAGCCCCACAATGGGGTTTGAAGGCTGCTCCTGCCCCAGAGCAGCAGCAGCAGCACCAGGCAAACCCCCCTGGCTCTCAGAGGAGCCTCAGCAGTTCATCATGTCAAGCCTGGCTGCTGAGTGCTGTGTCTGGGGCCTCTGGCTGTCAGAGACAGGATTTCATCTCAGCCTCCCTAAGGCCATATAGGAAGCCTAAAATGTTCATTTATGTTTCTTATTGTCTGGCCAAATCTGTGTGTGCTTAAAAAATATCGGGAGGTTTAAAGGCCGATGCCTGATTATCACGGGTTGGAAATGTACTCGGTATTTTAAAAGGATTTAAATACATTTATTGTTACAAGCAACAATGCTTTTGTCAACTCTTACTTCTCCAACATAAAGTGTTTGTATTTGAAATGTTTCCTTCTGTGGTGTTACTTCCCGAGATCAGTCTCTCCCATTATATATTTGCAAAGCAGCTCCATTAAGGATAAATATCACTGTAGGGGTCTCATCCAGAGATATCTGTAAACACTTTCTGTGTAGTGCACGAGTATTTATGGATGTGGGAATTTGTACCTTGGCTGATCAGAATTTCCACGTTTGTGCACAGAGCAGTATTCCTGGAATAATCATGTGTTTATACCATGTGTAGATTTATGTGCTTTATACATTCAATGTACCTGTGTAGCCATAATTTGATCTGCTGCTCAGGATTTATTTCAGCTTTCCACATGAGCTCTTTCAAACAATGCTAATTGTTTCAGAACCAAAATCATTGATGATAACTCTTTTAGGAATTGTCATGTTGTCTATAAATATTTAGCGACTGAATTGTATTTGCCAATGTATCCCTGGATTACAGATGAAAAGGGAGCATCTGCCGAAATTAAAAGTGGCCACATTTTCACTTGTAGCTTAATTAAATGCCAAAATTTATCTACATTAACAACAAAGTGGTGAAATTTATTGATCAATTCACATGATATAAGTTGACAAATGGCCCGAGCAATTTCCATAATTTTCTACACGTGTTAAAATTTGTAATGAAAAAGGAATCCTCCATCAGCGGCGCTGGGAAACGAGAGGGGGCTGGTGATGGAGCGGTGCCCCGGGGCAGCGAGTGCGAGCTCCGTGCCCTGTCCAGCCGAGCCGTGTACAGATGGGCCTTTGACAGTCCTACAGCTGTTCTCCTAATTGTCCATTAAGTGTTCTATTGATTCTCTGATTCAAAGTACATGTCTTTCAGGCCGAGCTTTCGTGTGAAGTGGCAGACACATTCCTGCCGGAATGACAGAGCTGCTTGAAACCTAAAAATGTGGGCTGCCACTTTCAATCGAGGAGCCCGCTTTGAAAGGAGAAGCCTCGCTTAAAGGAGCTTTGTGAGAGCGCCTCGGATCTGAGTTTTTAAACTTTTAGCGTCAATCAATTAAAGCGGCGGCGGCACGGAAAGTTGGAATTCCTCGTTAAGCTCCCGGATGCTAAAGAGCTGCCTGAGGATGCCGGGTGGCCGCAAGAAGGATTAGATCTTGTTTAGCTGGATGCAGATTCTGCTCTCGGACCCCTCTGACACGTGTAATGATATTCTCATTTGACTTGCAAGTTCACTTTTAGCATTTTTTTAAAGCAAGATCATCTGCAATTCCAGCTCGTGCCAGTCAGGAGCCTGTTTAAAATCATCTTCCTGTAATCTGAAGAGTGAAAGATAAGATGCATATCTGTTGCAGGGACCATAAATCTTCAAAGAAACAAATAGCCACAGATAAAACTGTAAAAGTTATTTAGTTCTCTTCCGAAAGAGGTTTATTAATCTAAAATTTCCAGTCCATTGTGTCACGATTTGGTTATGGCACTGTATCTCATTTCGTGCAATTGTGTATCAAGCAAAGAGCAGAGAGCCTCAGAGCTGAAACTTGATCAGTTGTATTCAGATGTATCACCAGAGCCAGGGGAAAAAAAGGAAATATAAAAAAAATAGCCGCCTGAACAGAGATCTGGACTGGGAGAATTTTTGTTTCCCATATTTCCTCTTATTTTACTGTGATGTTTATGAAGTGGGTTTAATATTAAATTGAAACTGAATTTTAAATTCTTGTTTCTTGTTTTTAAAGCGTAATTCCTGGTAGGCAGGACACAAACAAAGTGTTTATGGACTCAGTATTTGGGGACCATCCTCGGTGGCTGTGCACAAAATGAGCCTTCCCCATATGCCACCAGCACTATTTGCCTTCGTATTTTTCTTTTTAAAAATCCCCATCATTTCAACTGTTTTTGATAGAGCTTAAAATAAGGAGAATTATTTCTCATCAAGAAGATTTTTATCCTCTATAGGTAATGAAAAACCACTGTGCTGTGAATGTTTAATACCTGCTCATTCTTTGATCACCCCTCCTTGCCCACATCGGTGTTTGCACCCAGCTCCCCCTGGTTTGTGTCTGAAAACCTTCACCAGCCCCTCTTGGTGGGGATTCTGAGCCCAATTCACCAGCGTGGGGCTAAGAGAGGACTTGCACCCATCAATCAAATTACAGCCTTTTAATTTAAACAGGATTGCTGATTTGAGCAGAATTAGATTTATTTTTTTTTTTTAAACCTGAAGCTATTTGTCTTTGGGAATCAAATTTACAAGCAAAGGCAATGTTTAAGCTGAGAAGTGAAAACTCAGATGGGGATTCCAAGAACATGAACGAAATTTCCTTTCATACATCAAAGGCAAACAAAGGAAAGTAAGGCAGAAAAGAAAGGAAATAAAAGGAAAAAAAAATAAAAAGAAATGGTATGTAAGAGGAGGCATTTGACATTTTATAGCCAGAGTTTCTTTCTCTATTCCATAAAAAAGAATATGTGTCAAATTAAAGAAATAGTGGAGGAAGCTGTAGAAAATGGTACCAGGCACTTCTATTTTAGCAGTAAGTTTGGGGTTTGAGGATGGGACAAACCCACCAAGGGGACAGCAACCATCCTTTTGTTTTCACCATCCAGAGAGGAAACTGAAGAGTGTCTGTGATATAATAAACCAGATATTGATACCTGCAAAACATGCTGTAAATCTCCTTCATCCCAGCGCTTTCAATTACACCATCAGCCAGTTTTTTAAAAAGATTTTTAGAAGCTTTCAACTGTGGACTTTTGTCTTGTTGAATGAACTTCAGCTACACTAAATTTTAAGTAAATTTGTGATGACTGAGCAATATACATTGGCTGAGCTAGAATCCAATAACCCACAGGACAAATTAATTTTCAACAAAAAGGGCAGAAACCTCAAGTGCCATGAGTATATGGAATCTCAGTCTATCTCTCTGGAGCCATTTTTGCAAATCACTACAGCTATTCATAATCTAAATCAGTCTCCTTTAGCAGCAGAAAGATCTTTTTTCATGACAAAACAGAAGATGACATTCATTAGTGCCTAACTTGCATAAGCTACCTTAAATTTATTGGTGCTCTTATACTTATCTGGGTAAGAATTCCTTTGTCTACAGCTATAGGAAAATTCTGGACGTACTACTTAAAAATATAAATTGTCACTTTTATCAGAACTTTTGGCAGTTTACTTTATTTTAGAAGTAAAACTGGTGGTTAAGGTTTTAAGACTTCCAGTGGGCGTTGTTTCAATCATGGTTAATATGCACCCAGGATAGCAATGCTCGGGGAAGAGAGCATTTGGGCAGAAATCTGGAGAGCTGGGGCTGCCTGGAGCACCAGGTGCTAACTCTTCCCTGGCTTTGAGCAGAACTTATGGCACTGCTAAAGAATCCTGTGAGCTCCATGTGGATTCAGGGTGGAAAAGCAAAACCCTCAGTGTGGGGAGTGGAGTTTTATGGGCAGTGTCTCCTTCCTCTCCTGTGATAGATCATTTCCTACATGGAAGGTGACAGAATTCCAGACTGGTTTGGGTTGGGATCTTCCTCTAGCCCAGGTTGTTCCAAACCCTGTCCGGCCTGGCCTTGAAGTTCTACCAGGCCAAAGCAAACCACCTGCAAATATCCCACATCCTCCAGGAACTGCAGAGCCTGGTTATGGTAAAAATGCACATTCGAGCCCAGTAGATAGGAAATAAAATATAAATGGATTTGCTTTAATGTGATGCAAGTGAATATTGGTCTTCATCCACCTGTTTTATAAACTCCATTTCTTGTCTCGGGTACAGACTGTTAATTCTTAAATGCCTTTAGCTTGATGTCTCCTACTTGGGATACAACTGCAGGAAGCATTGTGACCTAAAGATTGACATACATGTCATTTGTGCAACTGTGCTTTATTTCTTTGTGCAGGAAAAAAAGTGGAACAAGCATCTGCGGCAGCTTTTGTTACAGCCTGGATAAAGCCAAATGATCACAGAGTCGCTCTTGCCTCAAAACACACGGGCATGATTTCAATTATAATTTCTTTTATAGGGTGAGAGTGGACAGGGCTGTTGGAATGACAAATGAGAGAGATAAAATAATGAGGATGGTGCTGGCTCTGCCTGCTCTCTGTTTCGGGGTGGGATGGATTCTCATGGTGGGTCCCACATTGTTAACAGAAGGGGGAATCTGCAGCAGGAATTAGGCTCAGGGAGGTGAAGAGATGATGAATTTAGAGCAGGTATTAAGGGAAGGTGAAGAGACGGTGAATTTAGAGCAGGTATTTAGGCTCAGGGAGGTGAAGAGGTGATTTCTGCTGCAACTGCTGTTATAAAGCTTTAAAGAGTACATGTTGATCTGCTGAGTTTTTCAAAATGTTTTCTAGATTCTGTTTCTCCTTCTCAATTTCCACCCTACAAAGTAACCACTGAGCTGCTCCCAGCCCGAGGCAACAGAAGAAACAGCTCCCACAGTGCTGCAGAAGCTACTCTGGTTCTTACTTCTACCAAGGAGTTTTGGTCCTAGCAAAGGGACAGGCAAACGAGGCTGATGCTTAGCTACAGAAAACACATCAGAATTATCATTATCTGCATGTATTCAGATGCTGAGGAAATCAGGCTGAAAGAATAAAATAAAATGACCTATCAAAGCCTCCTCCCAGGAATACAATATCTCCTGCGTTCATTCCTCAAGCACAGCTCTTGTCTCAGCTGGAGTGAGTGCCATCAGACCCAGGGCTGGAAAATGCAACTGAGCCCTTATGATGTAGCTGGGAAAAATCTTTTGAATGGCTTTGCACATTTTTTCCCCCCAAATCTGAATAAAAGTTCAGGTGAGCTCCTATTTTGGGGCATCTTTCTTTGGAGGAAAGGCAGCTGTGTAATTCTTGTTTTATGGCTGCTCCCTCCTGTGCCTGCCTGGATGACCTTGGCCAGTCATTTCCTTGCCATAAAGTGGCAATTGGCTGTTTACTCCCTTCCCACCGGTGCTCGGGAGCTTAATTAATACCTGCTTTGAGATCCTCAGAAGGTGCTAAAGTGTTGCTATGTACCAAAACCAATCTTTGTAGCTCTAAACATAGAAGAGGAAAGGGGCTCTAAAGGATCTGCGGGTTTGGAAGGTGCTGTAGGAAGCAGGGAATGAGTGCCTGATGTCCTGCCCTGTGTCCTTAGGGCACAGTGTCCCTTCCCTACAACTCATCTCCGCAGAGTTCTCCCATCCAAGCTCCAAACTCCACCAGTTCCTGTCCTGCAGGCTGGTTTGGTCAGGAAACAGGGGAGCAACCCTTGGAATATCACTTTATAGGCAGGAACACGACTTGCCTCAGGAGAGCTGGACATGGAACAGAAATCCCGGTGCTCCTGTGCACCTGGGATGAGGAATGTGCAGCTTTTTCTCCACCCATTGATTGATGGATCACCACTGGTGCCTCAGCACAGCCTGGCCACGCTCAGTGATTCCCTCACTGAAGGATGGGGGGGACACTCATGGGCAGCCAAGAGAAGCTGCCAAGCAGCTCCTGACATCCAGGAGAGATTGCAGAGCACAGGAATTGTGAGAAGAGCAAAATCAAGTTCTCAGCCTCCAGGCATGGCCGTGGATCTCAAACCAGCCTTCAAAGGAAGTTATTGCAGTGGGGTGAGAGCAGATCGAATCAGGCTGTAAATGTTTGCTTATTATTGTCAGGCTTTAAACTACAACCAAGCAATTTGTGCTTCCTTTGGAAGCTGGTGGAGAGCAGAACAAAATGGCTCAATTACAAAGTTCCCATAGCTGGGTGTCCTTAAAAAGGAGCCAAACTTCATTTCAGCCCTGCCTGCTTCTGAAGAAACCTCTGCTGTAATTTGGCAACTTCTCAGGGTGCTCCTGAGGGGGGAGCATGAAATAAAGAGGGAATTCCTCCCATCAGGCAGATTCTGGGTCTGCAGCTCAAGCTGAGGGTACTGCAGTGAAGCTGAGCTTTGTTTGAAGTTCTGCTGGAGTGAAACAGCCATTCCCAGCTGCTGCCATATCCCAGCCCAGAGTGGCAGCAGTTGAGCTGCAGGTGGGATGAGATGTTCCACACAAAAATTCAGCAACTCTGAGGAATGCTGAGGTTCTTGGAATGTGAAATCAGTAATTCAAATTGATCTCTTCTAAGTTTAGAAAAGTCATATACTAAAAAAAAATGGGGAAAAAAAAAGCTCTAAGACTGGAGAGGACACTCTGTAAGGTGTGGTGGCCACTGGGAATGTCGAGCACAGACCCAGAGGGATGGCTCAGGATCGTTGTCCCTCTCCTGCAGGGACAGGAAGGAGCTGCCACTACAAGTCCTGTGAGCACTCAGCACTGTAGCCTCGAGCAGCCAAAATGCCCAGCGAGATTCCTGATAGGAAAACTCAAGGCTGAAGAGCTGAGAGAGCAGCAAGTAAGGAGCATGGAACTGTTGGAGAGGACCTGCTGCAATGGATGCCCCAAACTCCAGGATTTTAGCTCCCACATATGCTTGCCACCCCATTGCTAGAGCCTTCAGACACCCCACACTGCCCACCCACTCTCTTCTTCCACAAGGTTTAGGGAAGTGACTCAAACATTAGTTAAAAATTTAATAAAAGCATTAATAAAAAAATTAAAAATTCATCATAGCATTAATAAAAGAAAATTGTATCATCTCCAACATTTATGTGAACCTACAACAGAGCTCAAGTGTTTCCCAAACATTAAATACTCCAAATAGTGCAGGAAAAGCAGAATTTGCTTCAGGAGGGTGTCTGGTAAACAGACACAGTTCTTGGAGTGCTGTTGGGTCTGTCCTCTCTATTTTGGGCCTTTCCCTACCAAGGGTTTCTCTCTTTCTCTCTGCTCCAGATGCTCAATTTCTCTCCCCGTTTTTCCTAAGATTTTTCAAAGCCTTTGGCATCAAGGGTCTGAGCATTAGGGATGAATTCAGAGCAAACAAACCAGCACACACCCCAAAATCAAGCCCTGAAAATGCAGTGCCTGGGATCCTCCATGCTGAATCTCACCAGAATCACCCACGAGCAACTGTTCTGGCCTTGGCTGAATGCTGCCATCTTAAAATAAATAAAAATAAAAATAAAAATAAAAATAAAAATAAAACCAATATAATAACAAATTTCCACTGGCTCCTTTTCCTAGGTAACATGTAGAGAAAAATACAAAACCTGGAGTAAACATTAAAAAAATAAATATCAGAGTGCACTCGGGTACACGCAGAGAAAGAATTTATCAATAATTATTCTGTGTGATCCAATCTCTGCTGATTTTCACTATATTTATTTATTTTTTTTAACCCTGCCACATCAGAGCACTCAGACCTTGCCACTAGGCACAAAACAAACCCCTACAGAGAGGTGAGTTTTTGCAAAAGGGGGAATAATTTGAATAATCCCTGAGCCTGTGCCCATGGTGAGCGTGCACTTCACAAGAGGCGAATGAGAGCTCTGATTAAACATGATACAAAAAGAGCTTGCAAGTAGCACTGTTTACTAACATTTCAATTTCTATGCCTCATTTATTAGACTTAGAATAAAAAGGTTAGAGGGGTGTTTGGGATTGTCTTTAACCTTGATGATATTTCCACTGAAGCAGCATAATGGCTCTTAATTGCTTAAGTGAAGAGAACATGTTGACATGTCCTTCTTTGTGCTTAAAGCCCTGTGCCTGAACCATTATGCTAATTCAAGCATTATATACACCAAAGTATTTATGGGACTGACACAAGTGATGTTGCAGGTAAAGGGCTGTGAAATGGTCTGTAAACAGAGAGAATTGATTCCGGGCCCAGAGCAGTGCTGTTAAAGTCACAGCCATTGAGCTGCCAGCCCCACGGTTTCTCTGCAGATTGTCACCCCGGGTCAGGCGGCAGCGCTGCTGCCATCAGAGATCAGCTGGGTGGCTTCCACAGCATGGAAACCAACCACAGGAACCCAAATTAACCTGGAAGCGAGATGGACTTGACTGTAGCTGCTTTTTTTTATCCCCTTCCTTTTTGAGCGCAGAATCCTCAGCTGTTTGTTAAAATATTTAGGTG
>NW_024527710.1:17358866-17398866 GCF_017590135.1 Pyrgilauda ruficollis
CCACGTGTATTTTAAGATAGGATGTTATTGCCAGGACTTCTACCGAGCCCTGTAAATATTGTTGGAGGGGGTAGGAAGCAAATATCCCCAGAACCTGGCAGTGCAAGGCAGCTGATTTCCAGGGGCTGTGGGAAGTGTCAGTCCCTTCCTGTCACTGTGTGTGGCTGGAGTTTAAAACCTTGCAGGTTTGGACAACCTGATCAGTTTGCCTCCTGGGCTGAGCTCTCGTTGTCGGGGTAGAAATGAGATGTGGTGAGAGGTGAGTTCCCACCCGAGAGCTGCCATTGCTCTGCCCACTTCCTGCTCCTGGGTGCCCAGCAAGGTGCCGCAGTGTTTTACAGGGGCAGTCAGAGCCACACAAAAGCCATGGAAGCAAGGCACAATTGGTATAACTGGCACTGCCAGGCTCCATGCCAGCCTTACATCTCAAAATACATTTCCTTACCCACATTTCCCCATGGGGAGACTGAGGCACAGAGAGATTTCTGCAAGCTCTACAATCTCACAGAGACCTAGGAATAATAATAATAAAAATTTTTTAAAAGGGCTTTTCAAACTTTCAGCCATCTGTGCAGGTTTTCAGTGTAATTTCCCAATTTAAAAAATAATGGCCATCTTCCCTTGGAAGGGTTTTAACATCAGCTAGTTCTTCCTACCTTTTGAGCAGACTTGGAATTTGGCAGGGAGGTGATCAAGGGTATATGTCCTGGCATTCCCACAAAAGCCCATCTAAAGTTGGTTGAGTTACAAGTTTTGGAAAAAAAATAATCAGTGTCCAGAAGCTCAGGAGGCATTTAAATCTCTCTAAATTTCATGAAGATTCCACTTATGCTGGGCGTAGATCCAGCTTGGATGCTCCATGGCTGCTGCTCCAAAAGCTTCAGGTGGTGCCAGGTCCAGAGACTCAGCTGAAAACCCAGCAATGAAGGGATTGTCCCTCGAGCTCCTGCTCCTGCCCCTCTCCCGTGGGACTGCGTGCTGAAGGGAAGCTGCTTAAATTTCTGGCATGTGGGAATGAGAGAGGGATGGCTGGAGACTGAGCTTTGCTCCAAGGACAGGCTGGAGCAGGGGAAAATGGATCAAATCTGGGAATGTGTCAGGCACCAATTTCACAACTGCTGCATGTGTCAAGCTCTGCCTGAGTCAGAAAAGTCAGGCCCATTGGAACAAACCTTTCCCAAGGTCCTGAAATAATATCTGAGATATCTGCAGAAGGAAATATCCTGGGAAGTAAAATTGCCCACACTCTGGTCATGTGTGAGAATTCACAGAATCCCAGACTGGTTTGGGTTGGAAGGATCTCCAAAATCATCTCATCCCAGCCCTGCAGGGACTCCTTCCACTACCCCAGATGGCTTCAAGCCCCTTCCAACTTGCCCTTGAACTGCTGCTCCAGGAATTTTCTCTCTGCTTTTTGTGGGGGCCATCACAGCTTCACAGCCCTCAGTAGGACACCACCAAGTTGGTTTCATTTTGTTGTCTTTAAGAAAAAAACTCAGGAAAGCCCACAAATGTTTCTGAAAAGACAAAGCCCTAAATGAATAAAACATTATTCAGGGTGCATATTAAAGAATCCTGAAGAAAACAATTCCAAGTCACCTCCAGAGCAAGTTAAATCTCTGTTTTGCCTCAGGCAGGCATCCTATGGAAAACCTATAATGAGGGGATGAGATAGCAGGGGTTGAAGGAGGCACAAGAGACCTGATCCAGCATCTCCCAGGAAACTTCAACACCTTTTCCCTAACTTAAATGTGTTTCATTATACAAGTTTAATAATGAACTTTTGGTATACTCTGTGCACAGGAGCATATTTCCCACCCAAGGGTTATAGCATAATTAATATAATTAATATACAGGAAGCAGGGGTTTCTGTGTGAATTTATATCTGATCATCTATGATATGTCAGATATGGCTAATGGTATAAAAATGCTGCTTTCTGCATAGACCACTCCAGTGGTGGTATATTATTATTGTTATTATTACTATTATTATTATTATTATTATTTCCCATTGGCTGACAAGTCTAAATAATTCTGTGATTCTGATTTCCTGGAGAGCCTCATCCTGCAATTGAAATGATGTGGGGAAGGCTGAGGGATCCCACTCAAGCTGCCAATGGCTCTGCATGGGTTCAAGGTCTTGCTCATCTGGATTGGTTACTGGATTAATTGGGCTGAAGGCAACAAAAAATATTGTTTTTCAGGAAAGCAGTCAGGACTCAATGCTTCCAGGTTGTGATGCAGCAAATTCTCCCTGGAGTGCCCAAATTGGATGGAAAAAATCTGGGGGCCAGCAGCATGAAATGCACTGGCCCTTTCCCTTCCTGGAGATAAAAGAAAAATATTTAAGCTACTGAAATAAAAACATGAGTAGTCATTAAAGTTTGTGGAGAAGGTATTTGTTCCCCATAAAAAAAAGTGTGAGTTAGAATTGAGCATTGCAAGGCTGCTCCACAAAGAAAATTGCTGCTTCTTTTGGCACCCAGAGGTTTTCCTGGTGGGACTTTCCCATCAGAACTTTGAGATGCAGTATTTCAAATTCCTGTTTCCCACTGAATATGCTTTGGCCAGAGCTCAGCAGCTGCATGGTGTACATCAAGCCTCAAAAAAACCAAAATCTGAGCAATGATTTTGTTTATTAAAATGCTCCATGTCCATTTTATAAATCAGTGTTTAAAGTTCTTCAGTGCACTAAGGAAATAAATATATTTCAATTTTTGGAAAGAGGGTAAATGAGGAATTTACTGACTTAGAAGAAGCAGCAGTACTGGAGTCATGTCTGAATTCATGAGCTTCAGCCTGATGTATCTCAACATAAAATAGCACCAAACCTGATAATTTCATATTTTTGTTTTTAGAGTTGTGTCTTTAAATGGCATTTTTGTTGTCTTTACACACATTAATTTCTCCTGCAGTGGACAGGAGACACAATTAAGAAATTACCACTCTCTGCCACAGCAATTCTGAGCAGTGGAAAACAGAGCAGAGGAGTGAGGGAACACAATGAGGGCTCTGTTGTTATGGTGATGGGTGACATTTGTGTCTGGCTGTCCGTGCTCCTGAGCAGACAGGAGCACATCTGCACAGATGTGAAGCAGACCAGTCCCAGGTGTGATGCTGTGCAGCCCAGAGACATTTTACACTCCTTTGGCAGTGCCAAATCTGCTCTCACCCCTCCTATCAATGTTTGAGCCCAGCCAGGAGCACAGGCCCTCAGCTCTGTTTGAATCCATGTTCTCCCCCTGTGCTCCTGATTTTTGTTCTCCCCTGTGTTCCTGATTTTTAATTTAATCTGGTTCTGAGCAAACACTTTTGCAATGAGGCAGCCAAAGCCCTGAAACAGATAAGAATTCCCTCTGCTGACCTTACCCCTGGTATCAAGTGCAATATCTTGAGCCCATAATTTCCATCTTTCTGCTTTCATTCCCACTTGAGACTTACACCTGGGTCTCAATTTAATCCTTTTTCCTGGTTTTGTCCCATTAACCATTACACCTGCCAGGATGCAGGCTCCTGGCCAGGGAATCACTGGGGCTCAGGTTCAGTCCTGATGTCAGAACAAGGAGGAGTGTGATTTTAGGGAAAATTGACAGGAAAGGGCCCGTTAAGCAATGGCACAGGTGGGGTTTGAACTGGAGGATGTTCAGGTTGAAGGATGCACTGGAAGTATGAAGATAAGGCAAAGGGAGGAATCTCATCCTGAATTATTTCTTTCTCTCTGCATTTGCTGGGAGATGTTTGAGCAGGTTGCACAAAGCCATCAAGAATAAAGAGGATTTAAGTTTTTGGTGAAGGCACTGAGCTACAGGACAGCCCAGCAGCTTTGAACAGGCCCCAGATTAAACAGCAATTCAAACATTCTGAGAAGATTCTTTCCAGGCTTCTGCCTGAAGACTGGGCTGGTGGCCAGCCCACAGGTCAAAAGTCCCCAGAGCTGAGTAAGTGGCCACATCTTCCTGCTCCTCGTGTGTGGCCACACACAGGGATTCCAGGTGGCCACTGACAGCACCAGGCCCTCTGCTCCACGAGACTGGGCATTCAAGCAGCAGCTTTTGCTTCAGCCAGGGGCTGTTTGGGTTCCCTTGCCTGGCTCCTCCTTTCCTCAGCACTTGGAACCCTGTACATGGATCCAGCAGAGAGTCCAGGTGGAAGAACAGTTCAGTGAGGCAACTTGCTCATGTCAGGTTGTTAAAATGCAAAGAACGGAGCAGGCCTGGCACTATGGCTGCCATGGGTTGATTTTTAAGCTCGTGCCCCTCCTTGCAGCCTGTCACGCTGTCACCTGCACCCAGCAGAGCCCTGTTTAAATCTCCCTGCTGCTGCTGACACTCTGCTCCATCAGGCTGGGTGAGCTGTGTGCAGGGTGTGCCAGGCTGTGCCTCTGTCCCTGAGCAGCTCAGAGGTGGCCCCTGGACAGCCCTGACACAAACCCAGCCACAGCCTGAGCACCTGACAGGACCTGGGGGCATCCTGGGGGTGCTCACCCAGCTCTGTCAGGGTTTTGCCTCCCCTAGCTGGGTTCAAACCTCAGTGCACTGGGACCAGTCCTGGGTTGGGGCTGTGCCATTCCAGGTACAGATGTGGCACAGCTGGAATTCTCTGGTGATGCCTGGGAGAAGTCAGACAGAAAATGGTGCTCATGTAGGAGTGACTCCTCTCTGTCCTAATCCTAGGGCTGTGTTCAGCCAGAGGAATTTGACTGGAGAGAAGAAACCCACAAAAAACCTTGGTTAAATTCTGGAAGCCCTTTCCTACAGCCAGAGGAATTTGACTGGAGAGAAGAAACCCAGGAAAAGCCTTGGTTAAATTCTAGAAGTCCTTTCTTACAGACTCAGGACTTGCCAGAAGATGGATTAAAAACAACTCTCTCCTTTTCCAGTTATTAGCTCCTGATACAAAGGGTCTGAATGTGTATGTGAGACAAAGAGTGAAATCTGACAGTCTAAGTATGATGTAATTCAAGTATTTTGGTACAGCAAAATGGAAGAGAATTACTTTTCCTATTATCTTCTAAAAGTTATTGAAAATGATATGAGATATATGCTCCAGGAAAAAAAAAATAGTGAAGTTTTTTTTGTTTTTTTTTTTTAATGCTATTTCTTTGGCAGTTTATTCATTTTTTATTCATTCACCCCCTTTCACGTTGTGAAGGCCTTCTATTATGAAACATTCTGTGAAAAAAATGAACAAAAAAAAGTATACTACTTCTTTAAAATATATTGCAAGAATCCTCATTTCCAGATTTTTATTGCAGCACTAGCTGGTATTCTTGCATGCAGTTTTGTAATTTATTCTGAACATTCCACTTAAACCTTTTTTCAATAGCATGATTTTATTAGAGTCAGCTCACTGGACTTTCCCAAAAAGGTATTTAAGATCAAATAAAACCAGTGCTTGGAAAAATATCATTACAATATGAAAGCAGTTACAAAAACATTAGTACTGCAAAGTTTTATTTCAAATGGCTGAGCCTGCTGTACCCCAGGTTATTGCACTTCTACTTCCTCAGACACACTCACTGGAAAAATGGGAAAAACTGTCATCTTAGCAGTTTTTACCTGTTTCTCAAAAAAAGCACCCAATTTCTAGGGAGGCAGCATTTTTTTTCAGCACCACCATTAATTAGAGCAGCCAAGTGTCCTTTGTTCCTGCATTCCCTGCAGGGGATGGGCTCAGGGAGCTCAGTGACTCCCCAGGAGTGGATTTGGGGGAGCAGTGGCAGGGAAGGGTGGCTTGGGAAGGAGAAAAAAATCACCCAAAAAAGGTTCATTTCAGCAAAAAGTGGAGGCTGCTTTTAGCCATATTTCACCATGTGTGCCCCAGTGCTCCCAGTAACCACCAGCACCATCCCCACTGGTGCTGCAGCTGGAAATGCTCCCAAACCCCCATCTCCCCACAACCCACAGGGCAAATATTTCCCTTTTCCAGTTGGTGCTTTCAGCCCAGAACCCCAGATTGGTTTGGCTAGGAAGGGACATCAAGGATCATCTCATTCCAAGCCCCTGCCACAGGCAGGGACAGCTCCCACCAGGACAAAAAGAGATCAGAAAGGAGATGTTTGACAGCTGGCACTGGTAGAACTGGAGTTCAGCCTGCTCCTTGGTTGGTATTTTTGAACTTCACTGCATGCATTTCAAAACTGGTCTTTTTGGAGGGTGTTCGTGCTCATAACAGCCTTTTTAAAAATGGATGGATTTTTAAAAATCCTTAAATTCAGCTAAATTTATATCTGATCTAGAATAGAAATGAGAATGAATCAATAAAATACAGGAAGTCTTCTTTGCTGTATCACGGGTTCTGTGACACAGCATTGTATTTTCTGTTCTTTGTATTTAACACTCATATTTATTTCATGGGGCAAATCTAATAGGAAAAGAGTAATTTGAATATTATTCCCTATTCCCCCTTTCCCAACCCTTTTCTAGGCTAAATTTTCCCAAGAAATACGTGGAGCAAAGCAGCACCAACACACTTAAGTTTGAAGATTTGGTGCTAGGTGTGGACTTTTAAATCCCCTTTTAAAACCACAAGTTACTGTTCATATTACTTTTCTAAGTAGAAATATGCTTAAAAAGTAAAGTCTTTATTGCTTCTTAAAAGGCATAGTGCTCTGTGATAAATTCTCATATTTTGACTGTTAATATGTTTGAATGAAAATTATTTATACATTTTGGTGAGGTTGAATGGTTTTCATTTGATTGCTGCCTCTGGAAATGAAAGCAGAGTAGCAGGAAATTTACATGTCATGCTGTGATGTATATCCAGATTATGAGATGATTGTGCAGCAGATGAACACCAAGTAAAATCATTTGCATCAAACTGTGACAACTGCAATTCCTGACAAGGCCTCTTAGTTTTTTGGGCTATTATCATTGTACAAGAATATAATCTATTGACAGCAGGGCTGTTTAATACATTTAAAGGCAGACAGTGGAAGAAATCTTAACTGTTTTCATTCACCACTGCACAAGGGTGCAGATCAAAAGTGAATTATATTTAAAAATATGCATGTATGATGATAAGATGCATGACATTCATCAACCTGTTTAGTCATGGTTAAGCTGTGATGGTGAACATCCAATATTACTGCCATATGTGGTCTGAAATAGAGACGTGAGACTGAAAATTATATTATTGCCCAGCAGCAGTGAATAAACAGGGGAAGGGATTCTTTCTTCATCTTTCTTAACCTTTCCTCTCCCATTAAATTCTGCCCTTTTGTACTTTTGGGGATGGATTTTGCCTTCACTGCAGTTAAGTAAATTGAAACTTTTTAAATCTCCAGGAGTTTTATTCCTTGTTCTGTTGCAAAAAAGCATCCCTGTTGGTTTTTTTTTTTCCCCCATAATAATAATAAAAAGACTTTTCTTTATAGGATTTGTGATATCCACTGGCTCTCGACTGGGATCCAAATAAACACTTTTTTATTAGAATTAAATAGTCTATGCCTAAATTCTCTCTTTTAATACCTTAATTAATTTACCCTCATAATTTTAAAGATCATACCTGCATCACTGACATTTCTCACCTCCCGGAGCTCCCAGCAGGGCTGAGTGATGTGACCAAGGAATTTCTGGTGGGATATGGAAGGAGATTTTCTCCAGCCCCCTCAGCCCACATTCCCACTGGAAATCCATTCCTGCCTTTTTGCACTTTTGGTGGGTTCTGATTTCCCCATGGGATGTTGGAAGCTGTAAAAATGATGACAAATAAAGAAAAGACAGTGTCAATAGTGATAAATGCAGCTTCCTACAGAAAATCAGGATATGTTCCCAGTGATCTGCCCTGCCACCATGATTTCCCCATGGGATGTTGGAAGCTGTAAAAATGATGACAAATGAAGAAAAGACAGTGTCAATAGTGATAAATGCAGCTTCCTACAGAAAATCAGGATTATTCCCAGTGATCTGCCCTGCCAGCACGGAAATTCCATTAAAATTAACATTATATTTCTTCACCAAACTCTCCAAATACACCTAGAGGTCCATCTTCTGCACAGTGTTTGGGATAGGAAGGAAAAGGAGTCATTTTCCTGTGGACAGGAAGGTTTATCATTCCTGCTTCAAGAAAAGAGGGAAAAATATCTGACTGAGATGAGGAAATTTTACAGGTGTTCACATTGGGGGCAGAAAAAACCAACATAAATTATAATAATGGACAACTGGAGTTTGTGTCATCCAAAGCCAGAGGACCCTTCCTATGCATTATCAGATTTCTGCCCTCACTAGAGAATGTTTTGTTGCCATCTAACTGCTCCTTCTTCCTGCTGGTTTTTCACTGGAGGTGCTCACATTGTTTCATCAGTGCTCAGGCAATATGAATTTTCTGGTTTTAACACTACAAAGCCTACTTTTGTAACAAGAAGGATGAGAATACAAAAGCATTATGATGAGAATACCATTAAAAAGAGAGAAAAGCTGTTTGTGCATTGAAGCCATTTGGGTGCCCCAAGCCTTGTGGCTCCAGTGTTGAGACCACTCAGATCCCACTCAGGTGACATTTATTCAGTTTTATTCCTAATATTGATTCGTTTGGGACCAAAATTCTGCTCTGTGGGTCTGGATGATCACACACAGAGCATGGAAAGCCTCTGGGCTCCAAGAGGTTAAAAAGCTGGGTTATTACCCCAATTCTCCCACTGGAGAAGTGTCAAGTTTTTATTTTTTCTGCCAAGGGACTCAGATGTTTGTTAGTTCTTATCTCTGTCACATCTCACAAACCTGAGTTCCACAGCACTGCACTCTGACAAACCACAAATGGAGCCCCATCTCTCTCTCACAAGGACTTTTAAGGATAAACTGTCCAATTGAGAAATGACACCTGAATTATGTTTACTTTTAACCCAATAGCCAACCAGCCGTGCCCACAATGGGGACTTTTTTATCCAATTACACAAAACAACCCAAACCCATGGAGAAGGAGAAGAAGGAGGTGAAGAAGAAGGACTGGCCAGCAAAACCTCCATCTTGCTTTATATATATTGCTATATTCTAAACCCTTAAGCTCTGAATTTTCCCACCCTGTGATGTTACACTTCTATTGAAACTGCACACCCACTATCCCAGTTCTGTCATTCCATTCTGGAATCCTTCTCCACAGCCTCAGGTCAATGCAGTGTTCTCCTGGGGGTCAGTGCCTGCCAGCACAGAAAGTCTGAAATTCTCAGCACCCAGGGCTCCAAAAGAGAAGGGAATGCCCCCAAGTCCTGCCTTGGGATGACCCTGGGGGGCTGGGGCAGCAAGGCTGGAGCTCCAGAACATTCCCATGTCCTGGATGGAGGTTTCTTCCTGCTTTATTTTGCCACTGGTGCCTCAGTAACTGAGCTCTACCCATCTGGGGGGCTTTCAAATGTCAGCTCAGAGCTGACGTGATATCCAACCTGCTTTTATTGGAGCCTCCTGATGCACCAGAGAAAAGCTCCAGATTAAGAAGTTATCAGCTTTATGACATCGTCCTTTTTGGAGCTGAAGAGCAGCTGTTGCTGCATAACAGCTCTGAGCCTGATGAACATTTTGGGAGAAGGGGTAATTTTTAAATAATAATAAAAAAAAGAATGTAACTCCTCTGGCAGGAAATCTGGCCACTAACTTCATCTGACATGTGTAATAGAGTGTGAGAGTTTTTTGGGGACTGCACCATGCAAAGTAAAACCAAGCTGGTAATAAGCAACTTGGCATTTATTCTTTATGTAGGAATATTTGTTCCTCAAAGTCAGACTATGTGGAATATTAGCATTTGGATCAATTATTCAAGACTTTCTAGAGAACGCAAGGGGAAAAAATCTTTTCAGCATTATAACATGACAATCTACAGGGTAGTAGAAAAAGAAGGCTGTCATTTTTTCTTCAATTACAAAAGGCAAATATTTATTATTTATAAGTATTCGCCTTGTATAGGCTTAAATGTTATTTATGAACCTGTTGCATAGTGATTTTCAATGTAACTCATTATTTTTAGCCTTAGGGTGTTGTAAAGGAGCATGGATATATTTAATGACACTCTGCTAGTCAGCGCAATTACACTGTAATCATTATGTAAAATGTGCTATTAATTAAACCAATTTCTAGTTAGAACATTCTCTTCTGCAGGGCTTAATCTTAATCTCTGGCAATCTTTCTCTCTGTTTTTCACCCATTAATTATATGATTACTTTTTAAGTTACATATGATAAAATATGTTTTTATTTTTAAGTCTAATCTGCTCAATTATTTGTATTTATCAAGCCATTTGCCTGAATTATTGAAAGGGCTTTATTTGCCAAACAAAAGGAAAGAGAAAAGAAACAGAAGCTCAGGCAGTTATCTGGGAGTCAACAGTGGTTTGATGGTTGAGAATTGCTTCTGATCTTCTCTGTAGATGTTCCAGGGCTGGAATTAATTTTAGTTCAGAAACATTTCCTCTTCAGTCTTCTCCTTTTATCCCAATTACCACACAGAAATCTATGCTTATTTTTAAATGCTTCATTTATACACAGAGGCAAATCTCCATATTTCCCCTCACTGGACTTTTATTTTGTTAAACATAGTTAAATTAAAACATTGCTCAGTCTAGAGGGAGTTGACACGAACACCAACCAAATTATTATTATTATTACGTCATTGTGGTGCTTTTCCAGCTACAAATTAATGCTGTTAACAATGCCAGTTAAAATAATTGCATCTAAATGTCTACTTCACTTTAGAAAAGGAAAGAATCACCTCGTTTTGAAGTCATCCTTGCTCTGCTCTGCAATGACCCCTTGTGGAAAAAATACTTGAAAAGAGGAGGAATCAGCTCTAAAGTCTCCGAATATTCCATGGAAATTCAATGTATTGTTCTTGCCAAGCCCGACAGCCAGGAGTTATGGAGTAATAAGCCTGGAAAGTGTTGGGTAATTTTTTTCTGAATTCCCAGGTCTGGGAGATCTTCAGTCCTGGGTCTGTCTTGCAGCTCCTCCTGGATCTGTGATGTCCAACCCCACCTGGCCGTGGTGCTGTGTGGGAAAGCTCCTCTGCTCCTCAGCCTTTGCTGCAGCACTCCCGAGGCTGCTGGAAATCAGGAATTGCTGTGTGACCCCCTGAGCTCCCCAGGGCTGCTTCCTGGGGGAGGTGGTCCCACACAGTGCTGCCTTGTCCCATCCCTGGCTCTGAGGCTGTCACCAGCAGCAGCAGATGGCCAAGGCTCCCAAAATCATCAATCTGGTGCTCCCAGAGCAGCCACCACAGAGCCAGCTCCTTGGCACCGAGCTGAGAGGGGCCCAGCAGCAGCTCAGGGCCTTGTCCCCAAAGGACTGACACCCTCTGTGCTCTGGCTTTCACTGCAGGAGGGAAAACCTCGGGGAAAAGGGTTCTCCAGCCACTTCATAAGGCTTTGCAGGTCGTGGCAGAGCCACTTGAGGTCAAATTTCCTTCTCCTCTTAAGTATAAGTAGAGGATATCATCGATTCCCTGAAATGCTCTTGCATTTTCCAAGAAAAATTCAAGAATAAAGCACTATTTCTGCAGCCTGAACTCATCAGCTGGATGAATCCAGCCCAGCTTTCAGCTGGACTTGCTTTGTGTCTTCCCACTGCCAGCCCCAGCCCAGTGCCTGCGGGACAGGGCTGTGGGTCTGTCCCAAGCTCATTTCTCAGGAGCCAAGGACCTGAGCAGGGCTGCAGTGACTCCATCCTGAAGGAACCTTCACTCATGGGACACACACACCACACAGGAGCAAGGCTGTGGTGGGAGCTCAGATTTCTCGTGCCTCTTTAAAGGTAGGTCCTGACCTACTCTGGTTGGGTGTTTAAACATCTCAGAAAGTTCATCAGCCAGGGAAAAAGGAGTCTCTACTCAGATAAAGAATTCATTCTTCTGGTCAGTGCTGCCATTGCTGCCGTAATGACACTTTCTGTCCCACTGCCACTCTTTGAGATGTGTTTGGAGATGGGTTTTGTGCTGCAAGTCATGAATTAGAGAAAAAACCCAACTGCCATGGGACTGAACCATTTCCCCAGAGCAAGAAAACAACTCTTCCTCATCTGAGCAACTGGAACTGCTGCTGTAGTTCTGCTCCCACTCAGAAACCTCGACTTAAGATCACAAACCCTTTCAGGTTCACTTAGAGGAGCCCAGGACAAGCCATCCCCCCTGCCTGCCACCTCCCTGCTGCTCAATATCCTAAAATGCTGGCTCATCCACAGACAGCTGCAGGGGAAGGCAGCCAGAGAAAAGCAGGATTGGAAGGTGGAAACAGGACCTCAGCCACCACAGCTCCCATTCTGGAATGTTCCTTATGCTCCCAAACAAACCAAAGATGTGCTGTGCCCTCCAGCATTGCCCACCTGCCTGGCACAGCTGGGGCAGTGTTGGGGAATATTTCCCTCATCTGTTCCACCCCAGCTCAGCAGGCTCCTGGGGCTGCTCCGACAGGTCCCCACGTGCAGTTTGGTGGTTTTGCTGTTTTTATGGAGCTCCAGCTCCAGCTGGAATGCCATACAAGCCCCATTCCAGCATTCACTGGTTTCTCAGTGTTGCCTGAGGAGGGAAAAGCAGCTGGAAGGGAGAGGAGGGCTCAGTCCCATCCTGCCACGGCACAGCACCAAACCTGCCCAGGGACAGGGCCAGGAACCTCCTAATGGAAAAGCAGGAATTGTGGCTTTGGGGCACAGTGCACACCCCCTGCCCATGTCCCCAGCACAAACCTGCCCCGCCCAGCCTCATCTCACACAAACACACAGACTGGGAAAATATTTAAGAATAATATCTGCAGATATGAAAGAGAAGAAGGATGATGAGATGGGGTCTCTGAAATCCCACTTTTCATCCCACCAAGCTGTTACTCCCTGTGCTCAGGGTGCAAAAAACGCCTGGTGGAGCATGAGAATTCTCAGTTAATTCTCCTCTTCTCATTTCTAACTTTATTTTGAGGCTGCTCTTTGCTGGGTGAGCCCAGCCTTGTCTCCGGGGGAGCCCTGAGCTGGCAGATCTGGCTGCAGGTACCTTGCAAAGAATCCCCAGCACACAGTTCCCTGCAACTCTATTTTTAATATACATTGCTGACCCTAATGATGGTCTATTGAGATGAGGGCAAGGAATGTCTGATCAAGTGGAGATTAATTTTTGACTGTGCTGTCTGGAAATGCATGAAAATGCACTCCTTTTTCTATTTAGACTCACAGGATGCTTTGATTGATTGACTAGTTTACAAATGAAGGTGATAAAATTAAGTTGAAGACCACATACATTTCTTAAAATGAGTCTGGCTGGTCGTGGAGACAATGAGGTTTGGACAGATTGTATTGCTGGTTTAGGCAATCTTCTGAACATGTCAAGATTTATAGACCTGTACTGTAATGTTACAATTGCAGCTCACTGATATAGGTTTCTTTGCAAATTCTTTCCCATTTTATTTGAAAAAGGCCATTAGAGAGTTATAGACTATTGAAAAAGCTTTTCCTTTGCTAACCCTTAATAAACTCTTCCAAACAAGGACTACTGCATTTTTGTATTAAATTTAGACCAAAATCTATAAAGCATGTGCTCCCAGGTTTGGATAATTTGATTATTATTATCTAAATGGAGTTATGGTTCCTATTGGCTTGCAGGAGCACACACAGTAAATAAAAGGTAAGTTAAGGTTTGCACAAGATCTTAGGACACTGAGGATTTTTCACTCATCATTTGGATTACTGGATTTTGGGAATGGGAAATATATTTCCCTAGGCTGAGAAATTACAAAAAATAAAATCCTCATAATATAGTGCTGAAATTAATGTTGCTTTGAGCTAGAAACAAATCACTATTAATATTTCTTTATTCTTATTGTTGCAGAAATACCCACAGAAGCCTCAGGATTTTCTTAATAAAACAGACAAGGTTTACCAAACAAATGAAAACAGACGACGATGGGTTTCATGCAAAATTAACAACCATGATGACATTAAAAATCATTACAAGAGAAGAGCAATAGATAAGATATCAAAGCTCTTTATGAATTAATAATAAATCCTATTTTATACATTTTGCCGTCAGACTAATGTTATCCAAGAAGTTTGTCAGCGGTGTCCTAGAGAGGAGGCCTGGCTACATTTTAATGTGAGCTCCCAGATTTTGCTTTCAAAATGGTGAAAAGCCATTTTTCCATCTGAAAAGCCACCAAAATGTGATTTTTCCATGTGTTTGGAATGCTGGAGGATAATACACATCTCTCAGGACAAGGATAAATACCCTAAACCCATGGAACAGGCCTGGCTCCCTTTCCTGCTGGAGTGCAGAGTGTCAATTGTGGGAGCAGCAGAAGCCCCAAGGGAGGAGCTGGGTGCCACCAGGACCCATCAGGCACAGGAAAGAGGCTCCTTTAATGAAAGCCCTGTGGGAGCATCTCCTCCTCCCACAGAAGCTTAGGGGTGAGAGGAGCAAACACTCCTTGAGCCTCCCTCCTTCCCTGGGCTGCCAAAAATGTGTCCTTTGTAAGGGTACAGCATAAAAACCCAACTCCAGCTGGCTGGGGCAGCTTCTTCCTCACCCAGCACCACCTCACTCCCAGCTTTGGCAGAGTGTTGAGTTGAGTTTTATTTTCTTTTTTGCCAGGGTCGGGATTAAATGCACAAAACGCAATTTCTTGTTGGGACTCAGATGTTTGTTAGTTCTTATCTCTGTCACATCTCACAAACCTGAGTTCCACAGCACTGCACTCTGACAAACCACAAATGGAGCCCCATCTCTCTCTCACAAGGACTTTTAAGGATAAACTGTCCAATTGAGAAATGACACCTGAATTATGTTTACTTTTAACCCAATAGCCAACCAGCCGTGCCCACAATGGGGACTTTTTTACCTAATTACACAAAACAACCCAAACCCATGGAGAAGGAGAAGAAGGAGGTGAAGAAGAAGGAACAGCCTCTACCCTAAAACCTCCATCTTGCTTTATATATATTGCTATATTCTAAACCCTTAAGCTCTGAATTTTCCCACCCTGTGATGTTACACTTCTATTGAAACTGCACACCCACTATCCCAGTTCTGTCATTCCATTCTGGAATCCTTCTCCACAGCCTCAGGTCAATGCAGTGTTCTCCTGGGGGTCAGTGCCTGCCAGCACAGAAAGTCTGAAATTCTCAGTAACCTGGGTTCCAACAGCAGAGCTCCCATTTCTCCACCTCCCAGGATCTGCCAGGGGCAGTATTTTCCCTGAATTAATTTACCTGTGCCACTTCCCCCAGCCTAAGCACAGCATCCCTTCCACCAGAGTTCATCCATAAAACTCAACACTAGTGAGGATTTGGGAAGGAGGTGAGGGCACAGTTCAGGATAAAGATGAAGAGGACACATCCCTGCAGTCCCCATGGGCTCAGCTGCTCTGCCTGCAGGGTGAGTTTTTATTCCGAGTTACCCAGTGAAGGGCTGTGAGGGGAGGAATGGTGGGACATGTGCCTGGGAAGTTCCCAACTCCAGAAAATTACTCATCCAGCACTTGGATGTGGACAGCTGCTGCTTCTCCATCATCCCAAGCTTGCAGCCAGCTCTCCACAGCTCATGGGATGCTGCTCTGGTGCTGCTGTTTCAAACCACCAGTGTGTGGCTTCTCTTTCTTTAAAAGAGTTTTGTTATGAAGTCTGAAACCAGCTGGTTCCTAAGGACTCAGTGAGTGTGTGGGTTGCTTTTCTGTAGGGCTCTGACAAGGTTTTAAGGGTTATCAGAAGAGGGGATTTCTCAGGCTGCTGAACTGACCACACTTCACACCTTGCTGGTGATTTTTATTGGAAATTAAGCCCAGTGCAATGAGGATAAAGCAGCACTAAGCAACAGAAAAAATGCTCCCTAAATTTAATTCTAAATACCTGATCAAAGATGAGTGAATTTCCTGTTCTTTGCTTAAAAACTAGATTGCCTATTAAAACCACAGCATTAAAGCAGAGGAAAAGCAAAGCTGGCAAATCAGAAAGGCTCTGATATTCCTGGCTGAAGCATGGGTACTTCACTCTATCTATTCTAATGCACTTCAAGGCAGGTTTACTCTCCTCACCACCCACTGTAATGGGAGCGACTCCTGTAATAGCTCTAAATGTTTTCTAGGAATGTCTGAAACCTTCCAGCAGAGGTGTTTAAAGGTTTAGCTATGTTTGAAATATAGCTATTTTTCAATCTGGCCAGCCAGCCAATCCAGGGGCCTGTGAGTATCCAAGTGTCTGCCATCTTTCTCTGATTGTCACTGGAAATAGACTGATGGATCACTTCCCTGTGTCACTGCTCCAGACTGGTGACAATCAGGGAAATGATTGTGTCTGCCTCTACACAGATCTGTAATTGATTGCCCAAACCCTAAGACTCTCTTTCCCAGTTGATATGATGGAACATTGGACTGAAATCACTCTCGATGAGGAGGAGTCAGGACCATTTGTTATTTACTTCTTTCCTTGCTCCTTCCCTGTGCCCTGCTGGAATTGTCCCACAAGAACACATTATGGTAATCAGACAGAATGTATGTATAGGAATCAATCAAAGGCAGAGCCGTCACAAGAGTTATGACATTACAAAGTCTGTTTGTAACTTTTGATTTATGGAAGATTTTCTGGTTTATAAATTGAGAGTGAGGCATGTTGGGATGGTTTAACCCTTGGACTTCTCAGTGAGGATAAGAAGCTGGGGAAAGGAATTAACTCAGGATGGGCAGAACCAGTCTCCTCTTACTCATAAGAACTTGATTACAAAATGAGCCTAATGATATGCTGTGGATTTCCAGCTTAAAAATCTTTTTGTATGAAAACAAAATGCTCTGCAGGAAAATAAATGCACATCCACTAGAAGCCTTTCTAGGCACAGGCAACGAGCCTGCTCTCACTGCACATATGTTTAATTCTTGTGCTGTGGCATCAGCAGCCATCCAGCCCTGCTCCCCAAAACATCTGCTAAACTCCAGCTCTGGGCCTCCATCCCATGCAGCTCCGTGGGTTTTAAGCACACACTTATCCTCAGGCTTTAGGAGCTTTGCTAATTCATGCTGGTGAACTTAAACATCTGCTTCCTGTCACTTTGCTTGTCACCTCTGCACGGTCCCACAGCCACCAGGTCTGAGACTTGGTTTTTAAACAATTCTCAGCTACCCTGACATGGACAGAACAGAGGTACCAAGGCAAGTCAGAGATGAGATGGGGCCTAAGTGTAGTATAAACATGTCAAATTAATGCTACAAAGGTGTGGAAAATATATGTATTTAAACAGTTTATGTGATTGTTTACATCTCAGGAGATGTGTGTGTGAATTCATAAATGGCTCAGGGTTCACAAGAAAAACATATATTTTTATATACATATAATAGATAGAGTATATATTATATATTATACATTATATACATTGTATATATTATATATGTTATATTTATTTTTATATATATAAAATATAAAATTCAAACTTGAATCTATTTCTTTTCTTCTCCAGTCTAAATACCTGCATTATCCTTATATATAAAATATAAAATTCAAACTTGAATCTATTTCTTTTCTTCTCCAGTCTAAATACCTGCATTGTCCTTTTAATGTTTTAAAAATATTACTTTTTGATCTAAAATTGCATTTGGAAGTCTAAATACCTGCATTATCCTTTTAATGTTTTAAATATATTACTTTTTGGTCTAAAATTGCATATGGAAGCTCTCTTCCCCCACCACATCCCTTCTACCACGAACCCTTCCTCTTTCAGGACTTCCCACATCACCTTGTTTCTAATTGGATCATCTCTCTGTTCTCTGATTTCATTTCTGATTTGATGCTGTCTGAGATAAGCAGTTATTTTGCAGGGAGAAAATTGTTTTTCCATGACATTTTGCTTGAATGCATCCTCATCAAGCAGGCTGTGTTCAAGAGCTGCTCTGCTCTGTGTGGGAATGGATTCCAGCAGGGATAAAACATCCCCTGAGCATGTCTGTACAAAGGTACAGAACCCCAGCAACGTGAGAAATGGGTGTGCTGGTCAACTTGTGTCTAATTCAGATCCAAAACTGCATTCTGTGTCCATGGAAAACATTATGGAAGTTGCTTTTCAGACCCTTTGCTTGTATCCAAAACACTGGGCAATCCAAGGCTGGAAACATGAGCTGGATGCCCATCATTTTTGATGGGAGATGTTGCAGCTTTTGCCACTTCAAATGTTCAGAGGCCCAATGGGCAGGGCCAAGAGCAGCGGGACTTCCCTTCCTGGGAAGGGCTTTGGGAAGTCTTTGGGGGAAAACACAGAGATGAGGATGAAAACAGAGATTTTTGGGGAAAACACAGATTCAGAGATGAATCCAGGGTGAAGCCACATGGCACTATATTCCAGATATTAAATCGGAGCTGCTTCATGGGATTCAGTAGGATTAATTTTTTTAATTTTTTTATTATTATTTATTCTGGCAACAGCTTGGAGTTTTGGTCAAGGACCAGAGAGCTGGATGAAACCCTGCACAAAGAGGCTCTTCAAAGACAATCCCAAAACTTGTGCTATGGGTTGCAGTATCACAACTCCAGCTTTAAAAGTCACCCCTAAGAGCAGAATGGAGCTCCTCACACATTCCAAAACTTGCATAATTTTCAAATATTTACCTGCTAATCTTCACTGTGCAATATATTTAGCCATTCTGCTGACAGCTGTACTCATTTTACTGGCTAATGGCTAGAAGAAATCAGGTTTTCTTTTTAATAGCCTGGCAGACCTTCTTTGCTTAATCTCCTCCTTCAGCTTCAAACTGAAAGCTAATCAGATTGCAGATCCCACTGGGCACACTCTGTGTTTTTTTAATACATTAGGAAACCTCTATCACTATCACTGGAAAACTTAAAAAACCATTTGAAAACAAAAAAGAGGAATAAATGAAAATGTTATGAACCTGGAAATGTTAATTAAGCCGTTTTCAAAGAAAAGGCTTTTGTTTCAGAATAAAATGCCATGTCACTTATTAAGAGTTAACATTTTTCCCCTCAAAAAAAGGGTTCAACACAGAAATGAGAATCATTACAAAATTTAAGCCATATAAATGGACATTATGAAGTTCTGCTGTAAACTGTTACAGGCAAGCTAAGTGTCAAATAAAGGCCTGGCAGAATATTTTGATTGATAACCCTGTGTCAGGATACCACCTTTGATCTTTTATAGGCCTCTCTCACCCTCATGGACAATGCAACAGAGAAAATTCCTTCTTATCATCATTATTTTTATCCTTCTGAGAGGGTTTTCTCTGATAATTCACAAACACACAAACTCCTGCATCACCCTGGCAGGGTGGATCAGGGAAAACCAGTGATTCAGGAAATTTTGGGTGAGATCCTGATCAGTGAGTGCCACTTTCTCACACCAGGCTGGGGAGCACTGCAAAATGCCCAGATAAAATATAATAAAATAAGCTAATGGCCAGAAAAACAATCACATCAGAATCAGCAAACAAAACTGCAGCATCAGGATAATTTTCTCAGTGCAGGTGTGGCATTGTCAGAGTATTAACCAGAATATTTTCCTCTTCCACAGCCTGTGATCAGGGCACTGTAACAACCTATGGAAGTGAGGAGCTGCTCCCTGTGATATTTCATTTTTTTTGTTAGCTTGGGGTAGTAATGAACAAGTCACAGCCAAGTGAATTAATCTCCCTGGCTCTCCAGAAATGAAACTTCATGTACAGCAATTTGGCTTTCATTGCTTTTTCACTGTGCCCTTTCTCTAAGATTCTTCATAAAAAAGTAAAATTAAATTAAAACCAGTGGAAAGCGTGTTTTAACCGCTCCGAAAATGCTCGTAGATTTTCCATTAGGCACACACTCATTCCAGCAGCATGGAAAACCAGGAGGCTGTGGTAAGCACATTGTAATGGTTCAGAGTTTTCAAAACAGATCTCGTGGTTAAATTAACCTCCCCTGGGTGTGGGGGTCCATGGCAAGCTGGCATTTATGGCAACCCCAGCAGGAGCCGCCAGAATTCATCTCAGCACCAAGAAATGCCCAGGAGGAGCATCCAACAGTAACTCCTGATCCAGCCACACTTGAGACCCTTCCAGAAGCCCTAAAAGGCTTTTGCTTCTCTTGCCCAACCTATTGCTGGGTATTTCTGTGATTGTTTTTTTATTTCATTTCTTACTCTGCTGTTTCCTGGAATATTTGGTTGCTCCCCACTCAACAGCTCATTTAAGCCCCCACTCACCTGTGAGCAGGTGAATTATCCTGTTAAGCACAGAGTGAATTCCAGTTGTTTAAATGTGTGTTTATTTAAGCCCTGATCACCACAAAATAGGAAATGTATATTTTAATAGTTAGTTAGATCAATTAACCCTAATTAAACCAATTGGTGCTTCATCAACATAAACCAAACATAATAAATCTCTGCAGAACCCCACTGTATATTGAGTAGATGTCAATTAATTAAAAACATGGTATTAACAGTTTACCAATGATGGCATAAATATGTATCTATATTACATCACTGTTAATCTCTGTAAATATGTTTTTAATAAGCTCGTGGTATTTAGTCAGCATACAATAACTGTCTCATTAAGCTTAAATTAAATGCATGGTTAAGCATATTAAAAACACTTAATTTAAAGCATTGCCAACATTCTTCATATCAGTTCCCAATGTGGTTATGGTTTCTCAGGGTTTTAGAGATTCTGGCAAAATTGGTGGCCCTGTGACTTTCTCCTCAGTGTTTATTAAGAGTCTGGGTTATTTAATGCTCTAATTTTATAAATACAGAGCCACTCAATCCATGTAAAGGAGACTGAGTTTCATTAAGGCAAGAATACTCATGTGCCCAAGCTCTGAGCAGACAAAATGTTTTTTAAAAGAAAAAAACCAGAAGCGTTAATAATAAAAGAAGAAAGAAAAAAGGGAAAGGCCTCTGTTGGAATAACAACAAAGAGAACGTTGCTGTCCATGATTTTTCATTTATGGATAGCTGGAGACATGAATACATTTGCCTATGGCTGGTGCATTGCTGTTCCCAGCAAGGAGAGGGATTCACAGCTCGGCGCTGCCCCAGCTCCCGGCGCGGCTCCGATGGATCCGCAGGGAACGCTCGGAACCGGCAATGTCGGCTTTGTGTACCCAGCAAAGCAGCACCAGGCAGGGACAGCCACTGCTGAAGCTTTAACTGCTCTGTGAGGTCCCTCTTGGAACCCCTGGGTGGCTGATTATGTCACAGGAGTTATTTAAAACACACATGAAACGGCAGCTAAATCAAGAGTTTCCACGACTTTTTTTCCAAAGCAATGAAATTCAGGACAAACACTCTACTATGCATGGAGATCACCACCTGGAGAGCAGAACTCTTCATTTCACACCCTGTCTTTCCAAATGGAGCTCGAATGAAGTCGTGTGTTTTATTCATTTTATTATTTCCTGGGCTATTTATATTGGCATTTAGAAAACATAGGGCAGAAAATTCAAATTTACAGCAACGCTCTGCACTGCTGTACTGCCATCCATGTAATGAGCTCCAAAGGCTTTATGAACTTGGCTACACTTAAGCCTTATATTCCACACTGGACACTTCATAATAATGCAGGGATAAATAGCACCAGGAGCAATCCTCAGGGTGACTCTCAGAGGTGCAAAAAACGAGGGATGGGAAAGTTGCAGGACCACGTGTTAGGAAAGCTCTGAGAGTTTGGTGTTTCTAACCAGCACCAGCAGGAGATGCAGCACTTCTCACCCCAGAAAATCAGGGCCCATGAGAGGTTGTCAGTTTTGTGTGGTGTATTGGAGAAGGGGAGATCTGGGATTTCTGTGTCTGGGCTTTTCTCCTGAGGACATCCTTTACACTGGCAAAGCTGGATGTCCATGGACTCCTCCTCCTGAAGAGTTCACCACAAACCTCTGGGTGGAGTTTCTCACCTACAACCTCTATTTGCTTTTTAGTTTTGAATTTGCATTTCACCTTTTCCTTCACTGATACAGCATAAAATTGCAAAATCTGCTTCCCTGCCATGTGCTTCCTGCCCTCAGCTGAGGCTGCACTGCTATGGTCTGTGAAGTTCATGAACCCCTGCAGAGTCTGAGCAGACTTGGACTGGTTCCTGCTCTATTACAGGAGTCTGAGCAAGCCAAATTTTCTGTGAGTTTAATTTTCATTAATCGTATACACCTCAGTCCAACTGAACCCAGCTAGATGTTCCAGTTCTTCTAACTCCATTGTCCCATTATTCTTTAAACCAGCAAAAGCCAGTATCTCTAAGGAGGATGATGAAATCCATGGGATGCTGGATGGACAGACAGACAGCTGGATGAGAACTGCTTGAGGTGTGGGGCTTCTTACTAGGATCAGTTAGTTCTGATGATTTGTATTATTTAGGTAGCACAGATTAAGGTTTCAGCTCAATACTGGAAAGTTGGCCTCCTGCTTTTCGTGAAAACATATCAGAGAAGGAAGAAGAAAAATTATCAGGGAAGTACAGTCAGAAGAGAAATGGGAAATGCCATAAAAAACCAGGAGATGGAATATGTTGTGTTTGCTCCTCTTCAGCTCTGTTACAGCCACTGCACTAAAATCCTCTGGCTTTGCCCTGAGAGTTTCCCTGCTCAGGGAAGTCCCTGGTGCTCAGGGGAGGAAGAAAGATGAGTTCCAGTGGCCTTGATTTCCACCCATTCCACAGGATGTGTTGGAATCAGTGCCACTGCACTAAAATCCTCTGGCTTTGCCCTGAGAGTTTCCCTGCTCAGGGAAGTCCCTGGTGCTCAGGGGAGGAAGAAAGATGAGTTCCAGTGCTGGGCCTGTGGCCTTGATTCCCACCCATTCCACAGGATGAGCTGGAATCAGTAGATTCTCAGTTGCAGCAGCAGATTTGGCACATGCCTCTTGTGTGTCTCTCAGTACCTGGAAGGGCCATCCTGGTTTCCACAAACAGGATCAGCTCAGGGAAGCTGGGGGAAGGGAATGTCAGCAGCATTCCCACCTCTGGATATATTATTTTTGCAAACCTGAGGTGCAAATTGTTTGTAGAATCTCAATTACACCCCCTC
Organism: Pyrgilauda ruficollis; assembly: GCF_017590135.1. NCBI lineage: Eukaryota > Metazoa > Chordata > Aves > Passeriformes > Passeridae > Pyrgilauda > Pyrgilauda ruficollis. Next base: position 17,381,806 of record NW_024527710.1, read on the forward strand.
TAATATTGTCATGTGCAATCAGCTCGCTATGAAAACAGGGCTTTCAGAGGGTAAGAAAATCATTTGAACTTGTGATCTGCAATGGATTTGAATATTCAGATAAGGTCACTGGTCAGAGCAGGGGTGACAGCTGTGGTCAATAAACGGGTTCAGTGAGACAAAATCTTTTTGTCTGTGTGGGAATAGCCTGAAGAAGAGAGGTCCTCAGGAGGGATCAGGGAGATCAAATTGAGCTGTGTCACCACTTTATTTGCAGGATGCTCAGGGATGATGGAAGCCTTTGGTGTGGCCACCAGGCCAGGCTGCTGATCCTGCTGACAGTGTCACTGCAGTGCCACCAGGTCAGGTGTTCTGCTTGGCTGTCTGATGCAGAGCCATGGCTTGTTTGGCTTCCTGCTGATCGACTCCTGACAGGCTACAAGCAGCCTTGAACAAAGCCACCTAGAAGAGAAAAGTGATTCTAAAGTTCTGGGTGCCAAATGTGACATCTCTCTACGGAGCCTGATAACCAGAAAAGGCTGAGATGTGGCTCCTGGCAGCCGTGGCTCTCTGTGTCATGGCTGAGCACCCAAAAACAGGACAATATTTTAACACCCTGGCTTTCCTTTCAATATCAGTGAAGAATCTGCCTCCTAATTAACTCCAAGCCAGAGCACTGCTGGAAATCCAGTGGTGAGCACGAGCAGCACAGTTAAGATTACACTTAAGAAGCTAAGGATGATTAACCTTTGCCTAGGTTATAAAATGCCCCATTTAAGAACTGTTGCTACTGAATATATCAGCTGGATATCAATTGGATTATTGAGTGAGAAGTTATACTTGATGTTTGGGATGATGATATATGTATGGTTACAAACTGTTTATGAGAAGTGGGAAAGCCAATAAAAGATTAATGCAGATTTAAATGGATTTTCCCTCTTTGCCTTTTCCTGGGTTAATTCATGCAGATGGAAGGCAGTTTTCACCCACCTTAGGAAGGTGCCACCTTTGGGGTTGCACAAAGACACATCCTGCTGCTGTTATCAATCAAATTACATTGGGCCCAAGTGATGACATTTAATTTTTAATCTGCATTTCCACAATTCCTTTGTTTTCACAAGTTCAGGATAAACTTTCCTGAGAGCTACTGAGAGCAGATTTTCAGTCTGAATTAAACTTCTTCTACAGGCACTAACTGAAGGCAAAATCCTCAGTTTTCTGAGGCCAAGCAGTGGCTTCAGCCTGTAAACCTTTGTTCCACTGCAGTTTGAACAGACACAGATTTACCTGCCAGAGGTGTGAGACTGTGGGAACAGTGACATTTGGACTTTTGGGCTAAAAGTGCTGTTTCAATGGACTGGGAGCCCAATCCTGACCAGGCCAATGACTGGAGGAACTCGTGCAGTGTGAATTGCACTTGTGTTTCTCCTCACAACCTTTCCCTACCTGGGGGAAGATCCTCCTGCTTTGTGTTTGTCCCCAGGATGAACTCTATTTCATTTATTTTATTTCGTAGCAGAACTAATTCCCCCCAGTGAAAACAAAGCCCAAAAACAACCAAACAAAACCGAGGATAATGATGGCACTGTGATGCTCAGGTGAGATTTCCAGTTCTCCCAAAATCCAGGAAGGAAAATTTTGGTTCAAACCCATCTCTGCTAATATGTACAGCCTTAAAGCCTAAAGACAAGACAGTCTTCTTTCAAATTTACAACAGCCTGTGTTTAAAAACCTGACAACCCCAAAATGGGCTCTCCATAAACCATAGTGGCACAATTCCTGCAGCTGTAATGTAGGTTGTGTCAGCATTTCCATTATACTCTACACTGCTATTTTTCAGGGGTTTAGATCTTGGCTATAAAAATCCACCTGGGCTGGAGAGTTGGCAAGTTGGAATTTCAGCAGGGGAATTAATTTTTTCAACTAAATTTGAAAAATAAATTCCATTAGAACTCTAGACAGACCAGACAAGCTGTGTTTGAGGATGCTCCTGTTTGCCACGGTTCCATTAATATTTTTCAAATTTCATCAGTATTTTTACCACCTATTTTACAGCTCAGTAAGTAGATTCATTTTGGCTGGAATGCCATCCCACCTCTGGAGTTTTACAGCTAAAATTATTCTGGTCCCAATCTACTTATATATATATAAGTATATTGGACTACTTTTTTTTTTTTTGTGTGTGTGTGTGTGTGTGTGTGTTCCTTATTCTGTGCTTTCCTTAAATCTGTCAGTCTCTGGAACTACAATATTTCCCATAATTTCCCATTTTTGTCCCATTTTTTGCACACACTCCCCAAGGCCTGTGGTCGTCAGAACCCTCTGTGGATCTGCTAAAATCCATTTTTTCCAGCATCTCTAGATTTGCTGCCATTTGTGTGCAAGTTTTTGTGAATCTTTGTCATTTTCTTTTCCTGGAAGATTTCTGGAAAATATTCCAAGCCAAGACCCACACAAGCATCATTTAGCAATGCCATGTAATATCTATTTTTCTTCCACACTGCAAGGGTGAGCAGGAGGCTAAAAATCAGAAAAAAAGGAACAGGAAATAGAGATGAGGAAAACTCTCAGATTCACTGATGATTTCAGGCAATGTAATCTCAGAGTGTGTTATATTTACTTTCCACTGATGATCCTTAGATATTGTGAAATTGCCATGACTATAAGGATGAGGCAGTGATCTTAATTTTCCTCCCATTTAGTTTGCAGGAACAGGTTAAGATAAATCAGCAACACTAAAAGCAAGATTCACAAATAACAAGCTATTAAATTTCATTATTAATCTTTTTATTTTAATGATGCCCCTGTTCCTCAGTGGTTGATCATGAGGAGGGACATGGATGGAGGGAACACAATGCAAATACAGAGTTAAGTTGTCCTTCTTGATAAAAAGGCCACATTTCACAACTAATCACAGGTTAGTAATTTGGAAATATCCTGAATTCCCAGTGGAATGTCCAAGCAGCCTCTTGGCAGAGCCATGGTCTTGATGCCTGCCTACATTTTTAAATCCCACACTTCAATTTGAGAACAACGAAGATGTTCTGGCTCCCACCTTCCATTAGATTAATATTTGGCTTGATTTTGGCACTACCACCATTAGGATATTTCATTTAGATAAAGGATCTAAATCTCCTTTTCCCTCCAGCAGCCCTCAGTGACTCCCAGCAGTGCTGCAGGTGTGGAAGTGAAGGATTGCTCCGTGGAACTCCTGCTGCCGAGCTCTCCACTGAGCCCTGGCACAATTAAATTTGCTGTGCAAGGTCAGGATTTTGTCTCCAAGGCTGGAAGAGACGAGTCAGCAGAAACTCTTCCAGGCTCTGCTCGCTGGCCATGGAGAACGGCAAGGGAAGTGCTTGGAATAATGAGCTCCTCAAAGCCCAGGATAGTTTATGTCTGATTCATCAGGCAGTCAAAATGCAGCTCCACAGCCAAGGAACACATTTTTTTTGGAAGGGATCTACTCATAACCAGAGGAAGGATTGCTCTCCTGTGTGGCCACAGACCTTTGGCGGGTGTGCTCGGGCTGCCCTCGGAACAGGCAACATCGGCGTGGGGTTTATTTAAATTCCTCCCAAATCACAGCCTTAGGTGTGCTTGTGCTGCTGCTCAGTGGGATCTTCTGTCCCTCAGTGCCACTCTGGATGTGGGTGAGTATTCCAAAGCTGAATTAACCCCTTGCTCAGGCCTATCTCCTCACTTTGCTCCCACCTGGACTTTTGGGATTGCACACCACTTGTGAGCAAAGGAAATCTGCCCATCTTTCACCTTGAATTTCCAACCAAGACCACAAACTATGTAAATGAGCAGCCTTCCTCTGTCTCCTCTGCTGTCTATATAGATTTTCCAGCACCACAGCTATATTCCATAGAGCTGCATCTCCGTTCACTTGGAACGGATGGAAAAACCTTTCCCATTAATGGGTTTCACTGTGTTGGAGACTCACAGTGCAATAAAGCTGCATTTCTGTTACTCTAACAAAGTCTCAGCCAGAATTTACATAGAAGGCTGGTGGAAAAGCATTTAGATGATGGGAGAGGAGAAAGTTAGGCTGGACAGGATGGCAGCAGGGTATGAAAGTGATAAATAGAGAGTGGGGAAGGCACAGGGAACACGGGCAGGTTATTTTTGACAGCAGGGCAGGCAGCAGAGAAGAAATGAACTGGAGTTTTACTGGATCCCAACTTTCCCAAAGTATCTTTACACACAGGGCTGAACTGCAGGTGCTTTCTGTGTTTCACAAGGAAAACTAAGATGCTGTAGGATATAAATGGATAGAAAAGGGCTCCATGGGCAGCTGGAAGCCACCCACCCAGCTGGGAGAGAGAAGGCAAAGGAGGAAAACAGGGCAGGAATGCAAAAGCAGAGCTCAGTGAGACTGCCCTCACCTGGAGCTGCTCCCGCAGCCTTGTGTTTATAACCAGGAATTTTTAACACTCAGGATAACTCAGTGCTTTGCTGAAGAGATCCTGACTCCCCAGAGACCCCACATTAATGAGGTCATGATGGTAACAAGCCCCTTTGCCACTACAACCTGCTCTGCACAGAGGGATTCCCGCCTGGAACAGAGTCACTGCCATCAGCAAGGCTTGGTGGAAAGGGACACCAGCAGCTGCTGATGCCATGGAAACCAGACAGGAGCAGGTGGGGCAGGCTACAAAGTCCAGAGGTGCCAGAGGGAGATTAGGGAAGTCACAGCCTTGCAAACAGCCCCTCTTTCTCACGACAGCAGGTGGCAAGAGGTTGTGGTGAAAGGCTCTCCTTGCCCTCGGAGCACCTAAGGTGAAGAGAAGGAAAGATCTCAGAGTTGATCACACAGACAAGAGTTCCAGTATCAGTGGGTGATGGAAATTGCTCCAGACAGGGGGTGAAAAGCAGCAGGTGATGCCTGGGGCTAGCCCTGCTGCTCTGTGAGTGAAAGAGCAAAGTGCCCAGTACCACAGGTCTGTTGGCCCTCACTCGAAAAAAAAATCCAACCTAAAAAACTCCGAGAGAGAAGACAACTTCAGGGAGCTTTAGAGGTGTTCTTCAAGCTAAATAACAGATGAATGAAGGGAAGCATTGCTAACTTGGCACTTTTGCAAAGGATGTCTTTTCTAAAGCAAAAAAAAAAAAGCAGTTATTGCCAAGTGAATACCTCAAAAGCAGTGAGTCACTCATCATCTTGCACCATTTTGCTGTTCAGAGGTTGTTCAATGGAACTCGTGTCTGCATACAAACATAATCATTAGTCCTAATTTCTATCCCCCATTGGTAGGCAATCACTGTAGGCCAGCAGATCTTTTCTGTACAGGTGTAATGATCTGGGATAAAGCTGCATCCTGACTGTCAATCTTTGCCACTCTAGAGCCTTCCTATGGCAAAGGAGGCTTCCCTGGAAAGCGGACACGGAGATCCTGGGACTGGGCTGCACCTGGCCATCAGTGGGCTCCATTGAGTGGCCACGTGCCACCCAGGAGTTCCCAGAATGTAAAAGGCATCTCCAAAGGGCACTGCTGGCATTTCAGGGCAGTCCAAAGTGTCCACAGAGTGGCTCTGCAGCTGACATGTCCCTGGTAGGAGCCAGGCCCTGCTCTGCTGCAATCATTGCTCTCACAGCGCTCTGCGATCACCAAGATCTGCTGACAGCACACCTGCAACTCTTTCCCTGCTGCCAGCAGAGCTGGGAGATGTCACTTCATTCTCCTTGCTCCTGTTTTTCCTTTTTTTTTTTTTTTTTAATTAGCCAGCACTGGTGGAAAAGCTCTGGTACTTTTTCCACTCTCTCACAAAAAGGGATTCGACAGGCCCAGGTTAGAGGCTGAATTTCCCTGGAGTCTCAGGTGCTCCTGCACTGGGTGCAGCCTCTCCAACTCCCAGCAGCAGCTTCCTGCTGCCTCTGGCTCTTCCCACATGGGAATGCAGCCTGGTTTCCATGTTTCTCTCCCAGGGAATATTCATTTCACAGAAGAGCTGTGCAGCTTGGTGTTAGGCTGGGAACACTGGTCAGAAATTGCAGCTCAAGGATTCCTGTTATGTTATAGCATTTTCTTCCCCCCTGTAACACAAGTGGATGTTGGAGCCAGAGGCAGCAGAGACCATCATCCACCACATTTGTCACCAAGCTTGATAGATAGTATTCCCAAGCCAATGCCATAAATGCTGTTTGGAAATTGCAAAGCCAGGCTGCTGCTGCTGCTGGTCTGGCCAAAAAGAATTAATTTATAATCATGAATATAAATTTCATAGATAGTATTATTGTCATTCTGCTTTTGAGTTATAGGACATATGGGGAGTGGCTTGTGGAGCAGAAGCAGTGTCACCATAATTCAGTGTAATTCCGTTGACGATCGTTCGATCCATCACGCGGCCATAAATCAATCAATTCCCTGCATTAAAGGGACAGACCTCACCTCTCAGAAGTTGGGGGAGGATCAGGGGGGTCCAGGTGCTCCTGGTTGTGCTGACTAAGGCTGGGCTTGTGGCAGCAATCAGCCCCACTCCATGGAAGGATTTTCACTGTACTCTCATCACTGAGTGATGTTTTCCCATGTGACTCCACGCACGTTTTTTTAAAAACCCCACATCATTCATCCAGATCCATCTTCCATCTCCCTGCCCTCTGCTGCACATTAAATTACTGGACTCCCTAAATGAATGATAGTTGACAAACTACAGTAAACTTCCTGTCCTGACTGAAATGACATTAATTCAACCGGAGCCCAATATATTCAAAGGTCTCTGAAATGCCATGAATTAGGGAGCAGATCTTTTCCATTAATGTCTCCCAGTCCCTCCCAAAGGCTACCAGCCTCTGGGAAAAATAAAAGCCAGCAGAGCCTCGGTGCCACAGAGCAGGAATGAAATGGCTTTGTGAGCACACTGCTGGGAAGAAGGGGAGTGCAGGATGCTCAGGAAGAGCCCCCACAACCATGGAGAGGCATTTTGGGAAGCAGAGTTAGAGGGTTAAGCAACCCTATTGTTCCCCTAATGGAAAAACATAATTATTCATGGGACAGCCACAGTGTGTGGTTTGCCAATTACCCAATCAAGGGTCATGCTCGCTCAGCCATGAGTGAGGGCAGTACCCATAATATTTTATTGCCATTAAGCCTCAACTTTGCATGTTTTTATATAGACTATAGGGTGTTTAATAGCCATGCAAAGCCATGACTTCCCTGCATACATTACAGCTGGGCAGAGGAGGATAAATCCTACCCCAGGCTGCCCACGCTGACCCTTCCTGCACAATGGAAAATGTGCAGCTGTGCAAAATTTGGACTCTTGGAGTTGGCCAAATGGTTCTTGTGTGCAAGATCTCATCTGTTCCGTGAAAATGCTAAAAAAGTTCTGCAGGAGGCTGTCACGGAGCTGAGAGCAGGAACAGAGCATTTGGGTTGAAATAAAGATGTAGGTTTTTAAAATGAGGAAGGAAAATGACATTTTAAAATGTTCAGAAAAGTAAACAGTAATCCAAAATGGTGAAGATGATGCGATGCTTTTAGAAGAATGAGATTTAAATGCATTCCCATGGTTTAGTGTCAACCATTCTGTTTATAATTGCAGGGAATAATTTTCTGGATGCTGATATTTTCAGAGAGGGGGTCAAGCCGCTTTTCCTGTGGGTCAGAGAAACGTCTGTGTGTTCTGAGCTCCATACTGGATCAGTCTCATGTGAGGACAAAACACATTCCCAGTGGGAACTGGGATCAAAGAACTCTGATACCTGCCACTGCTACAGCTGGTTGATTCACCAGTAGCTTTAAACATGAAATTTTACTGGTACCTATTTATTTATTCGTACTCTGGTGTAATTGTACATATTCACATTTGTTAATTATTCTATTTTCATGAAGTATCTGTGGTTTGAGCTCTGCCCTCCTCTTCAAGAATGAGACAATTACGATCCTTGACTCCCCTGGAATGCCAGATTTTTCTGCTCCTTCACAAAGTGGATCCACTCAGTGGTGTCAACTATTTTTTTGACTTTGATAAAAATGTATTGAAAGTCAAGATCATCTCTTAATAGTTCACATTTCTATTTAATAACCTGCTGCAATGTCAAAAGATACAACCATCAGATTGCAGTTCCAAGAAGTATTATGCACTGCCATCCTATCTATTGATGCACATCAGACATGTCCATGTTATTCCATATTCTGTCCTTTCCAAAGGAAGGCTAAAGGAGACAGAGGGTGCGGATCTTGTTAGGTGCAGCCTCTGACACTATCACTATCAATTGTCTTTTCCTAGCACTGATCATCACCTCAATTATCTGCTGTCCAGCCTACCTGATAGGTTTTTGCAAACTATAACTCTTCTGTCGATGAACATGGAATAATGACAGCTCGGGGCAGATGGACGGAATACAAAAGAGATAAACCCAAAATGTGAGACACAAACACAGGCAAACATCCCCCCGTGCCTCCAAATTCATCAAACAACCACACTTATCTGTTCTCTTTAAATGCACCTCACAATATGCAGCCAGAAAGGGCTGAGTTAAACGTGCCCCACATGGTTCTGTTTTCTTTTCCTCTTTTATCTCACTCCCATCACAGGGAAATGAGGAAAACATCCCAGAATACACAGAATACAGTACCAAACCCCACATTTTTAAATAATGTTTGGCAACTCATTTGTAAGTTGTTATTGTATCCTTAAATAACAGGAGAAAAGCTGGTTTGTAAAAGTCTATGTGGTCTAATTTTAATTTAAAGCATTTTTTTTAATCATTGCAATACAAGCTTGAGCCAAGTACTGAAAAAATCAAATAAAAACTTGTAGGCAGTGAGCTGCTGCTGTAGCTGTAGATTTTCCCCAATTCAATATTCCCCACAACAGGAGGAAATGGATTTTAGTGCAATATTAATTGAAGTTTTGCCAGTATAAGGTTCATGAGGTTAATTCGAAAAGAATACATTACCAATATATTTATAGCATTTAAATAAATTAGGATTGCACTTCACACATCCATAACAGCTGTTAAATAATATTTTTATTCTATGTAAATTCTATCCATTCATCTCTGTTGTATAACAAATGACCATAATTATGGTGCTTCATTGGTAGGAAGGTCATTGGTAATCTTGCAATTTCTCATTGGTGTAAAAAGAGAAAACAGAAATGTTTGTGATGAATGTATTCAACCTTTTGCATACTTTGGTGCTTGGGACTGAGCATTATAATGCAGCAAGAAATTAAGTTCTTCCCTTACACAGCATTTTTAATCTGGTGCTGTTGATTTGTTATAACTATGGCATTTACAATGCTTTTTCAGAGGGCTTTTTCCTGTGTATTTTATATTTGCTTCCTCAGAAACTAAAAAGGTCCAAACATTCACAACATTCCCCCTCTTCCCAAAAAAGCCCCACCAGAGCCAGATATCACAAACTCAGAAGTTCCAGTCTCCGTTTTTTTAACTTGCAGCCCATAAATCTTGGATTATTGAAAAATAATCAAATTAGTGCTTCAAAGCAAGTTGTAAAGAATTCTTGAATAAAAGTGAGACCACAGATTCTTACTGGAAGTCTCTGAATTGAGATTACTGAGCTAAATGTATATATTTAGAATTTTGTTTTCCTAGTTCAGTATTTATTTTTTACATATTTGATTCTTACTTCCAGAAATTGAGGAGTCCATGTTTTCTGAGAATATATTTAGGAAGAGGCATTTCCCTGCTTTTAAACAGCTATTATGAAATTCTTCTGTCTAACTTATATTGTCTAGTTCAATCCCAAACTTTTATAGCTCTCCAAGTATAAACAGACATTCTGATTTCTAGTGGAATATCCAATGATGGCATGGATTTTATAGGCAGGAAATGAAGATGGAATACAGGTTGTTAATTCAGAGAGAGGAAAACAGAAGGAAAACAGAGAAGGAAGGGTGGCCTCTACCTGGGGTATCACTGCAAACACTGATGCTGGAAAGGTCCTCAGAACAGGGATTCATGCAATGGGAATTCTTTTTAATGAAGCTTGATTTAATCCCATTATTCTAATAAAGAGTAATCAATTGGCAGAAAATCTGAAGGTCTAGTTCAGCTGTGATTGGAGTTGGGTTGTTTTTAAGACAGGCGATACAATGGAGGAGAAGTGAGTTAATCAGCTTTTGGTCCACTAATCCCCACTTCCTGCAGCCACTTGGAGTTTTGAAGGAGGGCAATTTGGAAGCTGTCTTAGCATAAATCTCCAGCAAGTCTGTGGCTGTCTGGGGGGAACAAGGCCCTCAGCATTCACCAAGACACGCTTCAAGGAGATTCTACTCTTAATCCAATTTACTCAGCCGAATAAGTCCCACTGCTTCAGCTTGCCAACAAATTAAAATCCAGCTTCATAAAAACACCTTGAATTTGGAAGGTATTGGCTGGCCTGCTAGACTTGAAACTTCATTTATTCTGGCTAACTTCTCAATTATCTTCCCAGCAGTGGAGATGTGTAAAAGTGCAAAAATCAATAGGATTCTATTCCCTTTCTATTGGAAAGGGAAAAATTAATGAGATAGGACACTCTCTTAATCAGAAATAAATGTTTTAATTCAGATAATGACATAGTTTTCCCTCGCTGAAGGATGACAAATGCTGGGCTGCACCCCCAGCAGAAGCAGTTTCAATTTTATTGTAAATATAAAAGGTATTGATCGGTGAGATGCACAAACCCTATTGCTTACAAAAGCCATTCAGGGGGACTGGGAAAACTATTAAGCACTGGGTCAGAAATCAATAAACAACACTGAAATGTAGCAGAGGTCGCCCTAAGGCTTCGTGGCATCTTAGAAAGCCAAGTGGCAGAAATAGTGACAGAAATGTCTCTTGTGGAGCAATGTTAGGGATGAAGGGGTCACGCCTTTAATCTCTTCGGGGCTTTGACAGCTCCGTGGCACAGAACTGATGCAGTCCTTCCTGGCTGCCTTTGATTTAAATACATGCTGATTCATCCCACAGCCCAGAGCAATGATTGTTTGGGGAAGTGCAAATAGATTGGCTCAGGGAATATTGTAGGAGGATTTTGATGCAGCTCCGCTTATGTAAACGGGATTTTTAATTTGAGCTTTGCTTGCCCTCTCCAGAAAAATGTGGATGCAAAAGCACAAAGGAGACTCTGAAATCAGGACATTACAGCGTGCATTTTTGAAAAAGAAATTTAAAGAGGTGAGATTCAGAGACATAAATAATAGTTTTAAAAATGGGGGGTGGGGGGGTTGCACCATAAAAGTTATCCAATATGACATTATTTGGAACAGTACAAGGAACAGCTTCATTTTCCCTTTCCTCTTAAAACATGTTTCCACTACAAAAGGTGACTTGCTGTGCCAAAAATCACTCTCTGTGCCTGAACAAATCCCAATCACCCCAAGTACTTGCTCTCTGCTCTTTGGTTTGAAAGTGCCAGCTCTGAGCCCAGCCTGGATCTCTCCAAATCCCCCGAGGAGCCCATTCAGCTGCTGCTCCATAAACCAAAGCACCTGCAATGAAGAGACCGAGCAGGCAAAGAGCTCTGTCCCCCGAGGTGGCAGCTGACTTTCCACAGAAGACATTGATTTGAAAGGCTTAAAGCAGAGTATTGAAACTTTTAACAACATCATTCCAGAAGCAGAGCCAGAGCCAAAAAAAAAAAAAAATTAAATAAATAAATAAAAGCGAGTGACTGTACCTTCTGCTCTGGGAAATGCAGCTTCCCCCCTGACATGGGTATGATTATAAGATTGGTTAGGGTCAGGTTACCCATCAGTAGGTGAAGTGTTCAGGTGCTGAGGATTTCAGTTCCATCTCACCTCAGATATTATGTCAGCTCCGTGTCATTTTCATCCCGGGGAATGATTTGAGGGCTTGCCGTGTCCCCTGTTATTGCGGTCACTTGACCTCAGATGTAACTTCTGTTTAATCCCAGCATTTTAACAAAGCCTGGGAGTAGCACACACACCACCAGCCACCACTTGACCTTTCCCAGCCTGCACGGTGCCAATTGGCTCCAGCCTTGGATTCCACTGCCCCCTCCATTTGCAACAAATGAATGTTAAGGCCTCAATGAATTGACTCACTTTGGAAGTTATATTTTTTCATTGCCACAAGCGTTTTCAAATTGAATCCCCTTTTATCTTTAGTCCTGCAATAATGGTATTTTTCCTGGTGCATTTGGGTTGGGAGCATGGAAATGGGTTTGTTCTTAAAAACAATCTTCAGCTCTGCCACGTGCTAATTTTAAGCACATGGTACTAAGGGAGGATATGTAAAGAGCCAAGCGCCTTTGCTGTGTGTCACTTTACATTGCTTAGTAATTACAATGTTTTCTGTTACTCATTAAACAAGCCTGACTAAATCTGGTAAGTAGAGAGAACTTTTGCAAACCGTATCAAATTTTAAGAGTGAAAACCATTTAGTGACAGCATAGCAGGTTAGAAATACAGTGCCCCCAGCCACACAGATACGTTGTTATCACTCATCCACTCCTTAATGACAGCCCATGGCACACAAATTTGTTACCAGAGGGGGATGTGGCCAGACTCAGTGGCCAGCACAGCCTTTGCACTGTCATTATTATTCTGATGTGAGCACTGCTCGAGCCAACAGCAATTTTGGGGATGTCCCTCAGAGCTCCTTCTTTTCTAAGAGCACCTTCCCATGCTGGACAAGCCACCCAGGTCGATATTTAGATGCTACTAAAAGTCTGATCTGCTCTACTGGATTTTTCCATGGCTGCTTGGATGCAGGAGAGAAATAAATGTTTATGAATGAGCAAGAGTGGCAGGAGTTTTGTGCCAATCAGGAAAATTGGGCTGAGATGAGAAGCCTGATTTTTGCAAATCAGGTGTCAGAACATGGATTTAGGAGCAGCAGAGGGATCCTCCCTGGAGTGGGCAGTGGCACCTGGGGCTCCCTCTGGCACATTCCTGGATCTCAGCTTTCCCAGGTGTTTTATCCAGAAGGAGCCCAGCTGCAAGCTCCAAAACTCTACAAGGCAAACCAAAGTGTTACAGGTGAAGGAAGCTTGTAAAGTACTCCAGGTCCAAAAAGAAATGTTTCCATAGGTGCAGACTCAGGCTACTTTACCAACACAAAGTGCAGGGATCAAAGTCTCCATGGATATTCACCTCTCAGCTCTGTTTCCCACCGGGAAGAAATCTCTAAACCAGGATATGCTGAGGTGGGTGAGGCATTTTGGATGCAGCAGCTGCCACACAGAGGGAAAATCTGCACAAGGCACCCCAGCCAGCCCCTTTTCCAGCACTCCTCACTAACCAGGAACAAATTCAAACATGGGAGATGATAGGCCCATAACAAATGTCCTCATCTCTGTTACCTTCCTAAAAAGCACTGGATTAAATGACATTAATTATCTTTAAAATTAAAACACAAAATGCAGCGCTCTGCCTCGGCAGAGGAAGGCAGGAGATGGCCCAATCTGTCATTCCCATCAGAGCCTGGCCTCCCTCCCTACCCTAATGAGAGCTCTGGGTCTCTCCATAATCCATCTTCACATCCCTATTATGCCAGGCCCACCAAGCTCTCATCTATGAAACTCTAAAAAAAAATGGCAGTTCTAGCAGGATGAAAGCTTCCCAAAAATTCAGATTTCCAAGCTGGTATCTGGACTCTAAGGTTCTGAAAAACACACAGATAACAATCCAATGACTAAGACCAAGACTAAATCCTGAGGGCTGGACCCAAAGTCTGGGACTTTCTCCTAAATAAAATCCCTATCAATGCAATAAACAGCTGTCCTTTGTGCAAATTTTTCTTCAGAGTTATTTAACAGAGAAACCAACTGGAGATTATTAGTATTATTATGATTATGATTTTCCTTTTCTTATTTTTTATAGAATACACTTAGATCAAAAGCCATTAATTAGGATAATCTGGGGGAGAAGGGAGCATGTATAGAACAACATGAGGCATTCAATAAACTCCTGTTAAACTGAATGTCCAAACCACTGTTTTCATACGAGCCAGGAAAGACAGATTTGACAGGAGAAATTCCCAATTTAAAAAAGAAAGTGCACATTTGGCTGCAGAGCTATCCTCTTCTATGGAGGTGTTCTCAGCTCTCACCCAGCCCACACGTCACCCTCAAGCCCAGCCTTATTTACAGCACTAGCAATAAAATTTTCTTTCAATTTAATGAGATTAAGGATGTCCTTCTCTCCCATTAAATGAGAAATTTTAGCAGTGCGTTCTGGAAGAAGGACAAATTTAAGCACAAGCTTGGATTGAAATAATTTGCTGAATTAGCACTTAAATCTTCAGTCTTCTTTGAGGCTTTAAGAGGTGTACTCTGACTGAGCACCAGCTTCCCTGGAGACAACCCAACCACCAGAACTTTAAACAACATCAGGAGCAGAATTCTTCCATAATTGTCATCTTGCTTATCTTCAAATTAGAGAATGCCACTTGTTCAAAGAGCCATTTATATTTATTACAGTTTCCATAAGTTCTGCTAATTATTTGAGTTTGGAGAGGTAACAATCAGAGCTCACTGATATCTTGAGGGTTTCAAAATGTAACTGGTTTGGATTGACTCAAATGAAGGAGCTGCATTTCATCTGCTCACTGGCTGGGACATTCAGGAATGGTTTGGATCTTGATTTTCTCAGCTGGAATTTCCTGCATTCAATCCTAATTTCTGCTGGGCACTGGGGATGTGCTGGGGGACAAGGAAAGCCCTTCAGAGAGCCCAGAGCTGCAGTGGTGGCACAGAAATGTCACCTCCCCTGTGCTGCAGCACTCTGCCTGGCTCCTGTGCTGCACCCCAGACCCTGCAGTGCCCTGAGAACAGCAGCAGAAACCTCTGCCAGCTCTGTCACCCTGCTCCCAGTGACACTTGGAACATTCTCTGATTCCACGTCTGGCCCGGGTCACCCCCGTTTAATCTCATTTTTAACAAGCAATATTCCAGTGGCAACTTAAAGCATATGGGCTTTAAGTGGGGCCATCCCCTAAGAAAAAAATGCCCATTTAATGAATTTATTTTGCAGGAGCTGAAGGCAGGGATCAAACACCCTAAAGGCTAAAGCTGTGCTGTTTGCCAAAAGGAGCCTGACAACGCCTGCAAACGGAAGAAATTCTTTCTGAAAAAGAAGCTCCAGTGAAAATGTGGGTTTGGGTGTCCTTGACATTTATAATTTACAAGGGGATGATTATTAGCAACAATATCCACACTCACTTTAAGACCGAAATAGTAAATGTCACTTTATGCTATCCCTACCTGGATGCGATGCCAGCAGACATGTGAGGAATTGCAGGAATCCTGGAGATAAATCAACCCACAGCTCCATATTCAGCCTGACCCTGCTCTGCTGAGACATGGCAAGCCCCCAAAAAGGCAGGATGTTTCTTCTGAAATAAATGGGTTTCTGGGACTGTGAATGTGCCCATTAATTTCAAATAAGATGTTGTGTACATAAAGTTTTTGGAGTTCTAGGATAATATTGTCCTACTTATCTGCAGTGTGGAGAGACATATTAGATAGAAAAAGGATTTTCCACGCTATCCAATTCAAGGCAATTGCAGCAACATGTGGAACATAAATAGAACAGCTTGGAAATGTGTTTTCCCTCTGTTGAAAGTTACTAATGGGGGAAAAAAAAAAGTTAATTTCTACTATTTGTCCTGAAAATATTTCAAGATAGAGGTTTACAATGGTTCCCTGTGTTCTAAAATCAGATTAAAATTAATGATTCCATTATTTGTTTTCTTCTCCCTTTTGATACAGAAAGGAACATTGTGCTTAGAAACAAATTAATTATTTTGAAGGAACTGTCCTGGAACATGGAAGATGGACTCACAGAAAGAGAAAATCTAAAGCTCCATTTCCACTTTTTCTCCAAAAGGACATAAACCACAACTTCTCCCAACAAAAAGAAGTTCCAGGAGAAAATATCAAATGAGCTGTTTCCAGTACTTGTGTAACCCAGGCATGGCTGTGGCACTACAAAAGTATCACAGAATCACAGAATTCTGGAGTGGTTTGGCTCAGGAGGGACATTAAAGCTCATCTCATTCCACCATGGCAGGGACACCCTCCACTGTCCCAGGCTGCTCCAGCCTGGCCTTGGACACTTCCAGGGATCCAGGGGCAGCCACCGCTGCTCCGGGCACCCTGTGAGAAGGCCTTTCCACCCTCACAGAGAAGAATTTTTTCCTAATATCTCCCTAAATCCTAAGAAGTCTCACTTTCCCCAGGTGTGCCGAGGGCAGGGGTTTGGAGCCAGCTCAGAGCCCTGCACCCCACACCCACGGGCAGCATTTCTTCCTCCCGAGGCCGGGGCTCGCCTGGGGATGAATTACAGCTGGTGGGGCTCAGTCTTTTCTTTTGACTTTCTACTTTTGTGTCTTCATTGTCCTGCCTGGCCTTGACCCTGCAATCCCAAATGTCCATCTGGACACCAGTGAGCCCCTGAGCCTCTCTGCTGACGAGACCCACTTGAAACCTTTTCTACCCATTTCTTTTGCCGAACAGAATTCGAAGCTTTGATTTGTTTTTCTTCTCTTGTGAAATGTCCAGGACTTTGTTAAAAAAACAACCCCTGGGTTTGCATGGAGGGGAAAATCTCTTTCCCGACGGATCCTGGAGCATCCCGGAGCTGCTGCTCCGCCCGCCGCCGGCAGGAGGCGCTCCCGGCGCGGCCCGGGCGGGGCTGGAGCCGGGACGGGACGGGGGACCGGGATTTTGGGGAGGGGTCGGGATTTTGGGGAGGGGTCAGGATTTCGGGGAGGGATCAGGATTTTGGAAAGTGGGTCAGGATTTTGGGGAGGGGTCGGGATTTCGGGAAGGGGTCAGGATTTCGGGAAGGGGTCAGGATTTCGGGGAGGGTCAGGAATTTGGGAATGGGTCAGGATTTGGGGAAGCGGGTCAGGATTTTGGGGAAGGGTCTCTGCACCCCACAGTGCTGCAGAGGATGAGATGGTTTCTCACATCCTCGGAGGCTGGTTGGTTTTCACATTGTAATTTGAAAATTTTGTGTATTTTAATTTGAGGGGCTCATCACCTTGTTGTTTGTCAACAATCAGAGATTTGAGGTCTTCACATGTAAAGCTTCCCAGTACAATAATTTCTAGATATCAAATTAAAATTTTAAAACCCCAAAGAATGAAGTGCTACAGAG
>NW_024527710.1:17401366-17613418 GCF_017590135.1 Pyrgilauda ruficollis
GTGGGATCCGTCCCCCTGTGGATCCATCTCTGGGCGCGCTGAGTGAATGAACTGCACTAAATGGGGTATTTTACACACAGCAAAACACATATTTACATACACGCAACACGCCTGCGCACACGGGTGAACATTTTACCGGTCCTTTCCTCAGCACCTCTCCAACCTTTTTACTAGAAAGTAAAATCCATAAACAAAGGGAGACCCTGCTCCGTGGCTGATCCCTGCGAGGACTCAAAATGGTTTCTGCGAGGGCGAGTTCCATAAAACCAAATATTGTTTGCCAGAATCGGAGTTTCGGATTTATGCGGTAATTCTTCCAGCTAATTGTTTTCCTGCACCTTGATCCCCTAATTAGGGCCTGACTAATTATCTAATTACTAAGTAGCAGAAGGGCAGGTTGATGGCGACATTTTAGCCATCTTTCAAAGCCTCGTTATCCTTGTGAAAGTCATGGTTTCCTCTTGGCTGCAGGCAGCTGCAGCAGACCCAAATGTCTGCTCACCTTCAACATTTGTCAACCTGTTCATTACAGTGGTGAATTTGACACATCAGAAATGTCCTTTTGACAGGAAAGTTTATACTGGAATGAAAACTGAAGCAAAAGAAAGAAAAACCAAAGAAAGATGAAAGCGTAATTTATATTCCGGGATTTGTAATAGTGCTCTTGTCTTTAAGGCAGGATATATGTCACCTCTTTAGGAAGGGGAGCCGCGGCTTGGGGGAGCCTCGGGGCTCTAATGGGGCTGAGCAGGTGCTGGAGCCGGGCTCATTTCACAACTCAGTGGGGCCTCCAGACACGGAGCCGGAGCTGGAGCGGGCCGGGCCCTGCCGGCCCCGCACGGCTGAGCTCAAAGGGACCGGGGCCTTTTTGTGCTCCCTCCGCAAAGCCCGGGGTTAATCGATAACCCAGCGCAGCCTTTCAAGGCCCCCGTTTGATCCTGCTTCGTTTTGGCCCCGCTGTAAATTCAAATTTATCGCCCGATGAGAACGAGGTGTTCGAATGAAATCCCGTCATGTAATTTGCTGGTGTGCACAGGGTGAGGGGAAAGAAGATTTCCCCCATGAAGCCCCTTCAAATTTAATCAAAAGGAAATGCAAAAATTCCTCATGTAAAATCTCAAATACAAACACTGACTTTGTGGAGAATAAGAAGAAGGGATGAGATCAACACCAAACTAAAATGTCTTATCATTAATAAATAAATGTATATTTATGCATTAAGTGTATCTGTCAGCATTTCTGCATACTGTGAGCTGGGTTTTCATTAAATCAGGAAGGATTAATTTAAATTAAGCAGAGTGAGATCTATATTACCAAAGCAATCAGCTGCAAGCAAGTTGGCTAATTCCACTTCTCTATTTATAAATCCTTCTCGCTCACAATGAACCTTTTCCATTGGAATAATTTTCAAGTGGCCATAAACAGAGTCAGGAGGGAAACTTGCACGAAGTATCTCACATCACATTTGCTGGGCTGTTGTTTGGTTGAGCTCTACTGGAGTCTACTACGCAGGCACTGGAGCATCTACTATGACTGTATAAAATGTGTTTAATTGGCATGAAAAGGCACTAACAGAGTGCTGGTGGAGTTTCCATCAGCCAGAGGATATCTTATTTACTTTGGTTGAGCTGGAGGACAAGAGGAGAGCGAGTGTGGACGTGTGTGTGTGCTTTGGGGGAGTGGGAATCACACACACTATAAACCCCACAGCATTTATAATGCCACTAACCTCCAAATCCCCAGGAGGACGGCTCGCAAAATGTTTTCCTAATTATAATTTTGCAGATTTATGTTTAACACGGTTTGCCAGTTGTGAAATTGGCAATGACGGTAATACAATTTGACGGGTATTTCATGTTAAAAAATATGCATTTTTATAACATACTTTCCCCACAAGCAAGTAAAAGGAGCTGATACGAAAGGGAAGGTTTATTTTTTATGCCACGCCGTGCGAGGAGCTGGGTACACATCTAGGTAGCTGTAATTGATCCAGGAGCCCAGGCTGCATTAAGAATTGATGTGGTACTGTATACATTGTGTTACAGTCACTCCGCAGAGTCTATGAGATACCAGCTCCCTGCTGAGCACATACTTATGTCAATATTTCTGTTAATTGTTGCATTACAAATTGTTACATATCCCAGTGGTGGGAGTTCACATTTGTGCCTGCAGTGGAGCTGACAACACCTACCCGTGCTCCCAGGAGGCTTCAATGTATTGTGGGATTTGCCTTTTGAAAACGTTATCTCAGTTTATCAGCCCAATGTCATTCCACTCAGCACTGACAGGACAGAGCCCTCCACTCTGCCGTGGGGCTGGGGATTCCCCTGTCTCCTCCATGCACCAAGAACACCAAACCAAATCAAATGGGCTTTGATTCCCTTCTAGTTTTTGCATTGCTGTATTACAGATTTTCCCCTAAATATTGGCCTCTTTGAGCTGTTGCTGGGATTCATTAGTGGTGCACTGGTGTTACACAGATTCCTGAATGGGTCATGCTCGGTAGAGGAGATATTTTGTTTGAATTTTCAAAATAAATGGCAATCATTTGGGAAAATTCAATAGTGGTATTGACTTCAACACATGCAAGATCTGCAAACCCAGGTCATAACAAAATATCTCAATGTAATTTCATGCCCAAGTCACTGACCCCAGGAGCTGACTCCAGCAGCCACCACAGAGTTGATGGCTGCAATAAACCCTCACTGGGCCTTGCAACCATCAGCCACCCCCAAATAGCAAACAGCACATATTTGGAAGATGAACTTGCATAAGCAGCATGGAATCAAGTTTGTAATATTTGCTGTGTTCTTGAATTCCTTTAATTTCTTGCACTTCAGTGAAGAGGAACCTTTCTTGTATGAATTACAACAGGACAGTGCCAATCCTCTCTCTGGTATCAGATACAGCTGATGAAGAGGGAAATTTGCTGTCATCAGCTGATGTGACAATGAGTTCCTGAATTGGGGGGCAGGTTTTCCCCCCAGCCTTTACTCAGGGGAAATAAAAAGATGAAGTGGGGCATTTTCCTTTTCTCTACCTTTGAGAATCCCTGACATCTCAAGGGGACCCTGAGCCACTGGAGGGAAGGAACTGCTCCTGAGCATTGCTCCCAAAGCCCAGCATCCCTGCCAGCTTCCTGCCAGTGGGCTTTACTGGGGGCACTGGGGGAGGGGACTGGTGGCTCATTGCCCTGAAAACCCTCATAAAGTGAGATTCCACAACAAGGAGACTCTGTGCAAAAGGCTAATTACAGCCTGGGGCTGCATTAACCTTTAGTGTGGGTTCCCCACTGGGACCTTTGTGAGACTCTGTGTGTGTGTTCATGGCTTGTGTGCACACACAGACCTTCTCCCTCTCCTTGAATCCCCCATCCTCCTCTGGCAGATCCATACACTCATGGATATGGATCTCTCCCATACACAGATGTTTCTGAGCTGCAGAAAACCTCCACAATCCAAGGGTTTGTGCACTGGGGAAGCCAAGGAAAGGATCAGACCTCCCCATCTCCCCTCAGTGCTGAACAGAACTGGCTTCACAATTCCCTCCTGGGGTGGAAACTGAAAACAAAAACCCAGCAAAGACAATAACAACCGGCTTGTCCCTGGAAAGCAGCTGGTACAAACCCACACTGGCAAGGAGAGGCCATCCAATTCTCTTTGGAAAAGCACACGGAACACAATCAATGTAAGCCAGGTGCATCAGTAAATATTATGACAGTTGTAAATTTATGGCTCAAGCTATCAGTGGTCTCGTGGTTCATATGAAAACTTGCAGGGATGATGTAGATATTCAGGAAATCTCTGAATGTGCTTTTCCTGGACAGCTACCACAGGTAAGTAAAACTGAAAGCAAAACTTAGGAAAATTTAACTCACTAGAGATGATGCTGCAAAATGGCTCTAATGGAGACCACAGTCATTCCGGGCTCTGAGACCCTGTGAGGAAATATGCTGTAACTAATCTGATTTCTGCTCTTGCCCACACAATGATCTGGCTGAGGGTGAAAATACCCATGAAAGTATTGGCCTACATCAGATCTTCACATATCTGAAAGCTCACAGAAAACTTAGCATAGCTTCACCTGCCTGATAGAAATACTCTGACACCCCACAAGCTCTTGGGGCACAGCATTCCTACAGCAGCCACTATTTCACTTCCTCATGTCGTGGAATCCTGGAATGGTTTGGGTTGGAAGGGACCTTAAAGATCATCCTGCAGCCAAAGTCTTCTCTCCCATCTCCCAGTGGCCAGGTGAGGACGTGGCAGAACTCCCACCACACAGCAGTCCAAACTCCAACCTCATCCACTCCACTTAAAGCTCACCCCCTTTCACTTCAGCTGCTCAGCAGACTTTTTTTTTATTTTTTGGAGTTGCCTTTGCAAACATTTATCCCAATAGGTAGTTTTATGTCATAAAATAAAACCTCAGCAAAATTAAAAAGCCTCCCAAATAAACGATAAATCCCAACCAAAATCAGGTCTGCCACTGAACATCCTCCTCTCCTTGGGGACAGGAGGAGGGAAAAACCACATGACAGATGTTAATCACCTCCTTTAATGAACTGCTTGGAGATATTTAAATAGGGTGGTGTTGATTGTGGTGTGAGAACATATGTACAATAGTATAAAACAAAGTAGAAACATGATGTATTATTAATACATGTTCATTCCTTTACATCTATTTAGAGGCATGGTGAAGGAAGAACATACTGTGTATTCTCACCGTGCCTCTTCTTGGATATAAAGAGACCCTCTGAAGCAAATTCTTCAGCCTACTGTGCTTCAAGAAATAGTAATCTAAAGCATCAGACATTTCCTATTAAAGTTTTAAAAACATAGCTTTAAGTCATACATTACATTGAATGCTTTAATATCTCATCTGATTCAGTAGGTTTTAAACCCCACAGAGGTCACATTTGGAAGCACTAGTCCCTTTTTACAGCATCTCCAAACATTAAATAAAAATAAAAATTATTAGGAGGAATAGAGCCATCTGTAGAGGCTAATAATGTGTCAGTTTGATATTATTATTAATAATACTATTATTTCTGTTTCATATTAGGGAGATCATGATTGCTAATGGCTATAAACTAGAAGTGATAGCCTTCATTCTGGCCCATCTGTGTTGCAGCCAGAGCGGCGTGAGGGGCTCCAGTTACGCTCCAGTTGTCTCTCCTGACCCTATTTGGTGTCTGGTGTTATCTCTAAAGCCTTGGCATGCCCAGCTCTGGGATCTGCTTACAACAAACCCAAACCCTGTGCCAGGCTTTGATGGCCTTGGGAGCAGCTCAAGGTCATGTTGTGATCAGGACTAGTGGGTTTAGGTGCAGGATGAAACCCATCCTGATGTCACCAGCTGGGCAGGGAAAGCTGTCCCAGCCAATCCCTGGGAAAGGAATGTGGAGCAGAGGGTTTGGGGCAGTGGCTTGCTCCTGATTTAGAAATAGAACCTTGTTCTTTGTTCTTATCAAAGGTTTCCTTCAGTCAGCTCAGCTGAATATCACCTCTGGGCTTGGACTACGAGGTGCTTCAGGGCCAACAAGGCTTCTCTGCATCCTATAAACCCAGAAGGCCCTTTGGACACAAATCTGGTGGTTTGCATTTCTGGTGGTGCTCAACACCTACAGTGAGTCACTTAATAACAGTAGTCAATGCTACTGATTGTAAATATTATGATAAAGTAAAAATGAAGAAGTGGCTGTTGTCCAGCAAAGGAATGAAGAAGCCCCACACAGCTCAAGTTTAAAGAGTCCAGCAGCCCCATTTCATTACCTGATTAACCCAGCAGCACTGACCAGGCACTTTCCTCCTCTCTAACACCAAATATGTACAGACCACAGTCCCTCTTCCCCTCTATGCCACTGTTGTGGGTCATATTTAGTGCTGATGATTTGTAATTTATCCAACAGGTACAGGCACATTTCCCCCAGGTAACATTTGTAAACAGAAATAAAGCTGCTGCTGTATTGTTTGCCTCAGAAACTCTGCAATTCGAGTGTGCCGTAGAGCAGGCAGTGATGTGTAACCAAGGCCAGTGATAAAAAGAAACTGCAATTGTTTTTTTTAAGGTACAGCTCTAAAACTGTACTATGTGGATTTTCATGGTGTAGCAGCGCAGACAGAAATTACTTTTTTCCCCACTATAAGAACTAGTTATCTGATTCTCTTTTGTTTCCCTTATTCCAATGTTCAGTTGCATTTTAGTGTTCAGAGCTATAAGGATGCATTGAAACTTATGGAGCCTGACATTTTAACTATCTCATCTTAACATGATTCATCTCAATTTACTTTCTTCAAAAATGTAGCCTGGAAGAATATGAACCATTTTGGAGGGTTTGCTAGAAGGCCATAAACTCCATTAAAGAGTAGAGTATCAGCTGCCTTCCAAAGAGGGTTTGCTTGTTATGGGGCTCATCCTGCAGAAGAAATAGGTGCCTGCTGGGGAATGCCATGGAAACTCAAAGGCTGAATTCACAGGACCTGGGGGGGGATCCAAGGCTTGGATTGTGTCCTCCACCCTCACAGTGTTCTGTGCTCTGCTGCAGGAAGAGCAGAACAAAAAAATGCAGCTGTGCCTGCTCTGCATTTGAGCCTTGAGCAGAGCAGAGGCACTTCAGTAGTTAAACAATGAGGAGACTAAAAGAGCCTCAATAAATTTGATGGGTTGATATGAGCAAACAAAATCATTCATGTGACATTACACAAGTGTCTGTGCAGAAAACACATGATTTTGGAACTATGGCCACAGCCTGACACATGTTCTGGGGCAGAGCCTCTGCGGACACCAAGTGCCATCGCTCTGCCGAAATCACCGGAGCTGTGACAACAGAAACCCACGGGGCAGTGCCCTTTTTGTGCACAGTTCCTGTAAAACTCTCTTGCAGCACACCCAGAGCCCTGGCAGTGTGGCCATCACGGTGGGAAGAGCTCCACAGACACCAAGATGCACCATGGGACAGGGACAGGGACAGAGGCTGCCACCCAGATTTGGGATTCATGCCAGCTCTGGCTGCCATGACATGAACAGTCCTTCAGGAGTGCTTGAGAAAAGTCCTTACGGAGAACGAAGAACAGGAAATATTTGACTCCAGCCAAATTTTGGCCCAAGAGCAAATCCTACTTTCCTAAGGAAACCAGGATTAAACCTAAATACCCGGGGAATGAAAAGAGACATAATGATATAGTTAAATAAAACTTTAAACACAACTTGTTCAGGAGTTTCAGAGCACTGAGAAAGCCACAACATCTTCCCAGGTGGTGGTGGGGAACGTGGACTTGTCCCCAAGAGGTCAGTGACACTCTCCTGGCCTGCTCTCCTCCTGCACTTCACTGATACAGTGAAACAACAATATATCACCAGGCCTGACCCCTTGGCCTGTATGAATTATCTGTTTTAGAAAGATGTGAAACCACCTTTTATATCCAACATAATAGATATTTAGACATTGTAGATCAATAGTGAACAAGTTTTCTGGTTATAGTTAATGGGTGCCAGAGGGGCATTCTGACATTGACCTCTGACACTCTTGTTGACAAGAAATCTATAGAGGAAAAAAATAGGAAAGACTGCCAGGTTTTAAAGTTATGAATATAGATCTACAGCAAATCATGGTAATTTTCATTGAGCAGGAATTTTTCATACTTTCCTTTCAGATGGATTTCTCCAAAATCCTTAATTCTGACCAATGTAAAATTAATAACTGGCCCTTGGTGAACATGGGAAAACAACTGCTCAGCTGTATGACACAATTTGCCATTTGTTACTCGTGTGATATTGTTCTGCTGTCAAAGAAGACTTTTCCCTTTATAAAATAGGCTGTCATTTATAATTCCAAGCCAGCACAGATTTGTTAAACAGCCACCTAATAATAGGTCTGGCTAGGAAGAAGTACTGGCTCCTGGTTCTTGAAGGAAATGGATCTAAAATTATTTTGGGAAGAGAACAAGTTTTCTTCTTCTCTTGAGTAGGATTTTAATTTTATGGTTTCACACCAAATTGCTTGCTAAAATGTAGGGTCATCAAAACCTTAAGAAAAATCGTTTTTCTTTAATATTCAGAGAGTTCAGCTAATTCTCGTGTAATTAATTGATGCAGAGAAAGGCTGTTAGTAAAGGTGGTGACAACTATGAGTATAAAATTAAATTGCCGTATCAAACACTTGACAGAGAAAGTTCCAGTCTCCAGTTTACAGGAGCAAGCACACAGAGCCTGTTGGGCGCTGCAGCACAATCCAGCACGCCTCAGGTGCTGAAATCACCTCTGTCCCCTGCGGTGACACGAATCCCCTGGCAGGGAAGGTGTCCCCCAAGGCACCGCTGTCCCCGCGGTGAGATCGTGCCGAGGCCCCGTTTGTCCCGGCTGCGCTTTTCTCTCAGCCCTCCTTCATCCCGGGGAGATGAATCGCTGCTGGGTCCAGCCTGGCTCCGAGGGCAAAGGCAGGTCTGGAGGAGGGAACCTGCCTCCTACGGCTTCAACATTTTAATTAATTTTAACACTGATGCACAAATGAGAGTTAATCACTCTGCCGCGGTGCTCTCTAATTTACCAAGTTTGTTCATTAAAACTTTCCTCGCTGAACTCTGATTGAATGTCATGCTTTTTAAAGGGCCTCTCAAACAGCCCGAAGGCTTTTCAGACTGCTGCTGGAACACTTCTTTACAATTTGCTTTGCAAGGAGGAATGTGAAAGTGTGCTGGGAGACAAAACGAGGTTAGGGGCAGAGACTGCGAGGGCTGCTCCGAAATGCTCCTGTAAACACACGTGGGGCTAAAATGATCTGCTGAACATCAGAGACATGTCCCGGCTTTTACAAATTATTTACCACTGTCCACATGATGCTCATGCTGCCTTTTGTCTTTTAGTGCAAGAATGTAATATATGCCCCATGACTATTAACTTTATGAGATTGCCTAAGATTACACTGTGATATGTTTTATTGCTGTGCTGTATAACAAAAAGCGTGGTGATAATCTTATTTGTTTTAGATAATATATTTGCAATGTGTTTGCTAATCTAATTATTTTAGAATCAATATAATAAAACCTTAAGTACACAGTTTGGTCTATTAATTGCTAGAACTAAAATCCGAAATTTATTGTTTAAATGGAGGTTCTCTATTTCAAATTAACTGAAGCAAAATGTAATCTTTACCTTTTTAATTAACTGTGTTCAATATTAGGTAAAAAAATACCTCACATTTCCAGTTCCTTATGAAGGCTGCAGTCAGCAAGGATGACATTCAATCATACATTTAATTGGCTTTTTAAAAGTCATTTATGTTACTTAGCTCTCTAAAAAAGTTGCAGCTAAGAAAAAATCTGCTGCATGTAGTTTGCAGGAGAATTCACTCAAAATCTAGGTGCAGAATAGTTTACAAAAAAAATTTTTAAACCCTGTGGGTGTGACTCTAAAGCCATGTAAAGCAAAGTAAAAATATTTATTTATTTGTTTCACCTCTGGGCACGGGGACCTTAGGACAGCACCTACAAGTCTGCAGTGGTTTCCTTCAGCTCTGGGGTACAGTTCTGATGATTATTCACATTTGCTGTTCTACTTTTCTGATTTATTATATTTCCTTCTGCACTCTCCCTGTATTTTGGGAAGAAGCTGAATTGTCAGCACAGAGGGTCCCTCAGGACTGGAGCTGTCCTAAGCAGCCAAACCATTTCATGAGGCTTCATTGGCAAAGCCTCTTGACACCGAGGGTGGTTCAGTTAAGAAAACTGCCTCAAGTGTCTCTATTAATACCAAATTCCTGCCTCTGTAGCTCGTATGAGCTCAAAGTTTACTCAGGCAATGAAAATGTCTAGCTGGAGATTAAGGCTAACCTTCCTCAAGTTTATAAATCACCGCCACTTCTCTATTTGAATCGATTTTAAATATGAAAGAACTGTGATTCTTCCCTTTTCTATTGCCTTCACACTTCACCCAGTGCCCTACTGCTTCTCCTGACATTTGTTTGGGATTTCCAGTAGCCCGTGGGCAGCCTGGAAAACTCTTGTCCATGAGGAAAATGACTGACATGTCCAGTGAGCCTGAAGCACCTGGGCCGGGTGCTCATGGCATTTTTCAGGACAATCCATGGGGTGGTGTCTCGCTTCTTCCTCATCAGGGACAATCTCCTATCCCCAGATCCAGGGACAGCCGAGCTGTCTGAGATGTGTTTGTCAACTTCTAACCCACAATCAGGGCATCTAAAATCCAACTACTGCAGCACTGCAACAGAAAATCAGGGAACCACAGAGCGCTTGGGTTGGAATGGACCTTAAAATCATCCAACATCCACACTCAGCTCCCAGCACCGCTGCCTCACACTCCAGCCCGCCTCCCAGTTTTGTTTTGCCTCATCTACATGGTACATTTCTGGCTGAGAAATTAAATTCATGGGGGAAAAAGGCATTTTAACAGCCTTCCTTTCACACCTGGGAGTTCCTGCAGCTCTCCTTGCATCAGTCTTTCAGCACATTCCCGGGGTAACTTCTCACTCCCCTGGACTGTGCTGACAGCTGCACTGGCTTTTCCAAAGTCAAACCAAGTGTCATGATTTTTCCTAGGATTCCTCCTTTAAAATTTTCCTGCTAGTGTTTCCTTGAGGACATTTTCCTCTGCTTATTCACACACTGCCACATTAAACCTTTCTGCATCTCTTTGCCTTTCCATACAAACACTCCCATTAGTGAATTGTATTTGGGGCTGGAAACGTTCATCAGTTTCTCGGGAACGACTGCAGAGTTTCTCTCATCTTGCTGGGAAATTTATGAATCGATATTTTCAGCTTCATTGCTGCCCAGGTTCTGTGAAACAATCCTTATGTTCAGATCTTTCTGTGGGCTCATCAAACCACAGGTCCTATTGAATTGGCTGCAGTTCTGGTTCCAGCTCGTTATGGTGGGAGGCACCGGAACACATGGACATTTGTGGCAGGAGCCCTTTCCTGCCCCTCCAAACAGGGAACTTTATTAGAATAACAATCACTGTGGCTGATTGAATTATCCCATCTCTTGCCTCCCCTCTGTAGTGCTCAAATCTGAAGCCTTCCCAGACATCCTCCTCTGAACTCCAAGTTGTGGATTTAAGTAAATGCACAGTGGCTCCCAAAAAGCCCCAGTACTCCAGCGGAGTTCTCATTTCCATCCACACACCTGTCATGTTTAACAAAATGCTCAGGTTGAAAACTACTTCAAATATTAATTCCTGTAACCACAGCCCTTTTTCCATACTCTGTGTAAATGCCCCTGTCCAGAGCAGCAGTGATGAATTTGCCTGTGCTCAATCACACCTGCACAGAACATCCCTAAATTAATTTCATGTAACAAATATGTTTGTAGGAATTAGGCTTTGCCAGCAGGAAATTCACAGCCAAACAAAAACCCCTCCTTTGATTTAAATCCATGGGTAGTTGTGAACAGCTAACCCAGTTCTAGTCATTACCTAGCAATGAAAAATTGACAATAGAGTTATTAGGATAATATATGTAATTAATAGAAATATTAAAAGATTCACCATTAACCTGCATTTGCTCAGAATGCCAGAGGGGTGATTAGTTAGAATGGCACAGAATATTTTATAGTACTTAGTGCTCCTCTAAGAAGTCAGAGAGGGGAAAATGGAGATCCAAGCCTCTCCTGGATTGAATCATGACCTTAACGGTATTCAAATTTTTAAACAGGAATGAAGATAAAGAGAACATGGAAAAATTATACTTTGAATTTACCAAAGGGATTAGGACACACAAAAAAAGATTTTTATTTTTTTTGTAAGGTAACTGATATTTTAAAATCAAGGTGTTCCAAAACTTTTTTTGACTGGAAGCAATTATTCATCTTCAAAACTCCTCACAGTTCAACATCTGTTATTAATGATGGAGTTTTTTTATCTGAAAATACTACAAACATCTCCTCATTGTGCATCAGACACGACACAAGGCACACAGGATAATTCTGGAGTCAGAATGGTACAGATGGGCTGCAAACCACTGTCAGATAAAATGTGGATATATTCCATATATACAGACAGGTTTAAGTTCACTTTAGAAACTATTTCTTAAGTTGCAGAAGGTGACAAGCAGCAGGGATTTTATTAAATAGATCAAAATTTGGTTCAAGGAACATGACCAGCTCAGAGCTGTTGAAAAGAATCTGTTGATTGTTGTTGGAGCCCTGGGTGCTGAGAATTTCAGACTTTCTGTGCTGGCAGGCACTGACCCCCAGGAGAACACTGCATTGACCTGAGGCTGTGGAGAAGGATTCCAGAATGGAATGACAGAACTGGGATTGTGGGTGTGCAGTTTCAATAGAAGTGTAACATCACAGGGTGGGAAAATTAGAATTTAAGGGTGTAGAATATAGT
This sequence comes from Pyrgilauda ruficollis, assembly GCF_017590135.1. NCBI lineage: Eukaryota > Metazoa > Chordata > Aves > Passeriformes > Passeridae > Pyrgilauda > Pyrgilauda ruficollis. Next base: position 17,413,718 of record NW_024527710.1, read on the forward strand.
AATATATATAAAGCAATATGGAGGTTTTAGGGCAGAGGCTGGTCCTTCTTCACTTTCTTCTTCTCCTTCTTCTCCATGGGTTTGGGTGGTTTTGTGTAATTGGGTAAAAAAGTCCCCATTGTGGGCACGGCTGGTTGGTTATTGGGTTAAAAGTAAAAATAATTCAGGTGTCATTTCTTCATTGGACAGTTTATCCTTAAAAGTCCTTGTGAGAGAGAGATGGGGCTCCATTTGTGGTTTGTCAGAGTGCAGTGCTGTGGAACTCAGGTTTGTGAGATGTGACAGAGATAAGAACTAACAAACATCTGAGTCCAAACAAGAAATACCTTCTTGTGCATTTAATCCCCACCTTGGCAGAAAAAAAAAGAAGATAAAACTCAACAGATTGTAGTTCATTGGTACCTGTGGATGGTTTTACTCAGCTGGGTTTGTGTGCCCAGAGTGAAGGCTGGGGCAGGGCTGCTCTCGGCTGCATTTCTCTCCCAATAAACTGATGTGCTTTGTCTTCTTTTGTTATATGGCCCAGAATAGCAGGCATTAATAACGGTACAGTTAAAAGGAAAGAGAGAAGATCCCACACCTCATTATCCCCGTTTCCTGTTTGAGGCACGGGTGTGAGACCAAATTAGTGAATGTTTGGGAAGCACAGGGAAGAGCTAAGCGTTGCAATAGAGATGCTAATTTAGAATTAAATAGGTCACTGGGAGCCAAGTTCACCAACAATAAATCTGAATTCAGTCACCTGGAAACCCCCACGATGCTTTGATGCCATAGAAATTGCATGGATTCCTCTCCCTGAGTGTCTTCCTGTGGCATGCAGAATCACTCCAGACTAATATGACAAGACAATAAATGTTATTTCCTTGCAAGGCCAAGAGTGACTCATTAAGGATGGTTATAAATCAGTTGTCTGATTTGTAACTTTTAAAACTTTATTTTTGGAGAAGGAACTTCACATAGAGATTCAAACTTTGACATCCCTCTTGTTAACTCTTGTTTAAAAAGGTGGAATCAACAGAAATCCAACCCCAAGCCCAGCAACATCTTGGATGTACATTCACCACTGAGCTGAATGGATGAGAGATTGAGAAAGTTAACAAAAAACACATTTTCTTCCTTAAAGAAATATTTCCTCCTGACAGATTTTGGATTGCATGCTCTTTGAAATACTGGAGCTATCACGGCATGTTCCCAGAGAAAAAATATGAAAAGCTCCCAGCACTAAGTGCAAAACATGTGACACCCACAGAGCAAATCCACGGCTCTGCATGCAGATGGATAAAAACACACCCACAAATGATACATGTCTCAATAAAAATGTGTATGGACAAGCAATTCCTGGGAAAAAATCCCAATTAAAATATTCAAGAGGGACTGCTCGGCAAGCCAGGCTTGTCCTGACTGTGCCTTTGGAACTCTGCTGCCAGAGGGGTGGCTGGGATCACTTGTCACAGTTGTCACAGTCTGCCCAGGACACTGGAAGGGGACCTGCAGGAGAGTAAAGCTCTGGAGGGGAATTCAGAGACCAGTCTGTGCTCATTCTATCGTTAGCAGAACCAAGCCAGAGTTTCATTTTGAGCTAGTTTTGTTAATTTTTCAAATAAGAAAAATGAGATAAATAGCAGACAAATTAAAGAGATTTCCAAGAAGGAGAAATCCAGTGGAAAGATGCACCTAAGTAACAAATTTTAGATTAAGATCATGATTTTGCTGAACTCACCATCATAAAATGAGGATGATGATCTTGAGTCTCTTTGCATTATCCAGGTTTCAAAAAAGAGGCTTTCTTTTTAAGGTACTTCTGTTTCCTGGCATGTAACACCTTGCTTTAGATTACAACGGGACACTTTTGATTCCATGAGTTTTAGAGGATTTTTCATTCAAGTGGTCACAAAGTGACAGCTAAGAGATGTTACATTTAGACACAGGTAACTAAGAAAATCTCACCCTTACCTAGATCACCAAAAAAAAAAAAAAAGGTGGATTGGGATGAAAGAGGCAATTTTTATTTTCTCTCCCGTAGAAAAAAAAAAAAAAAAAAAAAAGGTGGATTTTTATTTTTTATTTTCTCTCCCATAGAAAAAATACATGTAAAATATAAAATAAAAGGCTCATTAGAAGTGGGTTTGTTACTGAGAAGACCTGAGGGAAGTAACCCCAAGTAAATTAAGCCAAAACCAAGTGTAACCTCCCATAGACTCTCATTCCATCGATAGAAAACCAGGACATAAAAACTCCTAACTCCTGATTAACATAAAGACTCCAAACTCCTGATTCTCTGCAACTGTACCAGGGGTCCATAAGCTCAAATTAAGAATTTATTTTTAGTGATGACAAGTGAGAGAACAAAGAGAAAGAACAAAGGAGAGAGAGAAGGAGGGATCCTCCTCTACAACTCCTCTACTCCAAATACTCAGATCTGGGGATCAAATCATACTTTCTTGTGTCCAAACAGAGAGAAATAAAATATTCAACCAGAATGGGATATCTTCCTTTAACTTCTGATTTGAAATCCCCTACCTCAGCTGTTGCCTGGAGTAGGCAGGATAAAATGGGATTTGTGACCCTAAGACAGTGCTAACAGCACCCCAAAGGAGTTGTGCAACAAACAAATCAGCAGTTATGGCTATTAAATAATGTCACCAACACTTTCAAACTTTGTTGGGCTTTTTGAAGTCAATAGGACACAAAGAAAAATTAAGCAGAAAATAAACTTTCCCAAATGTCTTCAGTAACTGGACAGAACTTCCAGCAAGCACCAGAGCTTTCGAATGAACAAAATGCATCCTGATTTTGGCTTTACAATCCAAAATTCTCATTAGCTTCCTCAATTCATTTACTATCATTTACCCCTCCCCACAAGTTTTTAGGTGGTGGAGAAGATTAAAGATGATCCCATAACAGTCTGTTCAGTATTTTACATTCCCTGACCTTTTATGTAATTTGATCTGTTCCTTTGGATGTCTTTTCCAGGCGTGGTGGGTAAGAGCTTGATTTATAAACAGTGAATGCACAGGGGATTTTTATGTACTTTGTTCACCCCATCAGTTTTTTTTCTGGGCTCATTTACAGTCTATTTGCAATTCATTAAAGGACTTTTCTTTTTGTTAAAATTGCCTTTCTGGGTTTTTTTATGTTTCCGTACCAGAGTAGGTTTCTTTTGAGGAAGGAAAGTCTTCAGATGCTGTGACAGCTGTTATGGGGTCCCCTGCTTATACTTCATGTTATGGATCTCACAGCTGCAGCACAAAAGAGGCAGGGTTGCTTTGAAGGAGGATTTTGATAAAAATCCTGCTCTTTCTTTACATTTATTTTCAATGTGAAGTAATGGAAGATCATTCTCCCCACTAAAATTCAAAGGAAATATCTTTAAAAGTGCAGAATTGTTGGTTCTAGGCACAGGACAATGATATTTTTTCTTTATTCTCAGTAAGACTTTGAGGATAGCAGATGAGATGAAGAATGAATGTAAAAATGTGAAATTTTTACCATTTTCTGCCTTGTCAGCAGCTCCCCAGTGCCCAAAAGTGGGAATCTCCACTGGATGGACCATGGAAGGAAACATCCATGAGGCACTTGCAGTTCTTGGGACAGCTCAGCCTCGAGGAAAGGAGGCCCCCCAAGGATCCTGGGGACCCAAGGGATGTGTGGAACCCTGGACAGCCCCAAACTCCTCCCAGACAGAGCCAAGGAAGAGGCTGGGATCTCCAGGAACAGCAACACCCCAGAGAAGAGCAAACCACAGAGATCCCCCAGACCCCCCTGTGCCAGCAGCAGCTTCCTGCTCTCAGAGAGGAGATCTTGGTCCAGACATTAAAAAAGTTCTTAGAACATTCAGGTTTTCCTTCCCAATTCCCTCACTGCCTCTCATTACTGAGTGTTTCACTCCCCTCTGGCTGCTCTCAGGGATGCTCTGCTCAGCCAATATTTACCCCATTTTGGGGTATTTTGCAACCTGGAAACTCCTCCCAGACAGAGCCAAGGAAGAGGCTGAGATCTCCAGGAACAGCAACACCCCAGAGAAGAGCAAACCACAGAGATCCCCCAGACCCCCCTGTGCCAGCAGCAGCTTCCTGCTCTCAGAGAGGAGATCTTGGTCCAGACATTAAAAAAGTTCTTAGAACATTCAGGTTTTCCTTCCCAATTCCCTCACTGCCTCTCATTACTGAGTGTTTCACTCCCCTCTGGCTGCTCTCAGGGATGCTCTGCTCAGCCAATATTTTGGGGTATTTTGCAACCTGAATAGTGCCACAAAAATAAAATAAAAAGCCAAACAAATAAAAACAGCAATTCCACATTCCTGTCCTTTAACAAAAGTACCCAGTCAGTGCCAATTTTTTGAGGAATAAAATTACAGCCTTTTGTGTCTTCAATCATGTCTTAATTTAGGAAAAAAAACACATCCTGCTCTTTTCCTGGAGGTCATCCTGCCCTGCACACAAACAGTGCAGAACAAGAAACTGAAGGCTGAGGAATTTTCATCTTTTGGCCAAGGCAGGTGTTTGTAGGATATGTTTTACTGTGGATGTGTTTTCCTTCTCTCCCATAGTTATGAAGCTGTTCCAGAGGGATTTGTTTGCCAGGGGAAGCTCCTGGCCACCACAGGGGACACACACTGGCACTTCCAAACATGAGGTGGCAAAATTCAGATCTTAGGAAAGAGGAAAATCAGAATTCAAATCTCAGCTGTGCCAAAGCAGGCAGTGCCAGTGCTCTCGGTAATACTCGTTGTGTGCACATCTCTAATTCAGAATAAACAACTGGCTGGCTGAGAGGAATGTGTGCAATTGTTCCAATAACTACAGAATTTAGGGATAGTCTGGGTACACACTTGTGTTGAGAATATTATCAGCTGCTTCCCATTACCTCTGCTGAGAGTACCAAGATATTTCATTCACTAATATTTGAGATACTCAGATAAGAAACACTTAGTGCTATTAATGGTACTTTTGTCTCTGAAAGATAAATTATATAATATATAGATATCATATATACATTTAGATAATGTAAATAATCATCAACCTGGAGTTTTAATCTGCCACACAACCTTCCCACTTTGTCGTTTTTTTTGGTCATGGATTTATTGTCAAAGCTGAATTATGAACAAGTGTTTGGACTGTTGGTTGCACTCGCCGGAATGTTTTCCCTGAGCCCAGTTCTGACTCCTGACAGTCAAAAATCAGTTGTCTGTCTTTGATGAAAGGATCATCACCCGAACCAATAATTGTTATCCTTGCAAACCTCAGCACTTCCACTGCTTGTACAGTGACAAAAGGCATAAATCAGGCCCACGGCTCCTAATTAGTGCCATTAGCAGCTGGTTGTTATCCTGCGTTTGAAGCACTGATGCCACAGCGGCGGGACGAGAGCGCGGCTCTGGCCGGTCCAAGCCTTCGGTGTATTTAACAACTAAATTCCAAGTGCAGGGCTGAATGCAGCCTCCAGAGGCTCAGATTTTGGGGATGCAGCTCTGAAACTTCCTCAGCATATCCACATTATTTGCTTTATCACTTAGTGACAGTGCAAGAGGTGACGGCTTGCATTGCTTCCTGCCAGCATTAATTACTACATCCAAAAAATTCCAGTGTTTTCAAAAAAAAAAAAAAAAAAAAAAGGAAAAAAAAGCATCTCTGCGTGACCACATAAGGGCAGTTAGATCATCAATAGCTGCCAAGTGATTTTCGTTGTTTGTATTTATGTATTGCCCCTCTCATCTCTATTATTCCAGCATGGCAGATACCAACTGTTAATTCCACAGTCATTTCTGTCTGCGAGGTGTATTTATTTCTTTAGCCTCCAAATAGAATTATTAAAACTCACCAATGAAGAGCTGATTGTTGAAAAAAAAAAAATATATATATATATATATAAAGGCAGCTGGGAATTATCTATGTACATGTAGAAAAATCTGTGTTATGGAAATGGATCATATCCAGCTGCTCCAGTGCTTGTGCTGGGTTATTTACATTTCATTTCATTCTGGGCTCTCTGCTTGGCTCTAATGCAATTCTACCACTGGTAACAACCAGAAGAGATGAAGTGTTCACCTCCTCTGGTAACTAGAACGTTGTGGTCAAGCTCTGGCCTGGCAGAGCTGTTCCTGTGCTGCTGCTCCCACAAGGAGGATTGCAGGAGCAGGGAAACCTGGTGACAAGAGCTCTGGATTTCCTGAGCACTCCTGGAGTAACTGAAGCATTCCAATTTATTCCTAAAAGGAATAAATAAAATCACTCCCCAGCTGCCGCTGCACTGGCAAGGAAAAGACAAAAATATCTGATAACCAAGGAAGCAGATTGACCAAAAGCTCCTGAATCCTGCTTTAAAATTTACCAGGAGTGTTTAAATGCTGCTGTGCCACTCCTCGGCCGCGGAGGAGAACTGCTGACTGTGCACTTTTCGAGTAAAGATGGAGCGCAATCTGTATGCAAATGAGATGTTAATACGGCATATAAAAGTAAAATTGAATAAAACAAGTTTGCACTGAGCTCACAGAAATTTGGCCGTTCCTTGACTTTGGCTCCTGGCTGGGATTTTGCTGACTTTCCCCAACTCCTGCGTAGTTTATATAAATTGTGGGATTTAGCAGATAAAACCAAAGAGCATCTTTCCTGCTAATGAGGTGCGAGAGGTCTTTCCTCGTGTCTGCTGCTTTTTAAGGACCCAAATATCCCCAGCACTCCTGAGAGCCGGGTTAAAAACCCCACTAATGGCCCTGAAGTTTGTGCTGCTTGCATTGCAAGGAGCACTAAAGGCCTTGGATGGGACACGGCCCTATAAAGAAATTTTAAGAGGAAGAAATTCTGGACTCAAGAGTTTCTTGGCAACCTGTGGTTTACTACAGCAGCTGGAATAATCTGCTGGTAAAATTCCACCCCATTCAAATATGCAGCAAAGGAGGGAGGAAAAACAGGAGCTGTCCATTCCTATTGGGAAGAAACTGAAATTCAGGTACCAAAAAAAGAATTTACCAGGTTTAATAAACACGTGGGTTAACTATTAAATTGTCTTCACACTCCTATTTGTAATACAACATGTTGCTACCCAACCACGTGTTTTCATGGATTCCTTTGGGTTGGGAAATACCTTTAATATCACAGCACTTTACAAACATGAATTAGTGAGTTGTTAATTACTAAAGTGAGAGTTTAACCTGCATTTCACAGAGCAAGAATCAAAAAATCCTAGAGACTTAAAGGCCCCAAAATTCTCCCTGAGGTGTCTCACATTCGTATTTATGACTCTGGTCTCTCAGATTTGATTATTTGACAGAAATCCTTGGAAAGCGCTTTTGCTCACTCTGGTCTTACAGAGAGCCCAAACTCTACGATGCAATATATCTTGTGTTGTATAAAACTATGGGTTTGACCCTGAGGCCATGTTAGTATTTTTTTTTTAACTAATTAGGTTTTGTTCCTATAACTGCTAAAAATTCTTAATTGCATTTTAAAGCAGTTAGGCAAAACTGAAGGGTCAACATTCAGAGAAAATGTCCTTCTCTAGGATTTCTGTAAAGAATGAACATTTCTTTTGCCCATAAACAACAAACCCCCTGAGTAACTCAATCTACTCAGCATTGCTAATTTTTGAGTCTTTGAAGCAATAATTCCTTCAATAGCTCAGAAACCTCGGGTTGATTCCATGGAAGTGGCATTTCTCCATGGTGCACGTTTTGTGTGGGAGTTTGCCAAAATCTGCCCCCTCTTCAGATTCAGTTCAGAAAGGGCCCTTGACTCAAACTCAAAACACAAGATTTGCAATTATCACCGCTTTGTTTTACATCAGCTCTTCCAAATTCCACTTTTGCTCGCAGAATATTGCACAGGGGTTGGGGTGAACAAGGCAGGGAAGGTGAGGGTTTGAGCCAAGATGGGAAGAGCTCAGCAGGAAAATGGATAGCTGAGCTCTCTGCTTGGCAAACCAGTATGAAACTGTAATGATTTGCAGGCACTGCAGAACAGATGATCTTTAAAGATTTAAAAGAGAATATGTTCTCTTCTTAAAAGAGAAATTGTGACTTTTCAGATGTGAAAAAATCCTTGTACCTTCCCTGGCAGTTTGTATTCAGCAATGATAACTCCAGAAAAATTCCCCTCTTTACCTCCAGTGACCTCTTGAATCCTGCCATTATCTGGCATCTCTTCTAAGGCATTACAATAAAAATAATAGCAGCAATAGTGGGGTTTCTATCAGCATAAATATTTATAGTTACATTTTAATAATATTCATGCCATTTTCATAATAGGAAATAACCTAATGATCTGGCAGGTTATGCTTGTCCAGGGGTTCCTTCTTTGCAGATCAAGAAGAAATTTCTTAGCAACTGGGAGGTGTAAATTGAAGTGATCTTTATTTCTGTATCCTGCCTCAAACGAGATGCTGCCTTTAATCATCCACCAGGCAGAAGATTTTTTTTCCTACATGAATGAGGAGTGTGAGGATTCTTCTCTAATGTGCTGGTGAAAGCAACTGGTTTTCTTCTAAAGGCTGGGACAACTCTGCTGTTCTGTTGTACCTTGGTCTGCCCTGTCCTTGTGGGTGACAGAACCCCCTGGACTGGGAAAGTCTTTGTGGGGTGTTTGGTAAATTTATTCAACCTGGAGTGCAGGAACAGCAGCTGGAAACTGCTTAAATATTGTGCCTTAAAGCCAGCTCTTGGATTTATTCCAGCAAATCCTGTGCATTTAGTAACAGCAGATAACAAAACATCATTTCCCATGCTATGACTAGTCTTTAGGCATCAGTAAAAATGTACTTAATCAATTTATATTAAATTACTGTGCAATCACCATGGCAGTTTAAGGCTATGCCTATGTATATTAGACATTTTATCAGATAATTATTATGTTCCCTAAACTTCTGAGCATTACTTGATATTTTATATCTGTACAGCTGGTATCTTTAAATGGATATTTTATTATATCTGGACTACCACAATAACTGGGACTGCATTAGAAGGCAGTTAGGGATGACACTTTTTAATTGTCTGTGCCTTTTGGTGGAGGTGCCCCATAAAAGAGCAAACAGTGTCTGCAGTAAACAATGCTCCAGAGCAGAGCCTGGGCTCCTCCCTGCTGCAGCTGCAGGTGTCCCACAGCCCCAGGGTGCTGGCCCAAGGAACGACAAACCGGCTTCAGTCCATCTCTTCCTGCTCCTTGGCCTCACCTATGGACTGTGGCCAATAATTCTCCACCTACACGATGTTCTGGGCCTCTTCAAAGCACTTTACAGCCCTAAAGGCTTAGAAAAGGTGTTTTTCTGTGTATTTTCCTGTGCTGCTGCTGCAGGGCTGTGCCACAGCTCTGCTGACACCCCAGAGGTCACCTCAGAGATCACCTGGTGCTGCAGCCTCACACAGCCTCCTGATGCTGAGGCACAAAGCTGCTGCTGGATGTGCAGATAACTTCAGCACCCAGGGATGCTGAACCCAGCCCTTCATCCCCAGGGTTTCACTGGGGTTTGGACACAGCTTTGGAGGTACCAATCCAAACACTAATTTTGAATTACTTCACAAACTGGCAGAGCACAACTTTCTCTCCATTTAAGGAGAGGGGAAGCTTTGACCTTTCCCTATCTCTGCTGTTTGCTTCTGCTGTCATCTCATGCAAGTCCCTTAATTTCTCTGTATCTTACTGTCTCCACCTTCAAATCTGAAATAACTCATGAAAAGCAGACACTATTGACATTTTTGCCAGGCCAGGCCGTGTCTATTTAAGCACAGGGAAGCTGCACACTCTTCCTTTGTGTGTCCCTACCAGAGCGTGTTCTGTTCTGAGGTGAAATACAACCATTTTACATTATTGCAATTGTAAATGTCTGTTGTCAGGCCCTATTTATAATTATGGAAGTGTTTCCCTGGAGTACCCTTAGCAACTAATTTCAGGAGCAGGATAAGTAGAAAATAAACTTGTGCTGGGTTGTGTAGACATTTATCAAATCAAATGATTACAGAAAATTAATCTTTCTATAGTGGTCTATGAAGTCACAAGAAACCAAGTGCATTTTAAATGCATGAATCTCAGTGGAATGGGAAAAAAAATATCCCAAAAACTCATGACCATGCACCCAGCCATATACATTGGCCCTATGAAAAAAATTTAACATGGGTAATTTCCTTCTTTTTCCTCTTACTACCTCACTAGACCCTCACTGTCAATTTCTTTAGCAAACTGATTGGATGGGCAAATATTTGCTCCGTTTTCCAAGCAGGTTTGCTCTGAAATTTTTCTTTCTGAAAAGTTGTTGCCTGCTCAGTCATCTCCTTTATAAAAGTAGGATTTTTTTGGGAGACTTTAAAACACAATCTTACATTTGTGTGGCTCACCAGAACACAAAGCAGAGCCTGTGGGTACTCTGTGAGGGAAGAACTTTCCCATTATTTATTGAGATAATTTAATGACATTCAGGAAGCTTTACCTTATCTGCATGTGGGTTTTTTTAATCTCAAGTTCCTTTCTAGGAGCTATGTGAACTAAAATAGTAAACAACAACCTTGACAGGAGGTTTTGATGCTCCTACAGTTGTGCCATTACAAACAAGGTGAGAATGTGCTCCTGGAAGCATCAGGAGCCTTTCCAAGCTGCCCTTGGCACAAAGAGACCCTTGGCCAAGCAGGCCATGACTCTGCTCATGGCTCTGTCACCCCTCCCTCCAATTCCCAGTCCTCCCAGTTCCAGATCCCTGCTCAGACAGGGCTGCTCCCAAAGGTGGTGCCGTGAATCTCTCCAGAGCCATTCCCTGCTGTGGATCCAGCTCTGCCATCCCTGCAGGAAGCACTGAGTGATGCTCTTCAGCCACACCTGAACTGGAGCAGCTCCAGCCCAGGCTCCACTGGGCACAGGCTGCCCTTGTCCTCTGCTCCACCAGGCACATTCCCAGAGCCACATATTTATTTAATGTTAATGCCTCGTTGTCTTGACATTCATCATGTGCTAAGCTGGGAAAGTAATTAAAGTTAATTTCTGCTTGGGGGAGGATGAGGAAAGGTGGGGGGAGCATCCTCACTGTAAATTCTTATTCATATTTCTTTCCTGTTTTGTGATTCTCAATCGGAGTTTTCTAATAACAGATCATTTCTTTTTGTCTAACTTTAATCTGGCCCTGCTTGACAAGCACCATCCTTTTCATTGAAGGGTAAGACCACTTAAAGAAAGGCCAATAAGCCCTTGCACTGCTCAGCTGACTGGGGTGATTTGTCACCCTGTGCAGTGGTGGTCACACCAATGGATTTATCTCAAGGTAAATGGAGATGCTGAGACCTGGGACCTGGAGCTTTGATTAAGGCCCCCTTTTTGTAGTGTTGATAGATGTTGCTTGTGTTTATCTATTTGAAATGCCACTAAATCTGTGAATACAATGGAAAAAGAGAGTAGTTTGCAGCTGAAAACATATTAGTGATTTATGTTTCACTAAGAAGCACAATAGAGAGACAGAGGCTATTAAGAGGAGCTATTTTCATGAGAAATAGTTCTGCTTTAAAACATTATCAACCACACCTTGATAAAGACCTACATGCATGCATAATGGTGTTTACTTATCCCTTTAGTTGAGTGCAATATACATTTGGAATGCACAGCCCCAAATTATTAATAAGCCAGGAGACACTTTGCCATGCAAATGCACAGGAATAGGATACTTTGCATGTTAATTGTCTTCCAGAGAAAAAGCCAGCACGAGGCACCAATCCGGGACTTCAGGTGGGCTCCACATCCCTTAAAACAGCTCCAAATCCTACTGACCATTATTGCCAGCATTTATTCACAACATTTGAGTAGAAATAACCAGTGGGGTGACACAAAGGGATTATAATGCATCGATATAAGTTATAACATGAATCAATGTCAACAAGACGCACCCATTTAAATGAATAGGGTCAGATGAGAACGCTGGATCACCCTGACTCGCGTGACAGTTACAAATGCATAACCTAGTCTGCATAATAGGAGTGTACAAACCAGCAGAGATTTGTAAACTTGGTTCATTTCAAGCAGAACTGACCCACAGCAACGGAAAAAGGAGAAGCCAACGGAGCTGTCTAGGAAAGAAGTGATTCTCCAGTTTATTGCTTAACCAAAGGCATAATGAGGTTTCGTTTTCTCAAGCTTGAGCAGAGAACGTGGACCTGAGCCACTGTTAGGTAGCCAAGCCATTTATCCACAGCGTTCAATTAAAAGACAAAGATAACACGTCCCCTTCCAAACACATTTCTGTTTACAGATGCAAAAAAAGCTTCCGTGCTCTGCCTGGTGTGTGCACATACCTGGGCACGCTGCAACTCCAGGTTTGGAATTAACTGTGCCGGGTTATGATTTATTGAAACGTTCCGAGGATTCCTCTCCACCGCTAATGAACGGCGGTGGAGGGGGGGAAGGCTGGAAAACGCCTGTGCACCTGGAGCATGAAAACTCCTGCAGTAAGTTCTGTACCTGAGGGTGATGCTGGGCTGGGGCTTGGCACTGCAGTGCACTGACAGCGGAGCAAAGCTCTTAAATCTGGACAACACCTGCACCTCATTTGCTTTAGAGAAGCGCCATGACCTGACTGCTGATGGCGAGCCCTCCCTTTCATCCTCGGGATTATGACAAGTTATTAATTGCCACCATTAGCTGCAGCAGCCTGCCTGAGATCTCTGCTGCTCTCTGGAGGTGAGAAACTCTGCGTGTGAACGCCGAGAGAGAAGCCGGGAAGCGCTGGGGCAAACAGAGCAACAATCTGCCCAAAAGGGATTGTGAGGCTGTGAATAATTTATTAGAAAACATTTTTCTTTGTCCTTCCCACAGACCCACAAATCCTCCCTAAGCGCTCTTTAGCAGCCTAGCAGATAATATACTTACACATCTCAGAGCTTGCTAAATAGAGTGAGCAGGCCAGAGTTCACTCCTAGCACGGCTCCTGCCCAGCAAAGCTCAAACACCTCATCCTCTCCTGGAAGCCCTTGCCGTGCAAGTTTTCTGTAATTAGCTAGAAAAGTGAATTTAAAAAATGACAAATCCCTGCTTGGAAAACAAATTTTCCCCCCTTTTTGTTTGTAATTGGGTAGCGAATGTGTCAGCTCCGCCAGCAGCCCCAATTTCAGCGTGGATTCACACCTCATTTCCCCCTCCTTCATGCGATTGTTTGAAGGTGCTCAACCTGTCTCATTAACGTTTTCAGACACCAAACATCATCTCTCAGCATCAAATGAGAATTGTGATGGAAACGGGGAAAGGCAAGCTCATATCAGGATGGGGAGAGGAGTGTCAGCAATTTAATGTACAGCCACCGTGGAGAAATTTGGGTGCAAGTGAAAGATCACAGCGCTCAGAGGGGACAGGAGGGAAGGGTGATCAGAGTGAAATATGAACTGGTCAGCAAGCAGAGCTTTCAGGTTTGGGCTGCTTTGGAGCACCTGAAGGCTGCCTCAAACATTCCCACGCCTGAGCATGCCCAGGGTCATGGGCTGTGGATCAGCCAGGTGAGGAATCCTCTGCAGAGTGGCCCCCACGTGTTCTTGTCTCCTTTGATAAATACAAGAAACTTTTCAGTTTGAGATCTGAACTGGAAAACTGCTGTCCAGGAGAGGTTCAGGACAGAATCCAAGAGTTTGGAGAGGGACTGAGTTCAGCTCCTTGAGTAAAGAGCTCTGGTCACTCTGTTGTCACAAAATGTTCAACTTTCAAGGAGTGAAATTCCTCTTCTTTCAAAGAAGCCTTGTAGGTTTCTGCCACTGGGGGATGAGCTGGGGCTCAGAAGCTCAGGAGAAAATAAACTCTTCCTCCTTTAAGCCTGGACTCTGGCAGATACTGTGCCTCAGTGCCCCCAGGTTCCTCACTTCTGAGCAGCCTTTCACACTAAAACACTGAGCACACAGCTCAGCTTTTCAGCCCTATCAGGCCCTGTCCCTTTGCCCAGGCACGTGAAACTCAACTGCTTCTGTGCCTCACTCGGGGTCTCCAGCCCTTTGTTCCACCAGGCCCAGCCTCCTTCCTCCCCATCTCCTCTTCCTCCTGATCCTCAGAGTGGAAATCATGCCCTGAGTTTGTCTTTTGCAATCTGCAGGAAAGGTAATGCTACAATATTTTCATCATTTTTACATTAAAAATTACCATAAACTATGTCAGTCATAATTCAGATATAATCTATAAGAGTATAGAGAGAAAGTTGTTTTCTCACTGTACTGCAAATCTACTTTTAATTGGCTTTTGGTTATACAGCAGGTTTGAAGTTCAGTTATAACATGTGAAATACTGGTTTTGATCTAACTCCTCTTAGATTAAATGGAAAAACTCCCAGGGAATTCCTGCTACTAGTTATTCTTCAGGTGTTTGATTTTGCCACTCAAACAATGCTCAGTTCACACTGTTTCCTGATGGAGCACGTAAAAATGCACTTTTCCTTACATTCATCATCATTTGCTACAATCATTAAAATAGTTTAAACAGAAAAATAAATTATGTCAGTTTTAACAAGGCAGAATGTTATGGTATCCAATATAGGACAATTAACATTTTACCAGCTTCACTTGCCTAAATAAAACTTTTTTCTCATCTGCTCCCCCAAACTCCTCAGTAATAAAGACATTAATTGTAGTTCTTAATTGCAACTGATAATAGTCATGGAAAAAAGTTGATATTATGGGATAGCACCGTGTCAGCCCAGTACTCCCAGCTGGGAGGTCCCTGGGAATAGGAGCCAGTGTGCAAGAGAGTCTGTCCAGCAGGGACGCTGGTGAGCAGGATTTCCCCATTTAGAATTTATGGATAAATCTATAGAATATAGGAGCACAAATACAGATGGGTTATGCAGGTCCAGGATCTGTGCACACAGCAGTGGGCACCTGTACTGCATCCTGCCCTGTGTCGTGCTGCAGAGCTCAGAATGGGATTAGCAAATTCTCAATCTGAGCTTGCCTCCTGGTTCTGGAAGAGCAGGGCGACTAAAGGAAAAGCCAGTCAGAGATCCAGCACAGAGAGGTCCATTTAGGAACCATAAAATCTCCTTTTTTTGGCACAGCGAGGAATCCAAAGCTCCCATCTAACCACAAAGGTGCTTTTTGGATGCCATTTTGAGCCCCAAAGCTGGCTCTGGTGGGGGCAGCAGATGCAGCTGGCACAGGGAGAGCAAAGGGTTAAGCTGTGGCCTCACTCCAGGTATGTTTGTTTCTGCAGGAATGAATGGAGTCACTGTGAGCAGCTGAGTGTTATTTTAACACCTATTCTCTCCCTGGCTCTGTGGCCAGTTCACATGGAACTGAGTGTTTCCATGGAGGAGCGAATCCATCTGTGTTTTCTCACCTGCAGGTGTTGGGGGTTTAATTAAAAACTCTAACTAATATGTTGCTATTTTGTGAAGGGATGTGAATTATAGCAAAGGCAAATTATGAATGATAATGAAGGCAAAATAACACACTTGGAAGCATTTTTTTGTGTGTGTTTTTCCCCCTTGTAGCATAGGAGAATGTGCTTTAATGAAATGATCAAGGATGAGCACTGATTTCCTCTCATGGCCTCCTTGTCTGTGCAGGCAAGGCAGGTACAGTTTCATTTGCATGGGAACTGCACCAATTTAATAAGCACAACCACTCAGAGCTTGACTGTGAGTAAAAACCTTAAGATGCATCAAGGAAAGTGGAGTTCTTACACAGAGTTTAAACAAGCCTGCCTTCCAAATGTAGACACGTGGAGTTAATTTGTTTGCCATTTGCAATAATTGTTCATTCAAGCTGCTGCACTGAGTGGATAGAGACACAGAGCTGAGTTTCACAACCACCTGAACCTCTGGGCAGTTTGGATCCTTTCTCTTAATTAGCATTAGAAAGTAGGAGTGAACATAATGATCTCACTTTGATGCAAACATTAGGACTGGAAGCATTTCTGTACGTCTCACATAGAGAAATGTGCTTTATATCTTGGACTCTCACTTCCAGAACAGAATACAAATAACTCCATTATCACTTTCCAGAATGGTCCTACCTTTTTCTCTATGTATCTGACATGATGGATATGGAAGGATCCTTTTAGAAAACTTTTGGAAAGGCAGCCATCCAAAATCTCCCTAAATCACCATTAGGACATATCTTTATTTTATTACTCTGCTCCAGATTCTGGCTCCTCCAGACCTCACCACTTCACTGGGGCCAAGAGATCCGAGCAGAGAGTTCCAGCTGCCCTCAGTGCTGATTTTAAAAGCCAGTGGAAAGAATGGTAAATAAAATTGGCCCAAGAGGCTGACAGAGCCTGGGGCAGTATCTGAGGGCTCTGAGGCGTTAAAGAGCCATAATACAAAGCACAAGCTACAACACAATTCCAGCAAGGCACAAGTCTCTTACTCCCTATCAAAATCCACAGTATAGGTCTGTCTCATGCCTATAAAAATTACAGAGAAATATACTTGTCATTCTAGGTGAAATAATAAAGGAAAAGAGGAAGGTGATGAAATGGTGGGAAAAGGAGAAGAGATAGGAGACAGACAGTTGTTGAGGGGGAAAAACACTGAAAAAAAAAGGATCGGCAGGGTTTGTAAGTGTGAAATACTTGGTCATTAGGGGTTGGCACTTGGGTAGCAAAGAGAGAATGGGAAGAAAAAGAATAAGGGAAAGGCATAAACAACAGGGAAGAATGACAGAGGAAAGAGAGATGGAAGCAGCCCGATGCCAGGAGGAGCAGTTGTTAATTACGCCTAGGTGGATTTGCTGTGGACAGTAACGTAACCTATTCTGTTCTATTAATCATGAGGATCCGGGGGCCTCCAACGGCACATGAAGTATGGGTTATCTGTCCCCTGGTCATTTCTCCGGGGAAAGATGTGTGTTCAGGGGGTATGGAGAGATTCCTTTTCTTCTTTCTTAATATACATGTTGTTGTGTTTTCAGTTTCGAGATGGCAAGGTCAAAGAAATACTCCTTCCCTTGCACAAATGTGTCTTTGAGGCATCAGGGAACTCAGGAGGGAGAGAACCAAACAGAGCTTGCAAAAGGAAAGGGATCGTAAAATGTGGGCTTTTCCTTCACCAATTTATTGTGTATTTTTTGTCCAGGCTTTTGGGATCATCTCACTAAAGAAAAATAAGACTAAAACCTCTGCCTGTGGCCTTTTTTCCATCCTCTCCCTGCTGCTTTCATTTCATCTGGAATTTTCTTGACTTCTTCCTCACTGCTCACACCTGAGCAGGTCTCCCCCTCTTGTTCCTGCAAACCTGAAGCTGCAGCACGTTGGGAACGTGGCACAACCCCGAGTCCCACTGCCCAGAATCCCAGCTGGGTGCAATCCCACACCAGAAAGGAAGACTGGAGGTTTTTCTCATGGATTAATTTAATCTAATTAACCTCCTGGCTCTGTAACCACATCCTGCAGTTGGGCTCAGAGAGGAGCCCCCAGACTGTCCTGGAGGTCTGATTGTGTGCAGCACAACCCCCTCTGCATCCATCATCACATCCTGGGCACTGCTCTGGCTCCTCCTCCTCTATCCATCCAGACACAGCCGATGTGACACTGTCACCTGAACGGCTCGGGGCTGTGACACCGCGAGAGTGCAGAGTGCCATGAATTACTCGGGATACCTGGAGCACTCTGACATGGCACCGTGGCAGTGGTGGGGACACTGTGAGCACAAGGTGTTGGGACCAGGGACAGGCACCACCAGCAGAGTGTTTTTCCTGCTCTTAAGGAAGGTATATCACTGATCGTTATAAATGGATAGTGATTGTAAGGCTAAATTCCCATCAAGGGGTTGATGAGTCATTAAAACCCCTCAAGCTTTGTTCTCACAGTTTATTGCCTCATCACCATCACCACCCCTTCATGAAATTATTGTCTTTTAATTAGCTCTAGCCCTTTCATTACTGTCTGTATCATTGCAGAGAAAGAAATAGGGAAACAGTTCCAACCAAGTATCTGACTGCCCCTTCTGCAACCAGTAATAAGGGATTAGAACAGGGTCATGTAAAATTATGGCCTCTGAGACAGAGCAAACTCATTCTTTTCCTTAACAAAGGAGAACCTGGATATGTGTCCTGGTTCCTCTTCCAGGGGTATAAGGATCATGTTGAGGAGAAGCTGTGACTGCCTCATCCCTGGAAGTGTCCAAGGCCAGGCTGGACGGGGTTTGGAGCACCCTGGGGTAGAGGACAGTGTCCTTGCCCATGGCAGGGGATGGAATGGGATGATCTTAAAGGATTCTTCTGACTCAAACCATTCTGGGATTCTGAAGCATCATCCCCTTGCCACCAGGAAAGCCTCCAGTGGTTCCTCCCATCTCTCAGCCTCTCAGAAGCTGCTGTGCTGCTTGGCTGAGCCACCAGAACACCCAGCATGGGACCATTTCACCTGCTGTGCACCCACAGATTCCCTGGCTCCAGTGGGAGATGTTGATTGGAATATGCTAAGTAACAGCAACCATCCCAACTGCAGTGATCTCCTGTATTTAAAACACGGGTTTACATGCCCCATAAATTTCAGTATTTGTAATTATACGATATATATGAAGAGAGTGAGTGGAAGAGAGCAAATATATTATGTGAGGAAACAGCATTATCGATCCTGTATTATACAGTGCACAGGAAAATTAGTTAACCATACAGCTCATTGGTTTAAAGATGGCAGTAAAGTTTAAAGGCATTCTGTTGTGAAGTTAAATATAATAGCCATGACACAAATAGAACAATCGCTTTCCCCGGATTTCCCTGGCAGCCAAGGAATTCAGGGGCTGGATCCTGCCCCAGCAGCGCTGCTACAACCTCAAAATAACCCCACAGAAACACACAGTTACTCCAGATTTACACCACGGTAGCTGGAGCAGGAATTTGGATCCAGAGGTTTAAATAAGGCTTATGTAATAAAAAGGGAATTTTTAATGGTTCCCTGTGGGGCAGGAAGGCAAGGTGAAAGCTGCATCTGCTTAGAGAGGGAGTTAACAGAAATGGACTTCAGCTGCACACAAGTTATTTGATCTGAAAGAGTTTTGTTTGTTTAAATGAAAACAGATCAGAGCAAGCAAAACTATTTACTAAAGGAGGCACCCTGGGAGTACAAGCCAACCCTACCATGGACTTCTCCATTTCCAGTCAGTTCCTGTTGCATTCCAGTTTTTAGACCACTGCTGCCTGGGGTGGGACTGGCTGTTCAGGAGGAGGGCTGGACCACCACTCCAGGTCTGGTGGGATGTGGATGCATGGCAAGAAGGAGAATGGCACAGGAAGTGATGCCATTTTGGGGTTTGCCTTTTTTTCTTTTCTATTTCTCTGTATTTTTTGCACTTATATCTGTAGCTCTGTAGCCTATTGTGGCCATTTTCCATGGGCTTTCCCTAAGATAAAAGACAAAACAAATTCCAGAGCTCCAAGCTCCGGGGGGTACAAGGCTCCTATCCTACCTTGGTTCTTCCTAGGTACCAAGGTTGAGAACAACTCTTTGAGGTGCATTTGATGGACAAAGTACAGCCAGTGCCGAGGGGGAGTCCCCAAAGAAGGGGCTTGACCTGGGGGGGAATGGCATCACCACTTGTCCTCCTAATTGGTGCTTTTTATCAATTCTGCTAATTTCTTAAAACCTGTAAAAATGTACTCACCCTTGTGGGAGTGGGCTTTTGTGGGCATCTTTCCATAACTGCCTCTGAAAGCCTTCAACCCTTATATTATCTCCTTATTAAATTTACCTCAAGTTTCATTTCCAGGTTGATAAAAAGGCAACAAGAGCACTGAGGATGCCAAGGCACAAACCACCAATCCCAGGGCTCATTCCTGCTCCTGCCAGGCCTTTGCTCTGGGACTCCCAGGGTGTCATTCGCTGTTCCTTCTCTCCAAAGCAGTCTCAAGCTGCATCAGGGCAAATATATGTTGGATATGTGGATAAGAAATGTTTCACAGAAATAGTGATAAAATATTGGAATGGCCTGCCTGGGGAGGTGATGGAGTCACCATCCCCGGATGTGTTAAAAAAACCCCAAAAACTGGATATGGCACTTGGTGCCATGGTTTAGTTGAGGTGTTTAGGGCATGGGCTGGACTTGATGATCTTGAAGGACTTTTCCAACCTAGGGATTCTGTGATTCTGTAATTCGAGACGTTCCAGATGGATAAGAACACAGAGGGGATACAAGGCCTGGTTATGCCATGCTGGGCAAGGTTTTCTGTTTCTCCGAGAGAGAATTCCACAAAACACAAAATGAGACCAGAGCACTCCGCTCTGGAGCCATCAGCAGCTCCATAGCAGGCTGCAGGCTACACACAGCTGGGGAGCAGAGCAGGGGAAGTCAACAGAAAGTACAAGGAATTGCAGAAATACCGGGTAGGAAGATAGAAAAAATAATAAATTCTGCATTTAATTTCTCGCCCCCCATTTCATACAAATGTGATCTAATTTAATTTCAAAGAAATCTCTCTCCCGGATGCTCGGAAAAGGTTAAAATGCAATTTTCTGAAACTAAGTTATTAGATAGAGGAATATTAACCTTTGAGCCCCATAGACTTTTACTCTTTTTTATCTCCTTTTCATTTTTGTTTGTGGGTCTATTCATTTTTTGGCGATGTCGGCCGTGTTGCTAGGGAACAGGCGGGAGCTCGGCAGCCGGGCTGTGCCTGGGCTCCTGCGCTGGACCCGCTCCCTCCTTCCCAGCGCTCGCTGCCGGCCCCTCCAAAAAGCATTTATCACATCCTCGCTCGGTAATGGCCACTCAGTGGAGGGGAAATTGAGCTGACCCGAAGGCCAAAGCTGTTAGGGAGACTGGTGGGAAGGGTAAAAGGGTCACGGTACCCTTTTCCCACCCACTTAGTGGGCAGTAAGCAATAGAACAGCAGTGCCACTGTTTCCACTAACATATCCCGAGGCTTTGCACCTGAAATAAATGTTTGTTTGACATTAACGATAAAAAAAAATAAAAATCTGGGTTCCTCACAGAAGCTGGTTATGCTGTTTAAACTTCTCCAAGGTAGGGGTAGAGTGGGGAGAATGGTTTAAGATCTGATTTGTTGGGCGCTGTGGATGTTATAATTATTTCCTTTTGATAGCAATAACTCTTGCATGTCCCCATCTCCTTTGATTCAGAGAAGGCAGGAATCACAGAAGCAAAACAACAAGCCTTTTGTTTCCTTTGGGTCAAAAAACATTGCCTGCTATGAAGACCTGAAAAAAAAACTGAGTTCTGTTGACAAGTCAAACACAGAAATAAGAAAAAGCCCCTCAAAAATTACCTATATGCATAGCCTGGTTTATATTTTTGAATATGGAAGAGAGAGAAAAAAATATTGAGAAAAAAACTATAACAAAAAATGGAAAAATGGGAATAAACCCACCTCTGTTTTCCCACAATAGCCTAAAATTCCAATTTCTTCTAGAGATCATGTGTGCTCATAAGACCTGCAGGACTGGAATCCTGATGGAAACAGAGAGCCTGGTTTTTAGAAAGCCATAAGAATTTATCTTGCTCCATTTCTTACATCCAGGGACCTCTCCCAGGTAAAGGTGCTCCCAGGCAAGGAACACTTTTCACCATTAGACCCTTTCTGGGGACCCTTCACTGGTGTCAGCAAAGAGCAGGATTTGGTGGCTATTAATTAGCAAAAAATCATTGCTTATATGGCTCTTCCCTCCCACAGAACTGGTAAATCATAATGAGATTTCTGCTGCTGTATCCAGTGTTCTCAAACAACAATATTTAACCAACAAAAAGAGGCCGAGTCAATCTCGCTTTCAGTGATTCCCAGGAAAGTCATCAAATAAAAATGTGAACTTTAAAATTGATCAGGATTAATTTCACTGACACTGTATCATAACATATATCTCTTTGGAGACTCATTTGTTGGGCTGCAGATGCAAAGAAAGTAAGGAAAGAAATAAATCAGAATACAATAAGGCAATTAGACTTTTGCCATTGATAGAATACTAAAAATGTCTGATTTATCAAAGCATTAACAAACAGAAGTAAACACAAGATGTATATTTCCCTGCAAAATATCTGGTTAGGAAAAATAAAATAATAAACAAGGCTATGTTTATCAATAAATTTAATTTCCCAATTTTGTGCCTCTCAGTGTGGAATGCCATTTCATCTGCTAATTTCAGGAGTGCAGCAATAGAAGGAGATTTATCACATGAACACCAATCCAGTAAAAATCCTCTTCCCATCTCTGAAATGAGAACATTCCCTCCTCTCCACTGCTACCTGCACATCAAGGGTAGGATATCAGAGGTGTGCACGCACACACAGACAGGCACCTACACCAGTGTGATTTCCCAAACCTTTCCTTGGATGTTGAGGCAGTTATGGGACACTCCTCTAGCAGGCAGTGCTCTGGAGCTCTGCAGGGTTTCCTGGACACCCAGAGAGTGGCAATACTCCTCCTAACGTTACTGAAGGCATGGAACACTTCCATATCCCCCAGTTGTTCTGTTGGAATAACCCAATGCAAACAGTCAGATTGGGATTTTATTTCCTATTCCCGGCTGCAGGGAGCTGCAGTCTGAAGGATGGGAGGCAGTGCTGCCTCAGGGATCAATTTTAGGCTGCTTTTTGTGCTCAAACACCCCCAAGGATGGCAAGGAATTGTGTCATCCTAAACATCTGAACAGAGTTAAGTCTTAATCTGGAGAGAAGATGGGATGCTGGGTTATCTAATGAACTTCAGAAATGTCTGACATCACAGGGAACAATCCCACCTGTGAAGGAGGGAAGGGAATAATCCTCACACAAGGGAATTTTTCTGTTATCACTTCTCAATCACTGTGATATCCAAACACCACCATCTGTACAGGATTTCTAAGACTTCCTTAAAATTTTTGTTCTTCAGAACAAACACGAAGGTTTTCAGGAGAAGGAGTAAAACTGAAGTAAATTATGGATTTTAGAGGGAAAAGTGAAAGCAGAAGTAGTTAAAATACAAGGTAAAATTCCTATAAATATCTGAGCCATATTTGGCCAATTTAAATCACTCAAAATTCTGAATTTTAAGTTTTTTATTTAAAAAAAAAGGTAAGAAATCAGACGACAGGAAATAGAGCCTAGTAAGAAATTTAACAGGTGAGTGGTGGTACAATACAAATGGGGTAAAATTCCTCATCAAATCCCCAAGATGAGTTTTCCAACCGATGCTCAGAATTGGATATACATTGTCTCTCACCACTTGCTGAAAACCAATTGCACACTTCAACCCTGAGCTAACACATGCATAACTCAGAATTTCCCTAAACCAATGCAAGAACCAATTTCAAAAGGCAATCTGGAAATTATTAATTTAAGAAGGCTGAATGAAGTGTATGGTGCTCTGTTATTGATCTGAATACAACTGATTGTAACAGATAGATCCATTTTTCACCAGCAGCAATGGGAAACTCGTCTCTGCAGCTCCAGAGGGTCCATAAGCACCGAAGGATTTGGCATAATGGATCTTAAATATGAGATTATAAGGAAGGCAGAGCACAAGTGTTTAACTGCTTTTGTATGCCAGCATTTATTAATCATAATCCTGCAGGAAACCAGACCAGATGTCTCGAAACACTCTGGACCAGTCACTTAACTGATAGCAAACCTGGAAAAATCAGATAATTTATTGAGCACAGTACCAAGCTGAGTCCAAAAAGCTATTTGGAAAGCGAAGCAGGATTGTACAGACTTTTAAATAAAGCTATTGTACTTTCCCCTCTTTCCCCTGTTATCCATTCCTGGAACTATAACATATTGTCTCTTGTCAGGGACCAACATGAAAAGGAAATTACATGGCTGTCTAAAGTTATGTCTTCACTGCAGACCAGTCTTTCAGTGCAGCTTTGCATTGATGGCTCTCCTGATGTTACAATATAAGCAAAGAGAAGGCTGGGGAGTTTTCTCTTGGTATCACCTTTACAGGTCAGACTCAAATTGTGGCAGAGAATTAACCCTAAATACTAAATACTCTGGGATGGTAAAAACAGCTCAAAGCCTTCTGGAATAATCTGCTGCTCTGTTTTGCTAAACAAGAATGTGTTTAAAATCTACATTTAAAAATATAAAATATATAATTTTAAATAAAGAAATATTATAAAGAAATTCTTATGTATTTATTGTAAATAAAGAAATATTATAATTTTAAAATCTATATTTTCCCCGGGGAAAAAAGAAAAAAAAGAGTGGTGAAGGTGTGGGAAGGCTAAAGGGTCCATTAACAGCACGGATCACTTTCTCAGAGCAACAGAGCCCCAGCCCAACCTGCAGTACAAGCTTCTCCCCTGAGGTGCAGAGTGCCCCGGAGTGCCCCTGCTCCCACCCCAGCCCATGCCAGGAAAACACAGCTGCCAGTTCTCAGGGAACAGCTGAGATTTGGGGGTTCCTGCTGAAATCCAAGCTGTGGGAACACGGGCATGGAAAAGCTGTGGTTCGAGTGTGTGTTACTAAAACAGTCAAAGCTCCACGTGTTCCACGGGCTGTTTACAGACTTACATACCAGCAGCCCCAGTTAATGGGAATAAAAACTGAAACTAAACTATGAGTGATATCCTTTTGATGTGGCTTATGTGTGCTCTTTCCTTTTATAGCAGATGGATATTTTTCTTGCAAGAGATTAAGCTGTAAATTGGAGAATGTTTTCCTTGATGTTTGCCACTATGGTCCTGATGGAAATGAATATGAAAAATGAGTGTGAATTTTTGTTTGTTTGTTTTTAATTAAATGATTTGTCCATATGCTCCTTGAAGTTTGGGGATGCTGAGTAATGCTGTGCTATGCCCTGCGTTCTCTTCAGAGGTTCTGCACTGGCTAAATTAATTACAAGACAAGCCTTTGGAATTAAGTGTATTTTAAGTTCAGAGGCATCTGTTTAGAGTCTTCTAATACCTCCAGCCCCTTTGGAAATGTACTTGTTAGTATGAGTGGTATAATTTTCATTTCCGCTGGCATGGTTATAGCAGGACTTCTTCAGTTTCACACACATTTCATTTGACCTGTCAAGGACATAAACTGAAGATATTCTCTCACCCCTTTTGTTTTTCTAGCAAATAGAAGTGAAAACATTCATTTAAATACACCCTAAGCATTAAAAGAATGTTGCTGTTGTTGCTTTTCTCTTTAAATACCAAGATGATTGTTATTTTTTAAGAAATAAAAAAATGCAAGAGGAAAAAATGCCTATAAGATTGTAGAAATCTGTAAGAACAATGTATCTGTCTTGCCTGTAATTGGTGCAAAAATAAAATGTGTGAATAAAGTATTAAATATCAAATTCATTAAGTGGAATGGTAGCAATAATAAGTGGGAATAAATTGGAAATAAAACTGGGACTTCAGGAGGCCTGAATTCAAAGCAGGAGTAGATTTTGCACTCTGAAATAATAGAACTTTGGTTTTGTTTTATAATTACATATTGAAGGTGCTGAATATCACATAAATACTCGAGAGAAGGAAGAAATTCCTCAAATACCTGCTTTTATGGAAAGAACTAAAGCCTGGCAGAGGAAGGAAGGAAGGAAGGAAGGAAGGACACAAACAGGAGGGAGTCACCAGTGGGGCCTTGTCCAGGAAGCCCCAACACATTAGGAAGAGGTTTTTTTATTCTTCCCTGGCTCCTGAGCACACTGGGATGGACACAGCAGACATTGCCTGACCCAGGATGTGTCTTAAATCCTTTGTGGTCAGCTACAGGAACATATTAAAAACCTAAAGAAGGTGGAATCATCTTCTTGCAGGACATGCACTGGAACATTTTCCTGCTGTTCACTTTCTTCTGCAGACTTCTAAAGCCCCTCATTACAGTATTGCTACTCTGCAGTGTAAACTGGCCATTTAAATGTCACCAGCCCAGAGTGAAATGCCAACATAACATTGGATCTAAAAGGTGCTGAGCCATTGAGGGCTGTGGCCAAAGCAGACACAACTGAGATGACACATGCCAGCAAGGAGGACAGTTGTCACTGAGACCCCAGGGCGCTCAGAGTGACAGGAGCGCTGTCCCTCGTTCCCACACTTGCCATTGTTTTCTTGGTGTAAGTGTAACACTAACTCAGAATTCATTATGTTCACTTAAACCCCGCTCTTCTGTTACCTCCCTTTTCCCATCTAAATTACTGATATGGATTTACAACCTTCCTTCCCCTTAAAAAGGTGTTTTGCCTGGGAGTTGTGCTGTGATGAGAGGCAGAGCACACGAGGTGGTTCTGTGCAGAGAGTACATTGCACAGCCATTTGTACTGTAAATCTCCTTCTATGGGCTGTATTAATATTCTGCATATACCCCACCAGCCCATAATCTCCTGGCATTACTCATCTCCAAAGCACTGCTCAGCCAGGCTCTGCACTGGCTTTTTCCTCAAAAACTTAACAGATAGCGAGTAAACCAAACTGATGTGAGAAAGCTTCGTTCATTGGAATCCAGGGAAAAAATAAATTGTGTTGGCACATTTTATTGTGTTTCTGAACAGAGCAATAAGGCTCCAGCCTTAGATGAGAATAGCTGGGATTTTGGAAGTCGCTGAAAAAGTTTTCTCTTGGAAGATGGATTAAATTGATCATTTTTTCCTAGATGGAGTGCACTTCAGGCTCATTTTGCTTTGTAATTAAGAAGAAAGCCAGAAACATCATTTACACATTAAGAATTTAATAGATATATTTTTCTAGCTTTATGCATTAGCACAGGACAGCCCATTAATGAAATAAGTCTTCCTTCAGGGTCAATTTAGATGGGCTGTAATCTTCTGCAAATATATTGCAAATGAGGATCATTTAATGATCTTAAAACTAACTGCCAGAAAAGGATTGTTATAACTCTCCAGACAACAAAAAGAGGTTTTGGCATGACTTGCAGTACCTTTGTAATTAGCAAATGTTTAATTTCAACCCACCAGATCATAAAATTTAAAATATTATCTTCTGTGGAGGTCAGCTTCAGACTCTGTGACCTGGGGTGTTAATTCTGAGAAAGGAGAAGCCTGAGGTTGTGTTTGTCACCCAATGCAACAACAGCTCCAGCTCCCTTTTCAAATCTGGACACTTCAGTTGACACCTGAATCCCCCCTTTGAACAATCAGATCCTGCCCGGCAAGGAAAAGCTACAAGGAAGGATTTAGTGACAGCAAGAGCACATGGGTGAGAATGAATAAGTAACTCAGGCTAGAATTTGTCATTTTAACCCCGGTGGTTGGATACTTGTATTATTTTGTAGGTGGTCGGCCACACCAAAGCACTCCTGCATCTCCCACTCTGTGTTCTGCCTCTATCAGCCTCTCCTTTCCCCCCACGCCCTCCTGCCCTGCTTTATCTTCATTCAATCATAATCTGTGCTCTGAAATATGGTACAGAGAATTTGGGAATTTGGGACGAGGCTCTGTGTGTTTTGTAACTCACATGGCAGCCCCTGAATTTTAACCTTTTCTGGCTGGGATGAGTGTCCTTCCTGCCTCCCCTTTCTCCCAGACACAGAGCCATCCCCTCTAGTGGAATATTTCAGTAGCCCAAGCAGGGAAAATCCCTGTGCCTTTCCCAGCCTGACTTACAGGCGTTCTGACAGTTTTTCTAGGGTGTCTCTCTTAAATAAATGGGCAATTTGCTCACACCAGTTTGAAAAGTTGGTCTCTGTAGGACATTTCTGATTTCTTGTACCAGGAAAAACCTTGGAACAAATTTTGTATTAATACAAGAAACACATTCTCAGTTCTGGAAAAGGGTTCCAGTCTCTCATCTATCTGATGAGAAAAAAATAAATAATTTTCATCTTGTCTTCACCTTCTTTCTTTCCTTTCTTTTAAAATCACTGTTACTTGTTCCACATTTACTTGTTTTGTGTTATATAAACTTAGAGTCGTAATTCTTGTGAATGGCAGTGGAGTAATGGGAGTTTTGTGCTTGGTTGGGAATTTTAATTATTTCAACAGAAGCCCATTTGGGTGAACACCAAACATTAATGGAAATTTTACCCTAAGCTTCCTTCAATCTGCCTAAGTGCTTTCAGTGGAAATATCCAGAGTTCAGGGACCTGCATATCCAACAGTGACTTTGACTAAAAAAAGTTAAGGATTTGACTAAAAGTTAAGGATTTTGTGCTGCCAGCAAGAGGCTCGTGGTCTTTGTTCTGCTTTAAGAGTGACTTTTGACTGACTTAAACTTCCGTTTTACAGAGAAGAGAGCAGCAAACCGTATTTCCCACATTCTGAGGGTTTTTTTGTCTCCCTTTGCTGTCAGGGAAGATGCTGCATGAGCCTGTGGCAAAGAACTGCTGAGGCCAGCATTTCTGCAAGATCTGGCCACGATAAAACAGATTTGGCTATCAAATTCCAAGAGGGATACAAACTCCAGGAGTGAGGAGTTTGTGGCAATGCCCCATAGGCAGTTACCTCTCCAAGCTGTTTGAATCTTTGTTCCATGTGCGCTGTTAAAGCCCAGGGCTGTGGAATGGCAATCAGCCTGGGGAACAGCCCTTGCCAGCGGGGCAGCGCTAATTCACCGGCTCGAGCTCTAAGGAATCACCAGGCTTTAAAAAGGGGCTCATACACAGCCTGTATTGTTGGGATCCCTTGAACTCCGTGAGGAAGAAAACCTCTGGGGCTGGCTGGAGGCACTCTGTGCTTCCCTCTGTTTTATTGCACACCCTCAGACACAATGTGTAAAAAAGGTCAAGACATCATGTAGGCTTTTGCATTAAGCAGCAGAACACTAATTAGTTTTACTGACAATGAGGTTTTGTGCCTGTGTTCTAATATTTTGATGTTTAGTTTTGCTTGAAAACAAAGTCAAACATGATACAAAGCCTCTTCTATTCTCTGTTGTCTTTCCCTCAACATTATTTTTAAGCTCATCATGTGTTCTCCAGCTTGAGTGCTAAGTGTTCTGTTGCTTCAGTTTTAATTTAATGCTCCTACTTCAAAGAGAACAAAAAAGCACAGTCTCGTAGGCCATTGGATTCATCTCTGAAGTGGCATTTGTAGAAAACATCAGGTAGTAATTGTTTCCCCCAGCTCCGTCTCTGAAATTTGTCCTACTGAGAGCTGCTGCAGCACAGCCTCTGTGTGTTTAACTCACTGCACTCAAGACACATTTTTGCTGCTTTTTCCCAAGGATATTTGCTCGAGTTATACTGATGAGAGGCCCTACCTAAACAATAAAAAATTCTGTTAATAGGCTTTTGCAACCAAATGATCTTTTATGAGTGTTTTTTGGCTGTAGACAATGCTGCTATTGCATTAATTCAGGCTCTACTTACTGCCTTTATACATGTGTGTGCTGGAAACGAAGCCCAACCTCAGTGAGCTCTGAATGTCCTCATCTACAAAACTGTCACACACCTGTATAAGATACACATTCAGCCAATTGCTTTTTTGCAAAAAGTTAAAAATGTGTGTAAGCATCTGCAGGATTAAGGTGTGTTAGCATTTGGGCTCCCAGTTGATGGAAATGCACAGTGAAATGTTTATTCCATCAGGGTTGTTGATGGCATCCAGGTATTTCATGGTGACATAGATGACAATGATGATGATGATGATGATGACAATGACGATAACGACGACGATGATGATGATGATAATAATAATAATAATATACATAATAATATACTCCACTGGCTAAAATCTACCCAGCCTGCACATTCTCAGAAGAGACCAGCTGCTTCTGACTGTGCCATGAATCAGCCAAGTGCTTCAAGCGATGATGATGATGATAATAATAATAATAATAATAATAATATACTCCACTGGTTAAAATCTACCCATCCTGCACATTCTCAGAAGAGACCAGCTGCTTCTGACTGTGCCATGAATCAGCCAAGTGCTTCAAGACAACTTTTGCCCAAACACAAATCCAGTTTATTTAGTCAGGCTCAATACTGTGTTCATGTGGTTGCAGAGCTCTCAGCTGCCTTGGAGAGCAGGCAGACTGAATGCCTGCCTGCCCAGAATGTGCTGTGGAGAAATAACCTCCATTTTTGGCACAGAAGTGCTATTTCATTCAAAACAATGATCCTGTTCGAAGTACACCAGGCAGGAATGAGAGCAGTGCAGAGGCACACTCAAAAGCTCAATTCAACAGCCACATGACAGGCTCGGAGGCAGCTGTAATGGCAGCAGTTCAAAGGTCTAAAGAGCTCCAAGAAAAAGGAAGCCAAAAGCTACTGTGGAGAAGAATTTGTCATAACTTAGTATCTTGAAGCATCCAAGTAAATAAAGCCAGTAAAAAAAAAAAAATGTGCACTTTCTTCACCTTACAGGAGCAATGGGGAAGGGGGGACAACACGGATTAAGTCATATGTAATAAAACAAAAGGGTGAATCTAAATATTTTGTCCTCCTTTAATCACAGCCCACTGCAGTGCAGCCCTTACTCTGATGCTCTTCCATTCCTGCACCACTGCCAATAGGAATGAACTGGGTGCCAAAAATTGTCAGTCAGGGATTCCATCTGAAAGAGCATTTTCTACTCCGCAGTGAGCGAGAGTGGCACAAAAAAGGCTGGCTTTTCTTTGGGACTTTGGAAGAAAACGGCCTGAGCAGAGAAGCTCTAATCAAATCCAGCTTTCCCCAAGTTTGACAGCTTTTAGTTCCTAGTTCTGCTTTCAGGGAGTTCCAACCTGTGGTTTTCAACACGCATCCAGGATGGGCTTCCTGCTACAGTGGGGACTTTGGGAATCCCTCAGGTGGGATTGGGCTATTGGCAATGCCCAGGCAGTGGCCCTCAGGGTGTGTCCCCTGCATGAACTGGGTGGCTGAGACCTCCCAGCCTCCTCCCAGGCCAAACTGGGGATCTTGTGATGGCAGCAGCCCTCTGTGAGAGCACAAGAGGGACACCAGGGTGGGATGGCACAAATCCCAGGCATTGCCTCAGCATCTTTCCAGAAGGACTCTGGAAATGCCACCACAGTGTCCTCCAGGACTCTGGCTGACAGAACTGAGGAGGGATCTGGAACTCCTGGGAAGCCCAAACTCATCTGTCTTCTTAGGAAAATCCAGGCTTGGCCTTGGGTGGAACACTGAGCGTGTGACCCAATCTGCCAGGGCAGTGTAATGTGCTATAAAGTAAAAGGTTCACACTGAAAACTCTCTGCTGAGCAGAGGAGCCGTTTTTTCCCAGTTTTACAAGTGTCCTTCGGAAACAAGGGTTCTGTAAAGGTCTTTCTGCTCCTGAAACAGAGGTCTGGGATATTACAGTCACAAGAACAAAAGGACAGGCTCAGTGCTGGAGGGCTCAAAACACAAGAGTAATTTCTGTACTAACTTTGTCTTGTTTACAACACAGTCCTAACCAAACCCATAATGTTTAGGGGCCACGTGCTCTGATCCCTTTATTTCTGTTGAGGAGCCTCCTCCTATCTGAGCAGTTTTGAGGTTTCCAAAGGGAATGGTCAGGAAGCAGCCCACTACATGGCACGAGTATATGAGTAAGAATTTTACTTGAAAGCTTTGTTGGAAATGTCATCTGATCTGTCCATTCCTGGAAGGAGAAAACATGTTTAACTCTTTGCTCTTTTTTGCCTATTTGCATATTCATCTTGGTTAATCACATGGAAATCAGAAATGGGCTGTAGTTTGATGGGTTTTTTGGAAATTTCCTGCTTGTTTTTATCCGCTGTGTACATTGGAACCAATACAGCAAATCATTGTGGAAGGAGTTGGTTATTAGCACATCACAGCACACAGTGTGTCTTCTTACACAACTCAATATTTTTAATTACTTGCCTTTACTAGTGAGACAAAATTTAGAGTCAAGTTTCAAGTAATCCCTTTTATTGGACTAATGCAGCAATATTGACAGTCTGGCTTTAGGGATACACAAAACTCCCTTGCAGGTCAGCAAGGGGTTGACTCCAAGAATGGATTCCTATACCCAGGAAGGTGCTTTGTCAATAGTGTGCAGTTAGTCCAATAAAAGGGATTACTCAAACATTGGCTCTACAGCTAGTCTATAAAGAA
The DNA here is from genome assembly GCF_017590135.1 of Pyrgilauda ruficollis. Lineage (NCBI taxonomy): Eukaryota > Metazoa > Chordata > Aves > Passeriformes > Passeridae > Pyrgilauda > Pyrgilauda ruficollis. Next base: position 17,445,542 of record NW_024527710.1, read on the forward strand.
AATATCTGAGCTTTTTAGTCAACACATTTATGACTTTAAGCTGGATTTTGATGAACCACTCCAAGCTGAGAGTTGCCTTAAACAAGCTGTAGCTATATCTTAAAAAAAAAAAAACACTTTTTCACTGCATATTTTTATTTGCACAGTGGCAGCACCCAGAGGATGTGATTTTGATAATCTCCTGAGCCTGCTGCCATAGGTCTTAAACACAAGAACAGGGATTTCCCAGATTCACAAAGTGTACCCACACTGTCCCTGTTGTCTGTTAGTTTGAAAATTTAAAGAAGCAAGAATCTGCTAATGGATGACAGATGAAAGCAAAACCACCCAGAATGTGCAGTGACTCCAAGTCACACAAGCAGGGACCAAAGTGGAAGACAAGAGGCCATCACTGAAACCACTAATTTTTTTTTCTTCCACTCCCCAACTGAATGCTTCACATCCAAAACGGATTTTATTATGGAGATGGAAGATCCTGAAAATAGAGCTTTTATAAAGTAATATAAACCCTAACACAACCTTAATTATAGTGACACCATTCTGCACTATAAATAATGACATCTTGACCAGTGTGATGCATAGTAACATGAAAAGTGATGTAACATAAGCAATGTCACTGCTATAAGTTAAAGGGGAACACATTTTTTCTCAGGCAGAATACCCACTATCAATTCAGACAGCATATATCTGATCTAGATTTATGGCAGTGAATAATAGTGCCATGAATGCAAAAGTGTCTGCAGCTTTCAAATAGTTTGGCAAATGTGTACATCAAGATCAGTTTGAAAAGGAAGCACAACTCTTCCTCAGATAATTGCAGCTACAGTAACACCACATATGCTTTTAACATGGTTTTTAAGTAAGTGCCTTCAGCTTCTGTGCTTTTAATAAACACATCGAATGAGAACATTATATATAGACCAAAATACCTGGAAGAAGCAAGATTTATATGTGTGAAAGTAGGAAAATCTTTAATAAGATTGAGATTATTCAACACCCAGAGAAAATATGAGGAGTTTTCCTTCAAAATTTAGCAAATATTTTGGCAGTGTGTTAAAAATGCAGCTTTACTTGAAAAGCTCTGGTTTAAGTGTTGTATCAATCTGATGAACTTGGGAAGTCCCCAAATTCAGGGATGTATTTTATGTTAAACACACATTTGAGTTAAAGCAAGAGAGCTCCATTCCCATGGGATGTGCTTAAGCACCTATTTCAGTTATGGCCTGAATCGTGAATTCTGAACAACATGTTGCCAGTCCTGATGAAATAAACTCCTGTTCCAGTTAACAGGAATTTTACTGATGGAAAATAGAATAAGATCTCCAGGAATTTTATCATCACCTCAATACACAGACAATTTCCTCACTGCTTTTTATTCCTGGCAAAACTACTTCTGGGACATCTTTATTCCTCAAGACACTTTAAAGACTGGGAAATAACCCTTGGATCCCAGTGGAACACAGCCTTCCTTGGGACAGGAAAAGCCACCATCCAGTTCCCAGTACAGCAGGCAGCTGCTGGAAGGGAAACATTTTGCAATAGAAATAACAGTCCAGCAGGTGGAATGAGCTGTGAAGTAGTGAGTGGCTGGAGAGAGAAGTGAAGGGACTGACCCCACACCTGACCCAGCCCAGGCAGCCCTGGATGCTCCTGCTGGGAGCAGAGACCTTCTGAAGGAAGTGGAGGTTGTGGTGGGCTGAAAAGACCATTTCCAGCCTCCCAACTCGTTGTGTCCCGAGTTCTTTTGTGACTGAATTGTGAAAATTACTATATTCATCTTTTTTTTTTTTTTTTTTTTTTTTTTCCCCTTAAAACATGTCCATGGTCCTGGCTGTAGATTCTTTAAGTTGTGGCAGAGGATTCTTTTGTGACTGAATTGTGAAAATTACTATATTCATCTTTTTTTTTTTTCCTTAAAACATGTCCATGGTCCTGGCTCTAGATTCTTTAGGTTGTGGCAGAGGGAGCAAACCTGGATCAGTCCATGGGGGTTCATAGTCCCCCTGGAGCTGGGTTCCTGTAGATCTGCTGCGCTGTCTCTGGTTTTAAGTACCTCAGTGCCTTCCTGGCCAGGATTTTGGGGAAGTGCTGAGGCACGCAAAGGCTGAGAGAGTATTGTAAAAGCTGATTTTGTTTCAGAGGGATATATCCAGATGATGGAAGAATATGCCTGGATGTGTTTGCTTTTTAGTGCCTGTGGGCCTGACTCTTCACCAGAACAACCCAAGAACAACAGCACTGAAGGAAAAAGAATTATACCAGCATAAAAACCATGCTGCTCTGCAGCATGAGCACTCCCAGACTGCTGCAAACATCGTGATTCAAACAGTATTTTCACTGTTTTTCTACATGATTTTCTATTTTGTAGAACATTTTTAACATGATTAAACAAAGCCCAAAGGGCACAATGGCCCTGCTAAGAAAACTGATTCCTTGCACATACACTTTAAATGAAATGCAATGAGACTTTGTGATTCAGACCTTAGTAGGCACAAAATTTAGAATAACTCTGTTTATCTGCGCAAACTTTCCTTAGCCTGTTGCAACTCCAAATGTTTTAACTGTTACACATGGGTGTTTGGTAGAATATACTAAATAAAAAGTTTACAAAGGCTTTCTTTTTCTCCAGCCTACAAAGGACTCCAAATCTTTACTGTTCAGCACAGCTGCCTAGAATAGGCACACTGGAGCTTTTGTCCAGTGAGTCAAACTGAGTGGGAGTGAATACCATTAACTCTTAAAACAGAATTATCTTATTCTTTTGATTTTACTGGACACTGGAATATGTTTGTGGCCATATTTGGAACACATCCGGCTCGATCTAGAAGGACACAGGAATAATAGATATCATTCAGATCATAATTAGCCATGTACTTGCAATAGCAGGATGGAAAGCAAAAGGAAAAACACTGAAAATGTTGTTTTTTTGGACTGTGACAAAGAGCTTTTTAAATGAGTTTGGGCATTTTTAGTGTCTGACTCATGTCTGGAGATTTCTGCTATATTCCAGAATCCTTTAACTTTTGTGTTTTTTATTTCTGCCTTTGACAATGACATGCTAATAGCTTCAGGCTTCCTACTGCCTTCTCGTGCATATTGCTCTCCTTTGTTTGCTGTCGGAGAGAAAATGTCAGAATTTTAGAGAGGGGATTTTGTGATCGTGGCAAGAGTTAAGGAAATTTTAGTGTATCCCGTGTTGACAGATTGGACCTTCTTCAGACAGAGTTTTCACATTTTATATTCTGTTTCTTTTTTTTTCATGTGACTACATCATAAACTCGTAGCAGGCACAAGGAAATACCGCCTTAAGAGCTGCTGATTTATCAAGCATTTATCTAAGTGGAACATTTTTATTATTTTACCAAATTTTACACAAGGCCAATACATGCTAGAGCAAAAATGACTGAAAGGAATGAGGGCTGACCCTGCCCCACAGAATTCCATGGAATACCATTTTCCTGAGCCATCTGAGGGCAAGGCATGGACCAAGCAGCACTTTCTCTCAGACATGTCCCTCCTCAGATCATCCTCTCCATCCTGTACTGCCCTGGCCCTCGGGAAAAGAATGCCCAGACAGAGAGTGATAAGGCCATTAATGGCTTGACAGTGGCATTTGATGGCAAAGAATTTTGATGACCAGTGCACATCCACACTTGAGAGGAGGTCCAATTGCACATGGCAAGAAAAGAAAGGTGGGTGTGAGAGAAAAACAAAGGCCCGAAGTCTTTACTCACTGACATAACTCAGAAGTAATTCCTTTGATGGCACTGAATTTACAGTGGTGTCAACCTGATAGTGGAAGATGTCTAAAGATGGCAGAGACAGATGAGCAGGAGGATGGCAACAGGATGTAGAATAAAGTGAGAACAGATGCATATAGGATGAGCACAAAAATAGAACAAAGCCCAAAGCCACAATTTTGCTGGAAGTGCAGCAAACTATTAATCGCAGTACGGGGTGATGGAGCCTGCAGCACCTGGGCAGCCACAGCTCTGCCCCTCTGTGAATTACACATTTCATGGCACAAAAACCACACAAAGCTTGCTAAAGGAAGGCTCTAACTGGTTGTGTGATAGTAAGGAGGACTCCCAGCATCACTGCACAAAGCAAAGAGTCTTCCAGAGGTGTTAAATTGGATTTGGCCAACTTCATGTAGGCTCCAAATGCAGCTGGTGGCAGCAATTAATCAAAAGCAACATAAGAAAGCCTAAAACATTCAAAAAGATTAAAAAATAGCTCAAAGTAATTCTTTGCCTATTTCTTTGGAGTTTTTTCCCCTTACTTCTCAAATACTGGCTAGTAAAAAGGTGGTAAAATTGCATTGAAAACATGCAGCCAGGTTCTCTAGTAACTCAAGATTCTGAAGGATGGGTTAGGGCTGAGGGACTGAGTGTGCTCAAGTTAGAGATCCAAGAAGGAAAAAGCAAGAGAAGAAGATGTACTGTGCAGCAGGTAATGCCACATATATTGCCATCTTAACACTGAGGATTATTAGTAGGTCTCATGCTGCCTGTAGATCTGACATGGAAACCTGGATATTCTGGGCTCCTCAGTGCTTGAGATTTTTTATTGCCTGAAAGCAGTGTGAGAAAAGCTAGAGCCTTGTTTTCCCTGCACTGTTGCGTCAGGGTGTGGTATGGGGCTGACCTGCTCCTGGTGTTTCCCACCAGGAACTCAACCCAAGGCAAGATTTGTGCTCCTGAGTGAGCCAGGGAGACTGGCTGGCAGGTGGTAGATGAAAGATCACATCCCAAGAGCGCTGCAATCTTCCATGCTTCCCCAAATTACCCTCTGATGGCACTTTTTGGGCCCCGTCTCTTTGGCAGCCAATCAGGGATAACCTCTGAAGGCACAATTTCCACACTCCCACATGAGAGCTTTGCCCCAGTAGCCCAGTGCCTGCACCTGTGTTTTCTATGGCTCCACTGTAGCTGGGTAAGCAAATCACAGAGGGCTGAGACCTTTTTTGTAGCCCCGGGCAATGTGACCTGGCCACATGACCTGAGCCGTGTCCTCCAGCTCCTCACTCTTGGCTCTGCTGTGACACCCATGAGATTTATGCTCTGGGGGTCAACACTTGAAGTCAGCACGTTCTCATGATGTCACATCAGGCTGGCTGATGAAAGGAGGCAGAGGGCTGGTCACCACCCACAGCTGGAGAGAATGGATTGAAGACATTTAAAAAACTGAGTCCCTCACTGTGTTCTGAGCAGTTTAAGAAGATGCTTTCCATTACCACAAAATCTTGAATCTGTCTGTATCACAGGGCACTCAAGGACCTGGGGCAAAGTTTGTGAAGCTAAGGAAGACCTGGAGTTGACAGAAGCTTGCACTGGTGGCCATGGCCACTCCTACCATTCCTAAAATTCCAGAGACATAAAACAATGAGATCCAGGAGAAACATGGTAAGAAACTGGCAGTGAGAGAGCCTGGCTGCCTAAGGAGAGGGAAAGCAATCCCTGATGATTAAAGATGTATCAGAGCAGAGACCTGCTAGTGCTCGCACAGGATCACTCTGCAGGGTAGGACCCACTTTTGAGAAATGATGGAGGAAAAATTCATAGGTGATGTGATGAGGTTCTCACATTCCCTTTTGGCCATAACAAGCCCTATTCTTTCATTTCCACACCCAATTCCCTTTCCCTCACTTTCTACTTTTACTTTCTCTTCCCATGATTTTGTCAACATGAAATTATAAAGATGATCCTGGCAAACTTAGGAAAAAATGTGTCTTCAATTTTGTCACTAGATCACAAATTATCTTCACTGGAGTTTTTCTGCACTGCCTATTGTACCACTCTTGCAGTATGTCAGCTGCATTTAATGCAAAACTTCAAAAATTAAATACAACAAAATACATAAGGACATAGTTGTGTATTTTGATGTCATTTGGGAAGTTCCTATTGGAGACAAATAGGTTTCCCAGGACAAAATGCTGTGATATTCGCTCTGTGATCTGTTAAAAATAGTCAGCAGAGAAATGGATTTCATATAGCTGGTGAAATTAGAAGAAAGAAATGAAGCAGAAGAGGTAAGAGAATGAAAAAGATAACATGAACTCTCCTATTGACCTTATTAAAGGATAAACAGAAAAGGAGGAGCTAAGACCTTTGCAGGCTACAGGAGAAATAAACAGAAGTAGAGCCTGATTAAAAGCAGACAGAATCAGGTGGGAAAGGGAGTCCGGCTGCTGCAGCCACCAGCACAGAGAGGGTCCTACATGGACAAGTCTGGCTGCTCAGCCCAGAGCTCAGGCTGGAGGTGGATCAGGGACAAACACCTTCTCGGGGCATCCAGAAGGAGGTTCAGCCATGGGAAGAGACTGTAATTGATTTGTCAGTGCACCCAGCTTAAGACAGGGAAGAAGCCAATGAAAATTAATGAATTAACTCAAATGACATTGCAGACTTTGATGGGAAGTATCCCTAGGAGAAAATGATGGAAGAAGGAGAGGAGTTTCAATACTAAATCAGACCAATGGTCCATCTAGTGCTAGATATAAAACCCCTATAACGGACAGTTATGCAATAAGACACCCGTTGGGGATGTTCCTGATACCAGCTGATGTTATTCTGAACTAAGAGGGTTTCTATGTTTATTCCTTACCTCGCGTATCCACAGATGTCCTTTTCTTCACACTGTGGGCCTCAACTTTTTTTTTTTGTCCTGTTTCTGCCCACTGTCTAGTGACAGGGAACACCATAACCTAATTTATTATATTTTTAAAATGTTACATCCATGCAGTGATTTCCTGGTTTGGGTATTGGGACAAAAGTTAACCCATTTCTCCTGCTGTGCTGCATTTGACACAACAAATAACATCAACCTCCTTGGTGAACTGAGCACAGAAACCAGTTTAACTCCTACAATATATGAGCTTTCCAAGCTTCCACCAGTATTTATTGCTCTTTTGGAGCTCTGATATTTCTGCTGTATCTTTTTCAAAACACAGCAACTAGGACTGACCAGAAGGTCAAAGACAAGAAGAGCTCCCAGCATTGACAGAATGTTGAGGATGATTCTCTATTCCCTTCTAGATATTTTTAACTAATCTTAGGGAGTGAACAAATATTTTTACTACAGCATGTCCACACTATTAATTAGGTATTTTTTCCATTATATAAGAGAAGGCCGTCAGATGCTTTATAAAAAAAGTCTCTGACCCTAAAAGTTTAAAGGATGGAAGGGACAGATTTCTTCATGGATGATCATTTTATGGAATTGGGAGATCCCTTTGCAATCATTTCAGCAATAAGGAAATGGGATGTCTGCTTTACTAAATTATCTGTAATGCCATTTATCTCCTAGTTATAGACAATAAGACACTCAAATGTTGATCATCTATAAGGGAGCAGAAGTTTAAATTGTTAATTTGTTTAAGTGAGCATCATACAAATATCATCCACAGCGAACAGAAAGGAGCACTAGGGAGCTGATTGTCACATAAGGTCTCCAAAATTAATGAATGGTGCAAAGATCCTGTAAGACACAGTAAGGGTCCTCTCATCTCTACACACACACATATTTTAGGGTCAAAGGGGACAGTCCCCTTGCATAACAATGGCCACAGGACCTCCCCACTGATTTCTCTAACAGGCATACCTTAGTGTGTGAGCTGTAATCCATCTTTGAGGGGAATATTCCACCCCAATTCATGGATCATTTTTACAGTTTAATGAAGTCAGGCTTGCCAGCAATGACAACAAACTCTAGCAGAAGGAGAAAAACAGAACCCCAATTACCCTGTGTCACTGAGATGCCACAAAAAGCACACTGGAAGAAAAGGTGATGTTGGAAAATGAAACCCTATTTTTTTAATCTTACAATTTAATTTTGTTTCTTCAAACCCTGTTTTTAGAAAACTGAGTCTTGTGGTCATGTATTTCTTACTAAGTCACATTAAGAAAACATGAAGATGCTCTGAAATAATTCTCAGTCTGTAAGTAACAGAAAAGTCAGTATTAGGATTTGCATTTTTTTTAAGGACTGTGTCCTAGGGGCAGTACAGGAGCCCAGGTACTTCACTCCAGTAAAGCTGAGTGTATTGCAATAACTCCAGGTCCTCACAGACAGTCTGTTACAGGGCTGGCTCTTAATACTTCATATCTGCAAGATACACATACACTGACAGCATGTGACGAGAGAAAACAAGAAATTAATGCAGATAAGAATTTACAGGTATCATTCCAGCTAAAGGTCATCACTAAAATCAATCTTGTATGGGAAGCAGATTTCCCATTACTGAAATATCCCTGGTATCTCATGACTGCAAGATTGCTCAGTACATCTCTAGTAATAAGGTTAACTCTGGCCAGTATGACTTATCATATCAAGAGTTAGATAAGAATTATGTTCAGAGAGCAAAAGGTGCTGGAATATGCCGAAGATGCTTCCTGCAGCAAGGAATATTAATTGGAGCTGGTGGAAAGGAACGCAGATGAAAGGAACTTGGAATGGCAGAGCCTCATCTGACAAAGTCAGAGTCTGTGGGCAGTGAAAAACAAGAGTGATTCCAAGATAGCATCCAGTTGTACATGGCAGAGCAGATCCTGTGGGGATGGTGGGGAGCAGAGTATGTAAATAAGTACATTATTTTTAAGTGTAAGTAATTTATTTTGGGCCAAGACAGCAAGAAATAAGGAAAAGGAGGCATAGAATAAAACTGAATTTCAGGAGCATCAAATTATTTTCCAGAAGAGAAAAACCTTCTTAGCATAAAGAAGAATGGACACAAGCCCATAATTTTCCTACATTGATGTGCTCTGCCTGTAATTAAGAAAAAACAGTTTTGCAAAGACACAAAAAGACAAATCCTGCATCATATGGCAGTAAACAAGGAATGTGGGGGGAAAAAGAGATCTAAAAGTAGATCCTGTGTGCAACCACCAGGTGGTTGAGAAGTGTATGACATATGAGGAGCTCGGGAGATCAGCTGGCACAGGGGATGATTGAGTGGATGCCAGCAGGGAAGAGGCCACATGAAAGACCAAATCCAAGAAATTGGGTCTATGTATCCAAAGCTCTGGGTGACAGCTCTAAAGCAATGAGATAAATGAATCAGCTCTCAAGGCAGCAATGATGATGGATAAGGTGGGATAGGATCAGCTGCCAAAGGAGTGTGAAAAGGTTCTAGAAATATTCAGAAATGTATCATGGGGGGGAGGGAGGAAAGGGTACAGGAAGGAGTTGTTGGTTTCCTTGGAAGGTATTATGGAACACAAGAGAATGGACTTTATTTGCTGTCTCACCACTCATTTCACTTTGTGGAGTTTGCTGATGACTTTCAGAGTGTGGGAATGCTGGGAGAATATTGAAGGCTTCATCCCAGATGAGGTGCACTGTCTGTGGATATGCACGTGCAGCTGTTGCAGGGTGCTGAGCTCCAAAATGGGCCAAACTTGAAAGCCTGGGCTGCTCCAGGGGCTCCAAGTGGGGCTGGGTGCCACTGAAATCAGAGGAACTGAGCAGTGGAGGAGGTGGCACTGTCTCAGCACTTCACTTAGCGGGTTTGTGGAGAGCAAGGAAGCACAGTGTCTCTCAGGATGATGTTCAAATGAGAACAGAAGAAATTTGCTGGTTACACCTTCACAGGATCTGCTGGCTTATTCCACAAGCACCTTCACCTTTGTGTGTGAGCACAGAGCAACGCAGTGAGGTATAAAGGGGAGGTCCCAAATCATTCAGCAGAAAAGTTCTGCTGAAGGTGTGGTGATTTGAAAACAGATTCTTTCCCACCAGCTTCTCAGGCACAGACTGAAAGTAAATATGCAAATCCATCTCAGATCTGCAGTGTCCAGCTCACTTGTGCTCTGAGCTTTCTTTCTAAATCAAAGGGCAATTGTTCAGGCTCTCGGCTGAGGGAGGACAAAAATCCCTGATTTTTTTTTTTTTCATAACAATGTCAGCCTTCCCTTCTGACTGAGGACTGCAGTTGTTTCAAAACTAAAATCAAATATTGCAGTCCCATTTGAAAACAATTATTCTGGGCCAAATCCCAGAAGGTGCTGAGTGCCTTCAACTCCCACTGCATTCATGAGGAACTAAATGTGCTTAATGCTGTGCGTGGTCTTAGAGATTTTCTCAAAGTGTTGGAGCCAGATCCCCCATATCTTTTAACCTGAGGCACTGCTTACTCCTGCAAATAGAGCACAGCTTGACCCTGCAAGCCCTTAGCATGAAAGGTTGCACTTACTGCTGTGCCCAGTATCACTGACAATAATCTCTACCATCCATAATAAAGTTTTGCAGGATGAAGCCTTAAATAAAATTTATGTCACTGACCTACAACCAACAGCTGCAAGAAAAAAGTAAAACTGTGATGAAAATTCCCAGCCCATTAACGTGGATATTGCACTGCTTCAGCCTCAGACAAAAGCTGCATTAACTCTAGCCTTCAAAATGATGCAGACCAAACAGCTCATCCAGAGTCAATAAACATTGTAGTGGGTTCTTTGTACAACCTAAAGCCCCAGACTTTAAGCATTCTTCAAATACGATTCATTAAAATTGTATTTGAGAGATCATCAGCAGGGTGAATTAATTCCCCTTAGCAGCCATGCAGTGGAATGGACAGATGTTTGCCAAACACCAGTGCCTGCATTTCTGTCTTGCAAATGCCCACAGATTTACAAACAGATGACCCAAAGGGTGAGTTAAGGCAGTGAGCAGCAGCTCACTACAACTTAAAGAGGAGACAGAGGCTTGGTGTGACCACAGTGCCCCTGTTTGTGCAAGTGTCTGAGAGCAGCTCCAAAGAGTGCTCAGGATTTACTCCCTGCATGTGGCACAGCGCAGAGCGTGCCTGTGTTTGTGTGTGTGAACCTGCTGTCTGTGAAATGGTTAAAACTTAAGGTTACCCATCCAAGGAGTAGAAAATGAAGGTTCTCAGTTTGATGGACAACAGCTCAGAGATCCCTGATGTCCCAAAATATTAGGTTTCTCTTCTAATAATGTTGGAAATATTGCCTACTGTCATGATTAATCTCAGCAGCATCTCCGGCTGATTGCAGGTGACGCAGTCACAGCGCAGTGCCTGTGTTGGTTTCCACACACCGTCAAATCTGCTACAAATGCAGGGGTGAAGGGGAAAGAACTGTGATACCAGGTATCCCAGTGGCTAATAGATTGTGACATGAAAGAAGGAAACCTTTATTTTAATTCAAAAAACAAAAGCCAAATAGCAAAACTTATGTACGTGCCTAACTTTTTTTTTTCTTCCTCAAGTGGAAAACATTCGCCTGCTAACAACTCTTGGCTGGCATCAAGGGAAAGTGGAGGTATTTGCAGATGTGGAGGAAGACATACAAAACATTTTTCAAATCAAAGGCTTGAATTATTGCACTGGGTTCATGAAGTTTCACAGGCATGTAGACACACCATTGTCTGCACCCTGGAACAAGCTGCCCTTTCTTCAGAAAGGAAAAACAACCCAATGTTTCTTACAATCCGATCTGTATGTATCAGGGAGCTATCTATATTTTGAAATTCTTTGCATTGTCTGTGGTAAGGGTGTGCTGTTTTGGCCCAACAATGGCAACATTGATTTTAGAATTTCAGAATTTTGGTGCATAGAACAAACTGTGAAACAAAACCGGCCTGCTCTCAATAGTACAACAACAGTGCTCTTATATAAACTTGCCTTTCCTCGCCATTTTACATAGTCAAAGATCAATACTGTTCATTCAGCCAACATTATTAAAGCCATTTATCAGGGACTTTTTTCTCTTGTTGCTAATAAAAAGGATTTTGCCGACAAAGTTATGTCATCTTCCGCTCCCTCGGCAGCAGCGCAGATAATTGGCTTTGTTGTGTCCCCAACAATCGGGCCTTGTTTATGAACTTACATTTATTAAGTGAAAGTATTTGGAAACTGATGGTACATTGAAGTTTGGTTGCCATGGGCAATAATCATCCCAAAAAAGTCATGACCTCCCTGTTATGCAGCTAGTAACTAATTGAAATGATACAAATTACTCTGATTCTCTGTCTGCCAATTCCGAGGCTGCTCCTGGTCAAGGGTCAAGCGAGCCCCTATTCATGAGGCCATGTTTGAAGTGGCTGCTGCCATCGCGCGGGGTCGGCGCGGCCGCCGCGGCTCCGCCGGACACCGCCCCACGCCGGGAGGGGAGCGGGGCTCAGGGAACCCCACCTTGGGCTGACACATCAAAAGCTTCTCCCTGTCAGTCAGGGAGCAGTTGTTGCCAAGCAGGACATGGTTTGCTGGGTAGGGATAAGTGCTGTATTCATCCCCAAGGGCTACCTTGCACATTTAACTGACGCTGCGACGCCTCCTGAGGTACTGCCACTAAATCAAAGAATCCTTCTGCCTGCACTCAGCTCACCAGAAAAAACAAAGGCCTCCTTTTCTGTGAAACATCACAAGAGAAATTCAAATCCAATGAATTATCTGGGGTGTCATCCTTTAAAAACATTTATGGTAATTCAATTGCATATTAAAAGAATACAATATGTTTATCTCGGTGAATATGAGGACCTCAGCACTAAAAAATTAATACTATAATGGGATTTTTGTCCTTTAAGAAATTCTTAGTGGTTCCAGGGCACGCTGATCAAAGCCTTATTAAATATGTGCCAGAAGTACTGGTTTAGTGGATGAGTATTTGCAATGCCACCAAAGATATTTCTTTCTTTGTGCAAGCTCCTACAGCTTTAACATGTCTAAATGTATTAAAACTGTGAGACAAAAAACCATGTTACAGGGCCAGGCCAGGCTCCTCAGGTAATGGAGATTAACATTTTCTCTGTTTCAACATTATTTGAAAGCTTTACCACATAGTTTGAGTCCCGTCTGTCTCAACAAATCTTTTCATAAATATCAGATCTGTGCATCACCTACTAGGGACAGGTGTCATTCTAATGGCTACATGTTCCCTTTTTTTAACAAACTTTCTTTCCTCAGGAGATACCAAATATACTTAACACAGACCTTCAGTCTTGTTAATATCTTGATTAATGAGGGGATCGACTGGACCCTCAGTAAGTTCAGAAGACACTAAGTTGGGCCTGAGGAAGTTGTTGATCTGCAGGAGGGTAGTACCACTTGTTCATAATAATATGCATTTTTACACACAGTCTCCCTAAAAGTGGCATCATTTTCAAATTGTTATCTGATGCCCAGGATCTAAGTGTGTCTCTACAGGTGTAGGTATTAGGCAGAGCGAAACAGAAAACAGTAATTTGTTTCCTAAGAAAATTTATGTCTTTTTTTCCTATCTACATCAGTGGCTGCTCCTGGCAAAATTCCTTCTTTTTGTCAGGTAACAAAAAATGAAAAACATTACTTTTCAAATTAAAAACATCACTTCGGAAATGTTGTGTTTTAGCAAGACACTGTCATGCTCAGAGGAAAGTGGGCACCTGTCATGAAAGATATTCATACTAGAAAACCTCATTTTCCTTTAAACAGAAAAAAATTGACCAGCCCTATTACAGAAGTCTTTCAGTGCCACTCCATGTCAGCACTGTCATTATATCTCCTATTGTGAAGACAGCCAAGAACATGTCTTTGGAAATGTATTCTGGGGCTGCCCTTGTGGCCTATTGATTGTGCTCCCTTCATGTGAGAGCCCCGTGTGGGAGGGGGCTGGAGGGGACAGAGCGGTCCCCATGTGCTGCCACACAAACCAGCCTGGCCACTTGAAGGTTTCCGAGAGTGTTTTAATCTCATCTTCTGCAAAACTTCCTGGCATGATGAAGGTGAAAGGTTTAAAGAGAGAAAAAAAATCTTTTTATGCATCAGAAAGCTACTGAGCACAGTCCTTGGAAAGAGGATCTTCCAGGAAGCAGTGCTGACAGAAGCTGTGGAATGCTGTGAAGAAGGCACTGCACTTTTGGTTCCCCTAAACTGAGGGCTTTAAGAGGAATGTTTGGACATGATTCTTCTCCCTACAGACCACTGAAATCCTCTTCATTATGTAGTAACTAAGCTGCAAAGAACAAATTATCTATTTTGTTATTAAAAACCTTTTTAAACTCCTTATAGCTAGTTTCTGTCCTTCAGGACAATTATTGCCCAGAAAAGCAATGGCTTCCCCATCCTGAAAGTGTTTCAGGCCAGTTTGGACAGGGCTTAGAGAAACCTGGGATAGTGGAAGGTGTCCCTGCACATGGCAAGGTGTGGAACTTCATGGTCCCTTCCAACCCAAAGCATTCTGTGTTTCTATGACTTGGCAAATGGCATTACTGGTTTTTTATCCCACTGGTACAGGTGTGAAAAGTGTCTCCATCCAATCCCTACAGTGCAGTCATTTCCCATTTGCACCACTCTGAGAGGTGACTGGAGCCAACCTGTCCATGCTATAAGGTAATCACAGGGGTAATGAAGAAACAGAGACAGTTTTTCTTCACTGAACCTGCCATGAGTCAGCAGGAAAAGCCAGAGCAGATAGATTGCAGCTCTGGAAGCTGAACAGGATGTGTAAATGACTCTCTCAAGCAAAACCTTATTCTGCTGAAGCTACTTGGTCCCACTAAAGTCAGTGACCTTGCACAGACAAAAACCAACCCCCAGTTTGGAAGGCAGCACTTCCTATTAAATAGTGGATTGGTTTCCAGCTCAAAGGCGTGCATTCATTGTCACCCTGTGACCAGTGCACAACAAAAGGGGTGATCTTTGGGTCTATATCCTCACGGGCACTGTTTGTCCTGCATCTCCTCTGATGCCTCAGCTCTGCCAGCAGCACCGCTGCCTGCCTGGTTATGCAATACTCACATTAAACACTGTCCAAACACCTTCTCGCACAAGGGAACCCATCAGCTCAAAAGAAGGGGCAGTGGTTTGTTGAGTCAATGAGGTGTTTTCCTCCCCAGGTTTAATGCAGTGCTAGGTGTTTAATCTGCATTTTAAAAAAGCTGATAAACATGCATTTACACAATAAAACATAACCTTCCGAAAAGCCATCTTAGCCAATTGTCCTTTGTGTCAACTAATTCCTTCCATTCTCACCAAAAGGGCTCAGCTGAGTCCCCCTTGGAGACCCCAGTTCCAATGACAACAATTCCCTTCCTCCCCAAGCCATCGTGCCCACCCCACACGGGCAGCATTCCTGGCCAGCTCACCCCTATCCCCATCAAACCTTCAGCCTTCCTCCTCTAAGGCACACAGGGGGAGTAGGGGGGACGTCCCAAAGGTAGAAAGCTCCCAAATCTGAGTGTGCTGAGAGCTTTTACCATCACTGTTCTGCATCCACCCACTGTGGATGGAGGGCTGTGAGAGGATTTTTAGGTCCTGTTTTGGTTGAGAAATCTGAACTTCCTGAAGTGTCAGGAGTCTCAAATCAGATTTTCTCCCATGTCTTCTACAGACAATAAAAATAATTTAAAATCCAAACCTAGGGGCTGTGCTTGCTGGCTCCTGGATTTTGTTGGACTCCTATCATAAGAAGGTGTTACCCAGAATTTTTTTGTGGACTGGCATTAAACACTGCCTTACTTCCCAAAAAGCCCTTTGCAATCAATGAATTATTTATATTATAAGGTAAACTTCATCATATATAAAGGCAATATGATTCAAGGTGGTTGTATTTTTCCATATATGGAAGTTTTCCACATATGTCTTGAAATTTCAGTGAATAAAAACAACCAAAGCAGGTAAAACAAAAAAAAAAAAGGAAAACTGTCATGAGGAAAATGAACACATAGCTCTCCTCTGGAATATACCCTTTAACTTTAGGGCTATATTGCTGCTTTTCTTCCTCAAATCATTACCCTTTTAATAAGCAGCATTAGCTGTGAAATAATCAAAGCTATAACAGTTAAACAACCTCTAGGATTGTTCAAAGGATAACAAACGCGATTTTGAGTGATCACCAAAAGACATGTATATATTTTATACATAAATATATATATATATATAGATATACGCACCTACAGACATAGCACATATACATATCAATATAGAAAGACATTTCCAGAACAATCTGCTCTTCTACAGCAGTGGACTTTGGCACAACACAATCACTGCAATTCTCAAGGGAGTTCATTCTACCAGTGCTTGCACAGGTTTGAAAGATTTTGGATTAGAAACCCTTCTCTAGGAGAACTAGGAAGTGCCCCCAGGATTCCTGTGCTGGCATGCAAACCACCAGGCAAAGAGTCTGATCAAGGGACAGATCCTTTCTGTCCCTTCCCAGCCCAGTGCACCAGCTGGGAATGATGGAATTCAGGTTCACCTTCAGATTGCTCCAGTCACCCCCAAGGCCAATTCCTGATCATTTACCCCCAGGAGAGGGGAGGTGAGAGACGGATGATTAATGTTTATATTCCTCAGCTTTTTTCTTTTCAAGAATTTTGCCTTTTAAAAATCCATGTTTAAAAAGGTTTAGATTGAGCACTAGTTCACAAAAGGTTACTTAAACTACCAGATACTGGGGTGAAATTAATTAATGCACTTGTCTAAAATTCAATGAGAACTGAAAACCTACAAAATCAGAAAAATGGTATGAGTTGATATCTAATCCCATATCTCAACAAATAACAATGGACTGTTTATGCTGCATTACTCTTTTCTAATCTCCACATATTACTATAATTATTAACTGCTAGTCCTAAAATCTATAGAGTTATCATTATTGTTATTATTATGAAACTCAATCTCATTTTCATGTCATAAAGATAAACCAAATCTCATTTCAATTAGTTGCAGCAGGAGGGAATGAACTTTAAACAGACATTTAATTTCTGAAAAAAAAAATTAGGAAGTTCTTCATGGAAATGTTATGGCATTTTGAAACAGATTAATAGTTCAGTATGAACACATCCACCCTGCAGCTAAATGATGGCTGTACTGCGATCAGGAGACAGGTTAAATGAGCAAAATCAGTTGATACCACTGGTTTGGATCTAATCAAATAGGCTTCATTTTTATGACTTTTTAGCTACATTATTTTTTCATCCCATGTGTCCTCTGAATTGTTACTGGGGGTGAGCTGCTTTGGAATTGGGTTATCTTTGGCTTTAATGGATCTGGTTGGTAAAGAAGTCCAAGGAGCAAGGGGGTGCTTGGCATTCTGGTTGCTGTGGGAATGGTTCCAATCACTGTCTCCATGCAGCACATCCCTGGACACAGCAGCCACCTCCTGCATATTTTATCACTGCTCCAGGGCAGGATGTATGCTCCACGGGAGGATGGATGTAAGCTACACCAGGGCAGGCTGCCTGCCCAGCATACCCAGCCCTGCCTCCCCAGCATCCCCACCCACAGCCCCTGCTGAGCTGTTCCAGTTTGCCAGCACTCAGCTGCTTAAGGGTTGGCCCATGAGGGTGCTCAGTGATGGTTTGATCCACAGATCCATGGAATCATAGACTGTTGGGATGGACCTTAAATATTATCTAGTCCCAACCCCCCTGCCATGAGTGGGGACACCTCCCAGGTTGCTCAAAGCTTTATCCAGTCTGGCTTTCTATACTGCCAGAGATGAGGCTTCCACTGGGCAACCTCTACAGTAAAACTCTCACAGTAAAAGATTTCCTTCTAATATCTAACCTAAATTTCTCTTTTTTTCAAATTGTACCCATTGCTCCTTGTCCAGTCATTACAGATCCAGATCAGAATCCCTCTCTGGCTTCCTGCTAGGCTCCCTTTAAGGCTGAAAGAGGGCACCCCATGCAGGTGCACTTCAGAATCCTTGCAGCTGGAAAAAGGGAATCCAATGCACTGGCTGAACCCACAGCTATGGATGTGGCTCTCCAGAAAAGCTCAGCACCACTGCAGAGAATTGCAGTGGTGACAGAAGCCCTCAAGCCTTGAGAAATCCTGGTGGCAGCGCCGACTCCTATAGACCTCAGTGTCCATTTTTGCAGACACTTTTACAAAGCTACAAAACTACTTATCTATTGCCTGGCAATCCAACGTTTTGAGCCAGGAATCCAGCCTTCTTGAATGTCACAATTCCTCTACTTGCAGAAAGAGTCTGTGAAATCCAGTGGCAAAGTGTGACTCATGGCCATGAACTCAAATTCCAAGTCACAGTGGTGAACCCAAAGGTATCAGCTCTTGGCACAAACAGATGCAGCTATACACTGTTTCATACAAGATTTTTCTAGCTGGACCCTGTTTGTCTATGTAACAGCCAGGAAATCACACAGATAATAAAATCAGCTTTAAAATCATCAACTCCAACACTCCCATTCAGGAATACCAGAATTAAGTTTGCATCAAACAACTCTAATTTAGCTCCATTTTATATTACAGCACAGCGCTTAGAGATAACATAATTAAAATCATTATCTCTTTTTTTTTTTTTTTCCCTGCAGAACTCTCTCACCACAATACCCTTTGAATACAGGGTTTGGGGTTATTTTCCTGCAATATAAAATCAAGTGGCTTGTTTCTTTAAAGTAGATTAAAGCTGAATTATGGCTGTGTAACATCATTTTCAGTTTCTGGTCTCTCAAGCAATGCCCACAGAGTTGGCAGCAGAATTATGTTGGCCAGACAACAGGATTTTCATTTGCCCTTCCTTTGTCTTTGTATATATATTAGCACAATATATATTTAACAAAAAATAAACTACAATAAAAATTAACTCCATTATCATATGCCTTGTAAAACTGCAGGTATGACCTAATAACAAAACATACAGCCAGGGTGACTTCTGTGATCAGAAGCAAAAATTACTCCAAATTTCTCTTTCTACTTTGTGCACTGATCACCTCTCATGCAGCAGCAGCCCATAAAGGGCTTGGAAAACTTATTTTAGAGAAGAATAAAAAGTAGTAGCCAATTTTGCTAACAGCCAAATCACAGTATCACCATGCACCACTAAAATTTACTTTTCAGAAAAAGAGGCTGGCACTTTGTGGTAAAAATCAGGGTCTTCTTTGGACTTGTGCATCTGGGCATCCAAATTCTCTGTTGATTTTTATAACCCTAACCCACATCTCCTAATGGTCCTACTGTATTTATGAGCATCTACTGTAACACTTAAAATTAATAAAGAGAAGTGATTTTCTGCAAGCTTTTGCTCCAACTCAGTGAGATAATAACAAGCCTATAACTAAGGGAAATTTTTTTTTAGCAGATGAATCAGGTGGCTCACCCAAGTAACTCAAATCACCAAGGCTTATTTGTTTGGTGTAATTCCTAATTGTTTCTGGAAGCAGTTGAGTGCCTTCCCTCAACAACAAGTTTGCCTTATTAAGCTTATCCATGCAAGAGAGAGAGGGATTCTTGACATGCTCTGGATTGCTTCTGCTTCCATCTGTGCTAACCAGCAGTGAACAAAGTTTTGCTGGGCTTACAAACCCCACAGCTGTAACCCTCCCAGTCACAACAGACCATGATTTACTGGAGTTGTTAAAGTAAAGTGGGAGAAGAAAGTATTATAGGTCTTGGAAACTACAGAAAATTGCCATTTAGACCATACTCAAATCTCAGAGGAAATAGGATCCACTTGAGAACAACAAAATACTGTGGGATATGGATATGGTTCTCTGTCCACAGCCAGTTCATGTGCCAGAGAGTGATTTCCCTTTGTGAAAGGATTTGTTTATACTTTAAAGGATCTCGGGCATGTTATTGACATTTTATGACATTGTTAATGGACGCTCCACATCTGTATTCCTAATGATAATTTGACAGCATAATGATAATTAGGCAGCATTCTCTATTTGAAGATTTATCTGGGATTCCTGAAGAATACTGCCCCACACAGAGAGCAGGAATCAGCTATTTAGCAGCATACTGTGATACCACAATAGTGTCAGCTATTCCGAAGGGAAAGTGAAAAATGTATTTCACTGAGACCTCAATAAGAATGCAGCAAGAGTGAAAGTAATAATCCAGTCACAGCCAAGATGCCAGAGCTGTCTGAAACAGAAGCAAAAGGTAGTCCCCTAGGTTTCCAAGACCTTGTTTTCACACTTCAAGCTCTCACATGCCACCTGTACAGTGTTTATTTGCATTTCTACAGGACATCAGGGCAGGAGAGCTACAGAAAGGAAGTTACTGACTACCCTGACTGAGAAGTGCCCCTTCTCCAATCACAGTCAGGTTGCCAGTTCTATCTGAAATGCTTTTGTTTAAGTAGAAAAAAATAATAATAAAAAAGTAAAAATTATTATACTAAATAACCACTAACAATGTCCAGATTTCAATGACATTTCAGTAATTCCCTCCTGAAAAGTGATTCTGCAAAAACTAAATGTTCACTGGATATTGGGGGTTCTCAGACCCCCCTTAGATATAAAAACACCAATCCTAAAAGGCCAAATTCTGTTTATGGAGTGGCAGCTTCTTATGCATCCCTTGATGTTCTTGTTGAGCATGTATTGGTTTTCCATACACAGCTGAGGAGCCTTGGGAGCCAGAGGAACACCTCTGAAGGCAGATCTTCACCTTGAGCTGTGAGGTTCTGCTCTAGAGACTTTTGCTTTTTTTGCTGTGTGACACCAGAGTTTTGTGAAGCCACAGAACTAAACGAAATGTTCTGAGAAGGGTCAGAGCAAAAAACAATCCACCAATGGGAATGTTCTTGGCTCTCTTGTGTTACTTCTCTGCATTTCAGGGAGGGGTTTGCTATTCATATCTTTCCTCCTGATCTCTTTCCTGGCTGGTCTTCATGTTTTTGACCTCTTTTTATTTTAGGGCCCTCTCCAATAGCTTATAAATACCACCATTTGTCATGTATAAATTCATTTTGAAAACGGGCTAAAACCTTCCAAATTTCCCCTGCTGCAATTCAGCAATCCTCCCAGTTTTAGAACAAATACTTTGTTGTCTCTAATATTCTCTCTTCATCATGTGTGACAATGCAGTGCAGGACATGAGTTATCCCTTCACTTCAAGGACAGCCTGGCACAGAGAATCCCAGTTTGGGATAAGCAGGATAAACACCAACCAGCCTGTGTGACACTCTGAGATCAGGACATTTGCTCTGTGCTGTGCAGAAGGAAGGAGTAAGGATGCTGTTGGAAGGTTGACCTGGCACAGGACCACTTCCCTGCTCCCACAGCAGCCACTGGAGATTTGGCCCCCTTGGAGCAGCCCACACAAATGCCCAGGTAGCCACTGGTTAGTGCAGACCTGGCTGATGATTTGATCAGCCTAACGAGTTTTAGTGGCAGGTTCTTTGAAGCAGGCTCTCCTGACTGGGCTGGTTAATGACTCATTACAGCAGCAGTTGTGCTCTCGGAGCTGAGGCTGAGAGCTGAACCTGCCGAGGAAGCAGTGACCACAACCCAGACCTGCTCTGCTTGGAGCAGCCCCTTTGATCCTGCGATGACCTAAATTCACAGGAATTCAGATCCAGGGATTCTTAAAAACATCCCAATGCCTTGACCCTGTGCCAAGAGATTCTAACACAAACACTTGCTGGCTGCAAGGTTAAGTTACACGAGAGGGACAAGCACACACAATTAGACATTGACACCTGTTCTGGCTTGGGGAGGTTTATGCTGTATAAAAACCTCCCAGGAACATACTACACCTGTCCCAAGGTAACAACAGGAGGTTGGTGCAAGGATTTACAGAGCTGGCAGGGAATATTTAAGCATGCAGGATGAGAGAACAGACGGCTAAGAGGAGGTTTTTCCTCAGACTACAATAACATCCTCAAATTTCAGTCTTTTGCGACCCTTTGGCTGGCTGAGAAATTCTGCTCTGTACCTTCAAGCTGCCCCTCACAAATACATCAACAGCTCCCTAAAAACTGGGCCTATGCTCCAAGTTCTTAACTGAAGCTGGGATTTGTTTATGGGCTTTAGGTTTGGAGCTACAAACAGTTTACAAGCTGATATTTGATATCCAAACTCTTCATGGAAAAATATAACACCATTATTATAACTTATTTGCATTATAAAGCCACTTAAAGGATATGGTGAGCAGAAAATTAAACATGTGAAGTGCTGATCAGAGATGTAGTAAAGCCTCTCTGTTCCCCAGAACACATTGGCAAGATAAATTGCTGTTCTACAGTAATAGATATCTGAGTATCTCTTTGATTCAGTTAAAATTATATCTGAATCATAGTTAATGAAAGTTTTACAAAAATGTTGTGTGATTAAAGATCAATCAATTATTAAGAGTGTGTTTATCAGTGTGTAGTATCACTGGTAAATTTTAAAATAGTCTTATTAATTCTTTGGTATATAATTATTCTATAATAACTCTTATTAAATTTAAATTAAATCAGCTGCTGAAATGCACAATTTAAACCAACTTCAATTAAAAAAACAGCCAAATTACCCCCCCCCCAAAAAATAACATCAAATAAAATCCAAACCCAAATAATTTTGAATTAACAGCTGTTCACTAAGATTTTAACTGAAACAAAATGGTCTCAGTTGCTCAATATTTACAGTTACATGCTCAATTTTACAGTTACACATGCATGTTGTAGGGGCCTGATTCAGACACCCTTTGGTGGGTAAATCACTGTGTTCTGATTGTCTTCAAAAATCACCTGTATTTGTTGGCAATAAAAATATTAACTTCTTTCTTCAGTTTCATCAGAGTCTGGCAAACTCCATAGATGAAAAGGAAGGAGTGTTTGGCAACCTCAGGATAAGAAGATTTACAGAATATTCTGAGCTGGAAGGGACCCACAAGGCTCTTGAGTGAGTGGCCTATACATGGATTGATCCCACAACCTTGGCATTATTAGTGCCTTGCCTAAACCAATTGAGATTATGCCTCATTTATACACTATAATAAGCTCAGAAAGTAATTTTTCATCCCTTTTTTCTTTTCCTAGAATCCTGAAAAAATAGGATGATCTGACACTCAGAATAATATTCATCTATTTATGTGTCTAGATTACTCACAGAATTCTCTCTGAAGGGAGAGAAGGGAGAGAATCCTGGAGGGAAAGGTTCATTCAGAGCACACTCAGGGACCCTTCCACAAGCAGGGTATGGCGCTGAGCTACAGGACCTGCCTGTACCCTTCATCCTGTGCCAGCCAGGCTGGGGCTGCCACAACAGCACTCAGTCCTTAGACCCACTTTTTAATTTTCCTGATAAAGAAATGTTATTCCTATTTCCAAATCTTTAAGAGAGCCTCTTAGTTTCAGAATCATAATAATTCAGAGGAGGGTGTTTACATTTTCCATTTCACTGAAGGCTCTTGCCTTCCTTAGCAGACACCTGTCTGTTCAAGCCCAGACACCCACCAATACCTTAAAACACGAGGCCACCCATAGCCAAATCCAGCACAAAATGCACAAAGCCCAAGCAGAAGAGTGGCTGTGCAGCTCTCAGGTGAGAAATCGTTCCACCCAAATGGACCATGAACGTAAACACTGACTAACGAGAGCGGTACAGATTGGGCCATTAAAAGCAAGGCAGAGATGAATGGAAATATCTGAGCAGGAACATAAAGCAGCCCAATTTCTGCCACTAAGCAGGAGTGGGAGTATAACAGTCCTTGTTATAGAGTTGCTGGCAGTGATGTTATTGTTAAGGCTGAAAAAGACCTGACATTCCAAATCTCTTTTCCCTTGTAAAACAGTAAGATTTGGAGCTTGATCCTTCACTTCAAAGGTGGCTATGGCAACTGCTTGACAAAGGAGAAACGTGGCATGGAGGAGAAGGGAAAAAAACCAAATGGATTGCAGAAGTTTGTGCCGAATGCAGCCCCAGATGAAGGTGAGGTTTCAGTGCCACTGAAGCTCAGAGTTGGGGTCTTTTGCAGAATTGCCCCACCGCAGTGAGCCAAGACAGAAATAACCAGACAATAACCCAACTACAGCAAAGATCAGAATCAGGAAAATCCACATTTCATGAGAGAGGACAGGTGAGATGACAGCCAACTCCAGACAAAATGGAAAGGAGGTACAACTATAGGGACTGATGTCTGTAATCTCAAGACTGGAAATAGAAGCCTGGTAATTAGCAAAAAGAAAAAAAATTAAACGGACCTTTAGAAAGTAAACATACAAAAATACATCTAGAAAGATCCTTGGCTCCTTTATTTCTTTTTTTTTTTTTCTTTTTTTTTCTTTTTTTTTATTTTTTTTTTATTTTTTTTTTTTTTTTCTTTATATAGGAAAAAAAAACTTGAGGAAAAATAGGGACTGTTTGAGGTTTTTTCCTGTCTGGCTCATTGAAGCTTAGGATTTATTTATTATTTTATCCAGCAGAAAGTTCTAATTCATCAATTCCATTTGTGAATCCCAAAAAAAGCCTAATTCATGGCTTGGTTTAAGAACATTTTTTGGTTCCTAAAAATTCTTAAATTCCTGGCTGATTCCACTGGGCTTCTCACAACTCAAGCTGAGAAATATTCTGAGGAAAAAGACAGAAGAACTGAGCAGAGTATTTTGAAGTTTGAACATTTGTCTTTGTTACGATCAGAAATGAAACCTGAAATTTTCAATGAAGGAAAATTTGTACAACATGGGAAATAGTTTCAGTGCAAAATTGAAACAATAATTCTAACATGGCCTTTTAGAATTTGACCTTTTTATCTCTTAACAACATTCAAATATAATACAGAATTTGAATATTTGAAATGAAAAGTAATTTCAACATTTGAAATTTCCACTTTTTGCTCTGAAAATGTCAGACCAGGATATTTCAACTTTCTGGGAACTTTTCCCCTCCCATTTTCATTTGAAAATGAGAACTTTCAGCTTGGGCTGCTCATTTACAGTAATCACCAGAAAAAGTGGCTGTCAGCAGAAAGGGGAAAGCTGATGGACTGCTCCATGGTCAAGCTCAGCCATTAATTTCTTATTCCACTACCCAATACAATTTATTTTTGATAGGTTGTAGATACTTTAACATATTTTTTGTTACTCACATGATTATGCAAACTTTTTAGTCTGAAAATTGTCTGTCACCTTTTTATGGGAGAGAAACACTGGTGACAACTGCTTTGGTTAAATCCTACCTGGAATGTGAACCAGAAGTGCCAACCCCTTTGAGTTGATGCAAAACTGGAATGAGAAAAATCAATTTATCCCCCATCATAGATGTTTTGTCCAGTTCTGCAATGGAACTCTGAGGTCCTACATTTGCACTTCAACCCAGCCATTCCTCAAGGACAGCTGCTGGCCAGCCTCTGAAAAGAGGCTGATAACTCTACCTGCATTTACAGATAATTTTGAGATGTCTGAGAGGAGAGAATTACAGAATGACTAAAAGTTATTATGTATCATGCATGTGTTTGCCCATAAATAATAAATTCCTGAAGCAGACCTAAGAAGTTCCCACTCCTGTCTACCTTTATAACAAATTCATAAGCAATAGCGTTGTACATGATTACTCACTCAGCTGTTCCCTTTCCAATGATAGGTTTCCCTCTACATCCAAATACACCTCTCTCCTTATTTAAGTTGCATGGATTTTGTTATTTTTAATATTTCAGAATGGAAACACTAATTTATGAAGCAAAAGCGTAAAAAAAAAAAAAAAAGTCCTGTCTTGTTTGTTTGTTTCTAATTCTTTACACTATTTTTTTTCCTAATGCTCCTTATTTAGAGCTCTTCCCCTGTTTATAGCCCAGGAAATTGCCAAACTTGATCAATATTTTTCCCTGATGGTCTGTCAGGATTGCCACAGTCAAGTTGCCAGACTCTGGTGCTGGTGGGTCTGTGGTGCCCAGCGCTGGCCAGCTGAAATGGCTGCTCAGGCTAATTTCCCTGTCTCTCTGCATCCTACCAGGCTTTTACACTAGAAATAAATTGTCACAGGGAGAATATTTAAATTCAGGAAACAAAATGTTCCCACTAATTCAGTGTAGCCATCTCCTGCCTACTAAAAGTTATGAGTTATGTGTGAAGTAAAAAACCTCTCTGCTGCATGAGATAATGAGAAAACGGGGATTCTTTATTCATTGTACTTGTCCCTCTGCACATAACATTTGTATATCATGCCAGGACTAACCTGTGTCACTGCACTTATAGCCACAGACCAGACTAAATGCCTGCCCTTCACTGTTTTTACGTCATGATTCATATACTCTCCCTGCTCTTTCTGACTGCCTGCAATTACTTGTGACAAATGATTCTTCAGTGTACTGTCTGCTTTACCTTTTCAAAATGTTTCCATGGTTCACAGATAAGTCAGCTAGTGTACACTGTACTGTCTTGTGGGAAGTAAATCCCAGGACAAGCACAGGAACAGGTTCCACACCATTTTGCTGGCAGAACTGCAGACATCCACCTCACTCAGCTGCAGCATAAGGAGCCTGGACCAGCCATGCCAGCAGGGCTGAGGCTCCTCCACTACAACACCGTGGAGATCCCAAAGGAACAGATTGTTCCCTACAGCTGGACTCTCCTAGGAACATAAATCCTTGCTCCTCAAGGAGCTTGATGTCATCTATGACAAAAATCTGGTCCAAAAAAAAATCATTATTTTGATTTCTGCTATGAAAGAACATGCAGCTGAATGACCCCTGCTGGCCTGTGTGTTGAGCCCGTCTGTATCCAGAGGTGAATTCTGCCTGGATTGAAACCTCTGAAAATTGCGGGGGGCTGATTCTGCCTTCAGCTCCAGCAGTGGCTATCAGGAGAGCTCCACTGACCTCAGCGGTGTAAGTGCCAAGAGACCCAATCCATCGCCTCCTCCTGGCTGCAGAGAGTGAACTCCCCTCTCGGCTGGATCTGCTCCTGCCCGCCGAGTGAAGGACGCTGTGCCACTCCTGCTGCTCAGAGTGCCCGGCTCCAACACATTCCCTGCCCACACGCGGTCCTTGGCCTGCCCGCCCCCGTGCCCGTCTGGCAGGAGCCCGTGCAGGGTGGTCGGGTCTTTGGGCAGACACCGAGGGGGCACCTGCGCGGGCAGCAGGAGGCTGCTGGTGACATTGCTCTGCGGGGACCGTCCCTAGGGAGCGATGCTCGTCACACCCCCTGCGCCTGTTGATCACCACGTGCCGAGGATGGCAGCAAAGCAGGGCCGGGCAGGAGGTGCCTGCTCCCGGGCAGTTGTGGCAGCCCCTGGGAGAGGCAGCGGAGGCTTGTGCGATTCCACGCTGTCATCACAACACTTGGCACTGAAAAGGATTACCCTTCTTGTGCTCCATTTGCAGAATTTTCAGGGCTTCCTCTTGCAAAACAGATGCAAAACGCTGCCATCTGTTCATCGTGCCCATGACTGTGCAAGATGAAGAAGTAAAAAAAGTGCCTGTATGGGAAAGCTGTCATCATCCAACCCAAAAGCAAGCACAAGGCTGTACTGTGCAAGGGAAGGGCTGTTGTCATGGGGGTCTGATTTGTAGCACAGTCATTTTCAGTTCTGAAATATTCACTCACTCCCTGGCACCTTAACCAAATAAATTCAGTGAACCCCAGTAAGCACAGAGTTTATGGATGTGGCGGGTCCTGGAAGAGAGCAAGGATCCAGTGCCTGGCCTCAGAATTACTTATACAGAGGGAAGAAGAGAGACAAACCATAAAACACTCAGTAGCTGTGCTGATACCAGATCAGGCTTGTGCCTGGGCACAGGACCCAAGCACCAGCCAGCCAGCAGCTCTGAGCTGTGATTGCTGCATATGGTCAGACCTGGGTCTTCTTCCCTTCACCGGTTTTGTTGGCAAGGTAACAACCAGCGTGGGCAGGTGCTCCCAGGCTCCAGATGCACCTTGAGCTGGCTAAGATATACCCAGCAGAGTCACCAAGCTCCACAGCCACATCCCCACAATTGTGCCTCTGGCTGGAGAGGGGAAAAAAGAGCTTCTGTGGGAGAAGAGCCCTACAGAGAGAATCCACAGCACAGAATGTGGGAAAATAAGGCTGTCCTGTATGTTTTCTGCTCTGGTCACTGGTATCTCTGCTGCTCGTTGCCCACAGTGAACGCCAGCTCAGGCATTGCTGTAGTCACAGCTGACTGTGCTGCCTCTGACACAAATCCCAACCAGGGACAGAGGCACTGGCATGGCAATTCCACACAGGACACAGCACCACTCAACTTCCTTGTTTTTATGGACAGGGACGCTGAGCCCAGACACTGAATTGTCAAGTGCCTCTTAGAATGCAGAATGCCACGCTAAAAAAAGCCCAGGGAAAGCAATTCAGAGAGAAGAAAAGGATGGAAATATCTGTCATTCAACAACACTGACAAAAAACAAACCCTGGCAGCAGGCTCCTATGCACTGCCTTGTTTATGCCAATGTTGGTTGCAGCTCCTGTTGGGATCAGAAGTACAACAAATTGTCTGTTTCCCTGAATCCAGAGGGCTCTGATAGCTACTGACCATGCTGACAGAGCTCATTGCCTGCATTTGAATGGGAACGATGGATAGGAGAAACAGCCACACTTGAACACATACAAGATTGTTTTTATAAATTCAAGACTGTATTTACAAGTTCCAGCTTTTAAGGCCAGGGTATTTTATTTACTTTGCTGGTTTTTTAATAGTGAAAAAGCAGGAGAGCAATCCATCTGTCTGAACTGGAAGCTTCTTATAAATAAACAGCAATAAAAAGCAGCACTTGAAATTCATTTTGCCCACTTGTGTTTTGTCTGAGTCCCCCCCAGAATCTAAATCAACGAAAGATCAGACTGTAGTTTGTGAGCAAATTTCCTTCAACAGGAACAAACAAAAATAGACAAAGATACCCGTCCTCCTCATACTTTATGCACAGTAATGCAAGTTATTTTCCACTCCATTTAGACTTTTCACCTTCCTTTCATTTACCCTGTTTTTTACAGTTCAATAAATATTTTTCCAAGCTCCACTTGCCAAACAAAAGAGTTTAGCTTCAGTGTTACTCCTCTGACAAATATCCTTATGGTGTTGCACATGTGAGCCATTGATAAACAAATTAAAATTCTGTCCCAGCTCAGAGCTCAGCTGGCCCATTTCATCTTGCGGTATGGGTTTGTAAAGGTCTGGGTGTCTGTCATCCTCCCCTAACCTTGTCTTTGTCAAAGGGATACAAAAGCCTGCACGCTCGGGGCCTTACGATACTGATTAGTGTGAGTGACAAAGTGGAGTAGCAAGTCCACTCAGCCCTTCATAATAAATCTATCAAAGAGTAATAGAATTCCATCAATTCTGCATCATCCCCGAGGGTCGCTGTGCTGGGATGGAAAGTGTGTTCCGCTGGGATTGTACAACTGTTATTATTCAATTACACTCTTTTCTTCCTAGTTAAAGACCATGATATCATTATCACTTAATGAATACATATAATTGGATCTGGACTCTATGTTTGGCTGATGAATACCACTCACTATTCATTCAGTCTCAGCTCATCTTCTGACCATTTATTATAGACTTTTGGCTGAAAACCATGATGACAAAGGGAATTTGAAATTAGCTGAGAATTCATTCAATGCTCAGTTAGACACAAAGGCAAAATACAATTCTGACGCGTAAATGAGGCAGAGACCACACAGAGAAGTTTTGCCTAAAAGTTAATAGCTGTTGATTTCTACACAAACACATTGAGGTAAAGAGCAAAGATATTTTTAAAGACCGCCTCACAACTTTGCAAGCAAGCAGAGATTTCCTGTCTCTCTTCCCCAAACTGAAAAAAAATATAAATTAATTGTCTCAAAGGTAAATACTAGATCTTTTGAGTTGGTACTTTATTTCCCAACTTAGGCAAAATATTAGCTTTAAAGATGTCATCTGAGGCCATTATGAGCTTTAACTCAGCCCCGCTAAGCCAAACACCATTTTATGATTAAATAACATTTAAATCTGACAAAGCAAAAGTGCTTTCTATACAGTATATTTATTACACCTAATATCGAGACCATCATTAAGTTTCATCAAACAGTGTGCCCCCAAAGGAAACTGGCCCTCCTATTCATATTGTTGGGAGTAAATGTAGCATACCTCCTTTGGATCACTGGTGAACAGGCCACCTCATTAATCCTAGTTAGTAGATGCTGCTGGGCATGTGGAGCAGCCAAATCCAGATGCTACCCACAGAGCCTCTCCAGGCAGTTAGGGAATCACAGAGTACCACCTCAAGCCCTCCATACATCACTTCAAATTAAATTTACATTAAGTGCTACTCCATCAGAGCCGAGAGAAGCTGACATCTTTGGAAAATGCAGATGATAATCCATTAAATCCTATTATATACATGTCTTCTAATTTTACTTAAGCTCATGCATACCAAAGTGTGAGTTTGTGTTAAAAATTAAAGACCCTTTTACTAGAACAAAAGACTTTATGAACTGTTGACTTTGGGAGGGTTTATTACAGGATCAGGCTATTCTGTCAAGACAAGTAGACTTTTTTTTTTTTTCCTGTAAAATTTCTGGTTAATCATTTGTTCCTGGGATCTTTTTTCAAACGCACAATGTGTCTTTGCTATTTCCATCACCAACTCTTTGTTCTCCCAGATAGAAGTGCAGCCTCTTTAACTTAATCAAATGTTATGAATGAAACAGTGGGACACATATTGTCTCCTTTTGCAATTAAGAAAATATTTGCTGGCAGCTTCCAAACTGGCAACAGCAAGAAGATGCTATAAAATCATCACAGTGAAAAAGCTAAGGATTTAATTGCCCTATTACCACATATGTCAATCCCTTTATATTTTCATAGTCCTTAGTCACAGTTTTTACTTTTACTTTGATGAATCTCTTCTAATTTCAGAGCAATGATCTTACTATTTTGATTCCAGGTACTTATTTTTTTACATTTAACCCCTGTATCTTATGTTTATATTTCTGTCTGATTTACCTTTCTGCAAAAACTGAAAATACACAGATTTCAGAAAAAGGTAATAATTATCTCAGGTATTAGGCAAAGGTATTGTAAGGAAACACATAAAGAAATAAAAGACACATATATGCATATAGTCACACAATGAATTTAAAAGTTATTTATCTAACCTTTTAACATTTAATCAATGTTTGGATTTCAGGCTTAATTTGGCTTTAACTTCCAAACCAGTTCTTTCCAAGTGTTTGACTCTGTTTCCTTTACAGAACATGTAGTACACACACATATGTATATACATACACATAATAAAAATGTGTCAGCTTTTAACTGTTGTCAGTCTTTGGCAATGGCAGAAGTGATGGAGCAGACTGTCACCTGGCAGAAATAAGTGTAACACCATAAAATTCTAATGAATTAATAAGCTGAATTAAGTTTTTACTTGGGATATTTCTGATTTATGTCAGCTGAGGATGTTTCCCTATGTTATTTTCTAGAAATACAGAACTAGCCCAGGTTTACAAGCTGGGTAGGTCCTTTTTTCTCAGTCCAGTGTGAACAGCACCTTCGTGAGCTGGTGGTGCCTCATGGAGGACCTCAGGTGCTGTGGCAATTGATGGGGCAGCTCACCACAGCCACAGTCTCATTTTGCAGTATTTTTTAGTATTACAAATACAGGCTCTGAGCAGGACTACTGGAGGATGGGTAATAAAACAAACACATGCAATTTGGAGGTGGTTTTCAAAAAAGGAGAGGCATTGGCTGCTCTCACAAACCTTTGCTCACCAGTCTGCCCGAAGAGTTGTACTGAGGCTCCCTTAGCAAGAAGGAGCCATGACAAATAAAAAAGTGATGTCACCAATAATTAAAACTGGAGAGTTCAGTTTAATCTTCTTGCACAGGAATTTATGCTTGTTACTGCCATTAAAACTAGTAGGATCTGCTTCCATAAATTCCCATTCAGCAGGTTTATAACATTACCCAAATTATTGCTCTATAATATACTTACACCCTATGATTTCAGAAGATTCCTTTACCTCTGAACACCCCTAGCTCCAATTTTAATAAATCATCCCATCAGGAAAATATAAAACAACACCTATCATTTCAAGTTTCATATTTCATTTTTAATAAAGGGACATAACATATGTTTTTGTTCCTGATGGGTCAAATTTCATTTTCAGAATTGCAAGTAAATGGTAACTGAATTGAATGATCCAAAAAACAAAATTGATCTTAACAATTAGGTTATAGCTAAGAATTAATAGTAGTCTCTGGAAGATGAGACTGAATTGCATAAACACAGTAACATGATGAAAAAATCATATTAGAAGCTTCATATTAAAAGCTATGGAGAAAAATGCAGGGTCATCCCCTTCTTTTCATATTTTAGATTGCCTTTTCCAGGGACTAGAAAGGCATCAGTCAGGCCAAGACAATCCCAGGCTGTACTGTGGGATTCACAGCCCATCTCCATTGCTGATCACCACCAAAACAGAACAGAGACACTTTCAGAGATTTCCAGAATCTGGTGTTTGAAATAGCTCAGAAAAAGCATCAGGCCTATCAAAAATAAAGCCATGTATAAAAAAAATTATCCATTTTCAACAGTATCCATGAGGAACAGTCCAAGTACAACCAAAACTTACCTTATGCTGGTGTCACTCCTGAACCTAGAAGAGAGACTTCAAAACCAAAATGGTGATTTAAAGGAGCCTTGGGAAAAGGCAGCATTGCCATTGATGGCAAACATCTCTGGTGTAGCCCTGGTGACAGGTGTGGATCTCACCATTACAAGGAGCTCCCAAAACCCAAAAGAATTTCCAACCTAATCCTTCTGGGAATTGTAGCTATAACCCGAGGGCTCAGGCTGGGCTGCCACTGTTTTCCACTTGGCCCACAGGAGCTCCTTGCTCACAGCAGATGCAATAAAACACCATATAATTTGGGCTGATTTTGGACCAAATAAGTCCCTTTCCATTTGCCCCACGGCATGGATCTGCCTCTTTGCTGTGTACAGCTCAGCCCCTGATGTTCAGAAAGTGTTCCTAAATCATGAATCCTGGTGCTGAGCCCCCTGGGCAGCTCATGATGGCCAAAGTGGCCTCACACCATTAACTGTGGGACAGGGAATACCTTTCTGCTCTGTGCCTGTTTAGCACCAGCAAAAAAAAGCTCATGGCAGAGGCTCTTTTTCCTGACGTCCTTCTAGTTTGCCCCCAGTTTGTACAACTGCCAACTCCTTCTCTTTCTGTGACCTCCAGAGGAGGAGCTGAATGTTGTTATTTACATGCAGCACCACTTGGAGATGGAGCCTCGCAGAGGTCCCAGAGCACCAGACATGGTCGGTCCACACAAACAGCAAGAGGCAGCCCTTGCCCTCAATAACTTACAGTCCAAATAAACAGGACAGGCAGAAGGTCAGAGAGGAAACAGAGGGACAAAAGAAGTGACGTGATTCGCCTGCAGTCACCCAGTAGATGATTGGCAAAGTCAGGATTATACTAATAGATCACTGAATCAATCCACTGGCTAAACATACTGCTTCCCATTATTTCTTGGGAGGCAAACCAGGAAGAATGATCTCACTCGGCTGAGAGCCATAATAAAAATAACAGCAGCACTGAGGGCAAGTTCAGAGCTTTCCTCATGATGTGCTGCGGATCCGCTGGTGGAGAGGTTGCTCTCTCCACCACCATATTTTGAATTGTCTTCACGGCAGGAATGATGGAAGACAGAGGAATGGCTGACAGTACTGAATAAAACTCCATGTAAATTCCCCTTATGAACATCTGATAAGTATTTATATGGGCATAAAGGGTTATTTATTTCCCTGTCCCCATGAATGATTTACATGCTACTCTCCATTTTTATAATGCACTCACTCGGGCTTGAGCAGCAATGTACTCGGACTGACTCTTTTTCCAAAGAAATTGCTTGACACAGAGCTGGAGCCAGGATGCTGGGTGGGGGTGGGAACATTTCCAGGGATTTTTTTCTGTCTTTTACAGTAGCCATTTTTCTCCCTCCTTTCCCCTTTTGACCTTTTTTTTCCCCCTCCTGTCTATGAGTTTCATCTTTCCCCAAGTCTCTGCAGTCTCCAAAGTCCTTTGCTCATTCTTTAGGCAGAATAATCTTTTTTATCTGACACCTTTTAAGGATGAGACTCAGGAAAGAGCCTGCAGAAGTTTAAACTACAATCACTCAGTGAATGTGACTGCAGTGTCTGGGAAGTTCCTCTGGTTCTTTAGCTCTCACTCTAACTCAAGCTGTGCCAGCATCTCCTCCAAGGGTTTTTCCAACCTGAGGGGCTGGGTAGGATTTCTGAGAATTTTTTGAGGATTTTTGCAATTTCACACCAAGCTGAGCCTCAGAATCTGAAAATTTAAGTCCAGTTTTGAGGTTTAAAAAGGGCAAAATCAAAGTTTGGACCAATTCCTGATATAGAGTTTACAGCTCAGCCAAATCTTAATATTTTTCCCTGAGTTTATTTCCTTCTCCCTGCCAAATGTGCATCTTAATAGTATAAAAAGTATTTAAATGGGTGCAGTGAGAAATATTACAGATAGATTTTACATGGGACTTATAAGGCACTTGGCCTTCAATTTCCAGGCAGATGAGTGGGAGTTCAGCTGGAGGAAGCACATTTTGCTCCTGGATTCAGTCAAATTAAACACCGAATACCTCACTTCCATTAACACCAAATATAATGGATGCATTCCCACTCAACTGTATTTGATACTGGAAGGAACACAGTAAATATGTTTACAATGTGTTGGACAAAGATTTATCGTGTAAATTTCAAAGGAAAGCTTTTTAAAGACTTCAAATTTATAAACCTGTGGCTCTGCAACTTATTCTCTGACCCTTCATGTTCAATGCCCAACACCTTAAGAAAATAAGGCTACTTTGTCTTCATTAGAAATACTATTGTAATCATCCAGAATGGAGTTTGATAATGTTTTCCATTTCTTTATCTGTGTAGCAATATTAAATTATTTTCATAAGCAAGAGAGTCACCCTTGTAAAATGCATTCAGTCATTAAAAAATTAAGGAAATTAAAATACAGATCTCCATATCAGATATGAATCTGATAGGAATTGTGTACACTACCTGTGTCAGCTTTCCTTGGGCTGCCATTAAGAGAGGAAGACATTGAGGTGACCTCTGAAGCAAAAACAGCAGCACAGTTCTGACGTGCACAACCTGAAACAAGGAAAACAGAATTAAGGTTTTTACATGGATAGTTCATTTTACAAGATTTAGTTTAACTTTCTGTGAAGTCAGAATAGCCCCAAAGGCTGCTCCTGCTGGTAGCAGCCTCTTCTATGGTTTTTTAATTTATTCCACAGCCCTGACTCTCCCACCAAACTGACTGCAACAGTAAAAAACCCTGTGTGGGAGTTTGAAGTGGTGGACAATGGGTTTTAGTCTGGATTACTTCTGTTTGTAGCTTCATCTCACTTCGGAGGAGGAGAATTCCCCTCACACCTGGCACTCTGTGGGACCACACAGTCAGCCCCCATATTGGAATGTCAAAGCATCTCCCAGCTCAGGGCAGTCGGATCTCTGAGGACACCTCTGCCAGTCACTGCACCAACCTGCAGAGCCAGCCAGGCTCCACAAGAAAGACATTAAACCATTTAAAGGTGTCCAAGGAGGGCAACAAAGATGGCGAGGGGCTGTGAGGGGAAGCCGTGTGAGGAGAGGCTGAGGGCTCTTGGTCTGTTCAGGAGGTTGAGGGGAGACTCATCCCGGTTACAACTCCTGGAGCATTTGGACAATGCTTTCAGGCACAAGATGGGATTGTTAGGTGTCTGTGCAGGATCAGAAGTTGGACTAATGATCCTTGAGGGTCCCTTCCCACCCAGATTCTTTGATTCCACCAGGAAATAGGCAAACCTACCTGGAACAGCCATGGCCGGTTGTCTCCTCATGAACCCTCAGGCGCCCAACATGGCGCCTGCCTCTCCTCAGCTTCTCTCAGCCTTTCTGCTCCCCTCAGGGCATTCAGGCTGTGTGGGAGTCATGTTCTCACACAGGATTGCTCACAACAGACTGACGGCAGACGAAGATTGTGTGTGAGGGAAGTATTTTCTCGCCTCTCCACTTTCCTGCCTCTCCACTTTCCCGCCTCTCCGTTTTCCCGCCTCCTCGCTGCCTCACAGCGCGTGAGGGAGCTGGGGCCAGAGATGGTGAAGGGTTTATCCCTCACCTACACCTGCACTGGCTTCTTTGCCATCCCTGCTCCGGGACCGGTGTGACCATGTGCTGAGGCAGAAATAACATGGGAAATATTCCTTGCTGCCCAGTTTGTTCCTGCAGGCATGCAGCCATGGCGTCCTCTGTGCCCACACCGTCTCCTGAGGGTTTAACCCCATGAAATTCAGTGGATTCTCCACAGAAAGCCCGGTTACAGCAGCAGCAGCAGCAGAATGCTCCAGGCTGTCTGGATCAGCTGCTCTGGTTCCAGAGTTGTTGGCAGCCACAACAAAGGAGCCAAACCCACGAGCAGTCCTGTGCTCTTCATTCCCCAACAGAGTGAGGCCATGCAGGTCCATGGATTAGAACCCTAGAACCACAGAATATCCTAAATTGGAAGGGATCCACAATGATCACTGAGCCCAAATCCCATCCCTGCACAGACACCATGACAATCCCACCCTGTGCATTCCTGAGAGCTTTCTCCAGACGCTCCTGGATCTCTGGAAGCCTTGGGGCTGTGTCCATTCTCTAGGGAGCCTATTCCAGCATCTTGGGCAGAAATTGAACCGTTTGTGTCACTGCAAAAAGCCATCAGTGATAATTTTGGTCACGTTAACACCGGAATTTTCAAATTAAAAAAAATTAATAGGCTGCAAGCGGAAGAAATTGCAAATAGTCCCCCCTGTTGGTACAAGGAGTCTGTTGTGCTGCTGCTATGAGATTTCATTGTGAGCTTAATGTCAACAGCTTCAATTACCATAACAAAAGTAAGGCCAAATTTCATGCTGGCAAAGTGAGTGACCTTCTCTGAAATCTTTCTCATCGGTACAACATCTCCATCTTCCCAGGGCTTCCCCAGTGTGTGTTTGGTCAGTCAGCCTCCCTCAGTGACCCGCTTTGACTAACATTTCCTCACAAAACAAAGAAGAAATTATCATAAACAAAGATTACATTTATTTTAACACTCAGCTTTTCATCAGCATTTAACCTTTATGGGGAATCAAATTATTTTTCTCCATGACTAAGAAAAATCTAGTGATATGTAATTAAAACAACAAAGACGAGTCCCGTTCTATACAAGTGTAATTATGTTCATGTGGTACCACTGTAATTGAAACACAGAAGATGTTTCAGTCTGTATTAAAAGAGAATTTCTTTCAGTGGGTTTCCTGAAGCTCATTAGATATTCCCTGGCCTATTCTCCTAAGTAATTAGATTTTAACAGGATTTTCAACAGATCAGAGCAATCTCTGTGGGTGCCAATAGGAGACTCTCCCTCTGGCCTTACCAGCAGGGCAGCATGGATAACATCCAGGCTGGGAGTTAATAGGACAATTACTGACCTCTTTTAAATGAGTTACATTAATGCACTTAAGCTAAATGGCTCTGCATATGATTAAATATTAACATCTGCAAAATATGAAATCATGATATGCAATCAAGTTTTGTTGTTTTAATTTCCCAAATGCCGGATTTCAGTGGTGTATGTAAATGTTCATTGGATAGTGTATGTTAAACTTTCAAAACACAGATCAACGCTATTTGTGAATGGTTCTTCTGGAGCTACTAAGTTAAACATCTTAAAATAGCACAAGGCAAGAGGAAATTATCAAAAATTTTATAAAAACAAGAAAAGGAAAAGAAACCTAATCTTCATTTTGAATGCCTCAAAGTGAGCCAGGTCACGATTTCCAATGCAAACAATGAAATTCAAAATTTTGCATTAAGTACCTCAATACCTAACAGCTTCCCAGCAGAAATGGGAAAAAGACATGGTTACAAAGGCTGAGGAGATGTCTGAGGTACTCAATGGCATCTCTCCCTCAGCTGTTCATGGCCAGTTGTTCTGCAGACACCCGGCCCCTTGCACTGGAAGACAGGAATGGGGAGCAGAATGAAGCCTCCATAATCCAGGGCAGAATTTCCACTGTCCCAGGTTGCTCCAAGCCCCCTCCAACCTGGCTTTGGACACTTCCAGGGATCCAGAGACAGACACAGCTTCTCTGGGCACCCTGTGCCAGGGCCTCACCACCCTCACAGCCCAGAATTCCTTCCCAATATCCCATCCATCCCTGCCCTCTGGCAGTGGGAAGCCATTCCCTGTGTCCTGTCCCTCCATCCCTTGTCCCCAGTCCCACTTCAGCTCTCCTGGAGTCCCTTTAGCCACTGAGAGGGCTCTCAGCTCTCCCTGGATCCTTCTCTTCTCCAGGTGAATCCCCCCAGCTCTCCCAGTCTGGCTCCAGCCCTGGAGCAGCTCCGTGGCCCCCCCTGGGCTCATCCGAGAAGTCCCCATCCCTCTAATGGTGGGGACCCCAGAGCTGGACTCAGTGCAGCAGCTGGGCTCTCACCAGAGCAGAGGGAGGGGAAGAATCACCTCCCTTGACCTGCTGATCACACTTCCTTTGATGCAGCCCAGGACATGGCTAGATGTCTGTCCTACAGTATGTTTATTTGTTGTTCTGCGTCTCTCATCCACTCACCAGACCCTGTGCCCTGTCCATGCTAACCCTGACCTCTACTTGCACGTCTGCTGCCTCAGTAAGTCCTTTCTGTGTGTTGACTCTGTCACCCCAACGTGCTCCAGCCCCCTGCAACACTCACAAAATCATCTGACAGGAGGAGTAAACAGAGCTTTGATGTGGGCTGGAAACACACTCACTTTGCAACAAGAGGTTGGACTGTGCATTGATGCTTCTACATTATTTCCCCAAATCCTTGCTGTGTGAAATGATTTCTTTTTGCTGCTGAAAGTTCCTCCTGTCAAAACTTCTAAATATTCCTTACATTTCAAGATTATCAGGTCTGCACAGCACAGAAGCTTCACTGTTCCATCTTGGGCTCCAGAAGTTAATAATATCAGCAATATGGAGCACATTCTTCCCAAAGTACTCTACAAATATGAAATAATTACTCACTGTGAGCCTGCTGTATGGCAGAGAAATATTACTACTGTCTTTCAGCTGGGAAACTAGAGCAGAGGTTAAGACCCAAATCCCTCAGTATCTAAATCCCCATGAAGCCAAATGTAAGGATCTGTGAAGTCCAAATGCAAGAATCTGAAGTACAGTACCCCCAAAATCAGTAGAGAGCTGGGATAAACATTAATTCCTGGGGTTTAGCTATGATTTCAGTCCAGCAAAAACTGTCTTGCGCTTGACCAAATCCATGAAGTCTAAAGCACGACTAACAATCTAGTAGCAAACTCTCTTGTTTCCTTCCATGACTCAAATTTATTCTTTGTCGTAACTACCAAGCACAGTGTGATGGAACTTAATTTGGGGTGGTGCAGTGATGCCTTTAGATAATAGAAACAGCTTCTCCTGCTGGGTGGTGAGGGCTGACAGCAGCATTTGATCAGCTGCCTCAATTTGAAATAAATCAAAACTACAAATCTTTAGATAAAAGTCACAATTCCCTCTTTCTTTGCCCAAATCCCTCAGACTTTCTGATCAGTTCCAGCCATGCCGTGGTCACAGTCCATGCTTCCAAGAGAGGGAACTCACCCCAGCTGCCTCGGGTGACAGCGCTGAGCTGTCACCATCTGCTCTCAGGAAACACTGCCATGAGAGCTGGCCATGCCATAGCAGCCTCCTCACAAATCTGATGGAGAGACACAAATGTTCACGTGGTACAGCAGCTAATGGTGGCAGCCCTTGGAACCAAGATGGAAAATATTAGTGTAACAGCATGACGGGAATGGAAAACAAAAGAGAACAAGCAGGACAATACAGAGGCACAAAATTGCAGGATGAACCTCAGTAAACGTGGAGATATTTTAGCCAATGATGCTATTATTAGCAACGCACAGGCTTGTGATCATCCAGGAGTTAACCCAGGCAGGCTCCCATGAAAAGCATTATTGTGAATTCCATGAGAAGTGGGGCAGAGCAGTGCCTACAGTTCAGCTTCTGACACTCCCCATTGCATAAATCTGCCTTCAGTTGCCCAAATCATTGCCAGCCTTTACCCATTTTAGATGAAATGTCCCATGATGACTGTCTGCCTCAAGCTGGATTCTCTTGCTGAATTTCAGAAGAAAAAAAGAAAGAAGGGAAAAAAAAAAAAAAAAAGGATTCACATCTTTCTTAGTACAAAGAAAAGGCAAAATATTTTCTTTTGCCCACATTAAAAAGGTTCTCACAACAATCTCATTGAGGAGATCTCACTTCAGTATGGTTTGTGCTTAAAATTTGGCTGGGAGGCTTCTGTTTCTTTTGGGAATGAACTCTTGACTCTGTCTGGATTTGGTGAAGTTTATAAAAAATTAGAGGTCCTAGAGTTTGTCCACAACATCCTCTGAAAACTGTCCTTAGCACATTGCTCCTCAGGCAACCATGATCCCATTGGAGCAAGCAAGAGACGAGCAGCCCGCAGCTTTGGCACTGGAGCGGGGCTTCCCAGGCTCCCAGCTCTTCCTCACAACATCCCAGCAGCACAGACCATGGAGACACAGCCCTGCTGCAGAGATGAGCCAGACCTGGCAGTAAGGGGGCAAAGGCAGGAATTTGGATCAGGGAGGCAGATTTTGGGGAATAGGACTGGAAAAGAGGGGGATTTCCAAGTGGAAGGAAAGGGAGAACTGTCAAGAATCTTGTCATGGGCTTCAGAGGCAGCCACACGCTCTTTGCCTCAGTGCCTGCAGTGTGCACTGCACAGAGGGGTTGTTTTGTTTAATTTTGTACTTTTTTGTGGCAGCAGCTGGAATCATGCGGTTGGAGACTGACTCTCTATTCAGGCATATGACAGAGACAAATTAAAGTGACCAGAATAGCCCTAAATCAGGCTTTTTCTAACTTTGGCATACTTGGATTGGCACTTCCCTCAAGTAATTTTTGGGTGCATTCATCTACCCTGTGAAGCGAGCTCAGTGCATGTCCAGGCTCAGATCACCACAGGCTCACTCAGCAGAGCCCACATCCAGCAAAGATGGTGGGAGGGATGGGGGTTAGGCAGGAGAAAATGCCAACTGTGGTAACAAAGACTCTGAAATTAAAAGGCATGACTAAAACAGAAAGAGCTTTGGGGTGAGGGGGTCATACAAGAGCCCCCCTTTGCAACTTGGGTCAGTACACTGGACCCAGTTTGTCTCTAATTTCAGTTTGTCTCTAATTTCCAGCTAGAAATTTTCAGCTAGAAATTAGCTGGCTCAGTGTTTGCCAGCTCAGAGCAAAGCTTGCCATGGGATGCTCTTCCTGAAGGATCAACCCTCAAACCTGGGACCATTTGTTGTATCACATGTGCAGGCAAGTTTGTGTCCCCTGCTGTAGGGCTCAGAGCTGTGCCACATCTGGATGAAAGTCCTTGCACCCTGTGGGGACCTCTTTGCCCCCCAAAACCAGTTGTCATGAGGGAACACATCTGGGTGCACATCACAGCTTCCCAATAAATATTTCCATGTTTCCTTTCGTGGTCTGGCCCAGCACAGCTTTTACAGTACTATCAGGGTGCTTTTATGAGATTCACCCCTTGCAATAGGAAGGTTTTTATTAGAAACACGCCTTCCTCTCTGTCATTTATGATAAATAATGTTTATTGATGTTCACTTCCTTCAGTGAAATAAAGTGTCAAACAGCACGTTGGTATTTGCCAATTTTCTTTTCACATTTCATGTTATGTGCTTTTTATGTTACATGCCTGATTAAAAATTTAAACATTGTCACCGTCAGTGCTAAAATACGTTGCCAGAGCATCTCTAATTATGCTTCCTTGTCTGCTCTGAGCGGGGACTGACATTTCTGGGTCAAGATCTGGTTGTTGATATGCAGCACGGGAAGTATCCGATAGCCACTTGCTGAAAAATAGCTCCTTCTCTCCCACGATTATGGTGCACAATGCAGAGCAGGTACCCGGGGCAGGCTGCTCTGCCACGCCAATTCCTGGCTCGGGAGGCGCTGTCTCCTCCCTGCACATCATTTGGGATCGCAGCTGATTAACCCAAAATCCAAAGTGCTAGAGGAGAAGCTCCTCTCATGGAGTTGTGCCGGCTGGGAAGGTGGGCAGGGGTCCCATCCTGCTCCTGGCACTCGCTGAAGCCCAAACCTTTTTCATCCTCCTGGAGATGCTGGCTATGTGCTCAAGCTGCCAGCAGCAGGATGTGCCAGGAGCACCTGCTTTAGTGAGGTCTTGGGAATCTTTGTCCCCTTGCTGTTTGTGCACCTTTCTTCAGCAGATGTTTATTTTTTCAAGAGAACATGAAAATGTAAACTCGCCCTCAAGTTTTACTCCCTCTACAGACACATCCAAACCAGCAGCACACTTCTATTAGGTCTGGAAACCTTCTGGAATGAGCTTTTCAGCAAGAATTTTTTAACCATGCTACAGGTGTTTGTATTTTTAGCAGTTTGTTTTATGTTTTCTGGCACAGGCAGGAACCAGGGCTGATCTGCAAAAACTCACCTGAGTGTGGAGCAGGGCATCTGACAACACAAGTGACCTCCAGGAGGAGCCTTTGCACATCTGAAAATGCCACCAGTGCTATGCACTGGTGGAAATAT
The DNA here is from genome assembly GCF_017590135.1 of Pyrgilauda ruficollis. NCBI lineage: Eukaryota > Metazoa > Chordata > Aves > Passeriformes > Passeridae > Pyrgilauda > Pyrgilauda ruficollis. Next base: position 17,487,828 of record NW_024527710.1, read on the forward strand.
GGCTATTAAAAAGAACCCCTTTCAGTGTTTGCTGCATTTGTTTGCAATGATAACACATTTCACATAGTTAGAACCAGCCAGGTTTTCCAAGAGACTCCGTATTCAGAAAACTCAGCTGTTCTCCTTGGGAGCTGATGGTTGATGAACAGTTATGAAATGCAGCCATAATTTATTGTGGATGTTCAAATTAGTTAAAAGGTGGTGTTATATATGGCTCAATGTTTCACAAAGAGTGTCCTTATTTGACCCATTAAATGCACATTGAATGAAGACTGATAAGTTCTGAGATATTGTAAAAATCCTTCCCTGTTGTTGCCAGAATTTTCTTGCATTGTTATTTGCTCTCAGAAATTACTGACGTTTTCTCTTTAGGAAGAAGAAGAAAGCAAGAAAAATCTGAAATGAGGCTCCAAATTTGAAAGTAGCCATTGAAATTTCTGGAGGTTTTACTCAACTTCCCATCATTTTCTGAAAACACTGGAATTATTTTTGTATATAGTTTTACATATAACTCCCTGAATTTGTGACCGGTATCTATGTGTGCCTGACTGGCACACAGACAGAAAGAAAAAAGGTGTCTGTCTAAAGGGAATTTGAAGAGTTTCAGGATTTAGCTCTGACAAACCTGGCTTTAAGTGAAAAAAAAAAAATTAAAAATCCTGATATCAGCAAGACTAAGTCAAATTTATGGCCTTAAGAACAGAGAAATCCAAATATACAAAGGGTTTCAGCCACAGGAGCATAACGCAGGTTGCATGGCATGGCTGGAAATGGAGCTGGGCACTGGCTGCCTCTGCAGCATCAGGCTCAAGACATTTCTGGGAATCACATCCAAGAGCCTGACATCCAGCTCTGAACTCAAACCTGTTATCACTAATGAGGATGGGAGTCATTTTGCAAGAGCTGTAATAAACATTTGCTCAAACAAAAAGAAAAGTGAGATTAGAAAACACGCAGTCTGTCGCGGCATTAACGGAAAACCTATTCGTGCCATCTATTTGGGAAAAATTATTGAAGAACAGTTCATCCATGTGAAAATATTAGCACTGTAATTCTGTCAAGGTCAGTGAGACCTAGAGGTTTGCTGAGAAATCACCTTCATTTCACCAGGTAAATAAAGAACTCGTTTTTCAGAGGAGCCTATTGAAGAAGGCACTCCATAGCAACAGTTAAATTATGAATACAGCACATATGTTCCATATCATATCATTTACAGCACACTTTAGCATAGACATAATGCTTAGTAACAAACTACAATACCATTCACAAAATGCATTTAAATAGCATAATTTAGTTCATTAAATCCAGTCATTTACAGTAAATCAAAATTATCACAGGAATTGAAGAGAGTACACAGTTGTTTGTTTGAATAGTTAAGCTAGGGAAGTCAATTCCTTTTTGAAGGTCAAGGACACAGTTGTTTCCATTTTCTGTTGTAAAAAAGATACAGCCTGTGTCATAAGATAATTTAGTATCATCTGAATGTGATCAAGTCCTTTCCCCCTGCTTGTTCTGTATTATATAACTGGCATGTCTAAAATATATCTAAGTCAAGAAAATGCTTTATGTATAATGTTATCAAATTAGACTTCCTTTTCTTTTACGGACTGAGTGGATGTGATACCAGGCTTTTAAAAGGATTTAGTCTTGCAAATCTGCGGCCTATTACTTGGAAGCAAAGATGTATGTTTTCCCCTAGTCCAGCCATCAATTGCTTGGCCTGTGGAAATATTATGATAGAAGAAAAGTGGATTTTTTGGAGCCTTTTTAAGCGATACATTCTGGCTTTTGCCATCAGAGGTGCAGCGTGTGTCTGTGTGTGTGTGGTGCTGGCAAGGCAGTGGGTGCAGAAATGACTTTGCAGCACACACCAACTGCACAGGGAGCTCAGGAGGAGTCACCAAATCCCCCCGGGAATTCCTGAGGTTTAAACCCTCCTACAGTTTCTTGGGCATCAAAGAGAAGAAGGTGAATTGAATGACTCCCCACATTTAAAAAGCGTGCTCCATTTTTCACTCTGAATTTGCCAAGCATCTTCTTGCACGTCCCTGTCATCTTCCCTGATTGACATAGGTTGAAAAGGCCATGACAAAAGGTCTCCTGTCCTTGTAGAAACTTTTGGATTGTCATCAAGCCTTCCTAACCTGCTCTGGGTTTTGCTCAGTAGAGTCCTTTACCCTAGAGCATGCTTCTCTCTCCCTTTCAATAATTCCTGCCATCAGAATCACTTCCAGGAAATGAGAGCCCTCTGCTAGGTCTTCTCTCCTTTGCAGAATTTTGTATGCAATGGAGTTGTCTCTGTTGCATCCATGAGAATGAAATGCTAACTCTTTTCTGACCACCTGGGGGGAAAATGAATAAGTTATGATTTCCCACCAATGGGCTATCCAAGCACCTGAAAGTGCTAATTAATTAAGCCTTGTGTCACCCTGGTGAAAGAGGGGGGTTTGTGTTGGGTGTTTTATTAATGATTGTACAGTCTGTGTATAACCGAATTAGTTTAGCCTTAACTGAGCTTTTTTTGGGTGCTGATGACTGCCTGGCTGGAGCAGCACAGAGGATGCTCTCCACTTCCACACCATTTCAGAGCTGCTCTTTTCCCAGCCAGGCTCCACGGGAGGGCTGGGAATTCTGCAGTAGCGGCTGTCCTGGAGGGAACAACACCTTAAACTGCCCCAAAGTGTTTGTATGGGGCTCTCCCTGTTCCCACTCGCATGGAATACCGCGGGATGCCCTCGGAGCAGCAGCCCAGGGCTGACCCTGCCTCGGTGGAGCTCTGGGAAGCCCCCGGGGAGAGCCTGGGAATAGCGGGGCAAGCAGCCAGCTCCGGACGGGGAGGGACAATTAGGGCCCGAACAAGAATGAATTATGGTGCAAATTGCTTGTTGACACTGGTGCAAAACAAAAGAGAGAGAAGGAGAAAATGTTCCTAAGACAAATAACCTTCTCGGTCTTGCCGGGCACAGGGGGAAATGCAGTGAGCAGGCACAAAGGACACAGATGGCAGCGTAAATCCTTTGTATCCCACACTGCCAGCGCAGCTGTCCTGGGACAAGGAGGGAACCGACCTCTTACTGATAACCCTGGGCACAGAGGAAGCACCAAGAGGGCTCACTAGAGTAAAAGTGACAACGTTTGCAAAGGACAGAGCTGTAAGCCAAGGGCCAGTGCTGCAAAAAATGTGTCTGGACAGAGCTGGAACCTCCTCTCCTTGCCAGAGTCCCAGAGCACAGCGAGGACCAGCCTTGCCTGGAGCCTCCAGGGAGGAGGGGAGGATCTTTCCCAATTTTTTAAGTTTTCCAGCCAACATCTGGAAGGCCAGGCTGTTATCAAGTTCCTACAGGCTGGAAAACTAAGCTTCAGACCTCTGCAGAGGAAGATGCCCCATCCCTGGAAGTGTCCAAGGCCAGGTTGGACAGGGATTGGAGCACCCTGGGCCAGTGGAAGGTGTCCCTGACCATGGCAGAAGGTGGAACAAAATGGAATTTAAGGTCCTTTCCAAGCCAAACCATCCTGGGATTCTGGAATTCTTAGAAACCAACTCAGTGGAGATAGGGAATGAAATTAAGCAGTGCAGGGATTCGTGGAGTTGATGTTTGTAAGTGACTTTCACCACAGCAGGGCAGAGCTCACCTGAACAGGTGCAAGACTTTTTCACTTGCACAAAATCCATGCACACAACAGCAGGCTCCATCTAGGAACAAGGAGTTTCCAGTAGTTCCCACCTCCATCTGCACAGATATCAGACACAAAAGTCCCTGGCGAAGACAGACACGCTCTGTGTCTTACCCTGTGCACCTCCTTCAGGAAAACATGGGATGTAACAGTTCAGGAAAAACAAAAGTGTTAATCCAAGACTAATTTTAGCCCTGATTTTATTCCAAGAAAAGTTGGGTTGATTATAACCCCCTTTTCCTCCTCTGGAATATTTCCTATACAGCATTTTCCTGAAATAGATTTGAATAATTTCACAGAAAAGGCAGGATATTCACTTATTTTATAGTAGTGGAAACTGAGGCACAAGGAGAAAACAGTTACTTGTTCCTGGTGAGCTGCAGCCCAGGGAAACTCCAGCTTGCAGGCTTCAGCTAACTGGTCTGGAAATTGCACAAAATCATTAACTCATCCTTGAAAATTTTTCATGATAGATTGTAACTATTCAGTCTGTCATCTCCAGAGCCTGCCTCTCGCAGGAGTTATGACTATGTACCTGAGGGCTGCCACTATGGAATAGCAGAGGGATACATCACATCTGCTGCCAGGCAATCCTTAATGTGCCTGTGTTTGAGTGCTGCTGGCTGTTATTGGGACTGGTACTTCCACTGCTCTTACTTGAATGCTACAGTATTAATTTGGCCCCAAAACTGCATCTAAGGCTTCACAGTGGGACTGGAAAGCAGTGAGCTCAGGAGGAAAATTCCAGCCTCACTTTGAGGTAATTATAAATCTTTTCTCTTCCATTCAGACACTATATTAATGCTGCTGCATTGGACCAGAATTTTATCTTTCATTTCCACTTTGCTTCTTCGGATGGGCTTCAGCCAGGCTTTGAGAGGAGGGGGGTCAGAGCTGAGCACTGACAAAGAGTCTTATTCACAAACCACCAGCAGCAGCCCCAGTGGCGACTTCTCCCAGCACCCCGGAAGCAACTACGCCGTGACAGGAGAAACTTGGACATCAGACAAACTCCAGATCTCCCCTGCAGCCATTATTTCCTGATAGCTCCATGTCCACACTTCCAGCACTGCACTGCTCTGACGTGGACTTGCAGGCTCCTCTTGTGGAGCTCAGAGACCTTAGGCAGAAGCTATCACGAGCCATCTGCCAGCACAGCGCCGGCTAAGGTGTTATTATTTATTAAAAAGACTTTGCTTCCTTCCAAAAAACTGTCTCTGATGGAGTTAAAGGACTCTGAGCCAACCTCACCAGTGTTTCTTGGTCTGTGTCAGTGGGGATGTTGAGCTCTGCCTGGGAGCTGAACATAACAACTGCTGCCTGTGCCTGGCACACTGGAATATCACATCCCAGAGGGTGGGGAGGCTTTGGGAGCAAAGAAAGGCTGGTGGGTGCCCTTGCCCCTATAGCCATGCCCCTGTAGAGTCCCTGTCAGTGCCCCCATTACTGGGGACAGCCCAGTCCCACCCTTCTGCAAGTCCCTCATGGGAAGCACCAGGAAGCACCACTGTGGCCAAGGTACTGGTGTGTGTTTGTCACATCACTTGGGGCCAAAGGAGCTCCAGCACAGGGGTGGTTTTCAGCAGGTGGAGAGAGAGTCCAGACCCCTGAAGAGAGGTGGCACCAGTGATGGTGAAATATTTTCAACATGGAGATCAACAGCAGAATGAGAAGAGGTCTCCTGGCCAAAGCAAGCCCACCCAAATCCCAGTCTGCTGCAAACACCACCACCTTCTCCTTGGAAAAGCAGGGATACCTACCCAGGGTGGGGTGTGTACAAGTCAGAGCTTTCAGCAACAGCTCAGGCTCTCCAAATCCTTGCAGTGAGGGGAAACCTTGCTCCCATGGTGATTCAAGACACCAAAGCCAGGCTCCTGCTTTTAATTTCTGTCTGGTGGTGTGTCACTTCCTCCCCATTGCTCAGGGGGAAACCCTGGAGCAGCTGGAAAGTGAGGAGCCAAAGCAATGTAGGCACCACCGTGGTGGTGTCCCCACCAAAATGTGGGGACAACGTGGCATGGGTGGCACAGGCAGCCCTGCTTGGGCAGGCACAGAGCTCTCTGCTCTCAGCCTGTCACAAATCAGCACCCAAACAAATGTTTCATGCAGCAATAAACCTGTTGAAGGCATAAATTAACTGCACAGCAAGGTTATGCTTTGGGAATGTCTCCACCACGGCAAGAGGACCCGCTGTAGCCAGTGATTAGGTTTATATTACAATGTGGCTTTTAAGGCTCACTGTGCTGAATAAAAATTTAGGCAATTAGTGCTCTTATTTCTTAGGAAGAACTGCTTGCTATCGTATATTAATACAGCTTTTGCTCAATTAAAATTGTTCGCAGTCAGCAAAAACAATTTCTGCACTGTAATGAAATAATGAAATAATTATATGCAAGGGAGGACTTCTGATCTTTTTAATTATTCTATTCTTCATTTTTAAAAGGGCTATTTCAAAACGCGCTCTTATAATTGATTGCTATAAATCAGTCAGGAGCATTCTAAGGATCATAAATATTCTAACTTTTAAAAGACAAAGAAATGCTAAATATTCAATGAAATCCTTCAATATTCAGAAAATTTAATCTAGGGTAAAAGGATAGACTGCTCTTTTGAAAATAAAAAGTAAATTTGTTGTCCTGTGAAAAATGAAATATCTTGAATGTCAGTAACAGAAATGGAATTAACAAGAGATCTTTTTATTGTTTTTTAAGGTCATTAGGCTGTGAATTCTATAATTATGGAAATTGTCAGTCCACTTCTGTGGAGTGTTTGCTCCCATCCATAAGGTATTGGAATGTTCAATCAGTCTCTCTCGTGGGAAAGTTAGGTCATAACTGTAAGTGTACCAGCAAAATTGAATTAAGCAAAGAGATTTCATTAGTATTTATAGCCAGAAGGCATCTGTAAAAGTACAGGGCAAAGAAGTTATGTGGAAGTCAAAGGAGAAAAAAAAATGGGTTTCTGGTGACAAAGGCGAATCTGAAAGAGATATAAGTGTATAATGAATAAGAGCTATTGAGCGCTGCTCCAAGGAGGGAGTTGCAAAGATGTCAAATATTGATTTTCTTGTGTATGCCTTTGGACTACATATGTAATTGTTTGGATTTGCTGTCTTCATGATACAACAATATTTGTTGTTGAAGGTTAAAAAGCAGAGTGTGAAACAACCCAAAAAAGTCTGAAACGTGTTGGAGAATTATAATAATTCCAGCAGCAGGGTTGCAGGAGCAGAATGTGGACTTCAGAGCAAATAAATACTTCTATGACAGGCAGTTGTGCATTGGAAGGGTCTCTCCTGGAGCTGCAGAAACACACACTGGGTGCAGGGCCATCGAGCCATATTGCATTTATTGATTGAAAATATACAATTTGCTTCTAATGAGTCTCTCCAAGTTTTTATACAGTGAAAATATTCTGAGATCAGTGCTTGTACAGACAAATTTTGTGTGTGCTTTTGTACAGACAAATGTAATCCTCATTTGTGAGCTGTTTATTGAGGAATGTCGGTGCCTCTCTGGGTCTTACTGCAGAAATGAGAATCTGTTTTCTGATGCTGATTAACATCTTAATGCAATCACTGTCTTGAAATGTTTTTATCCTGAAGAAACAAGTGCACAAATCACCTTCAGAATTATTCTCCTTTTTAACAGTGCTGACATGGAAATCCTTGATATTTCTGCACAAGAGGGATTTGTGACTGTTTGGAGTGATATTTTCCACATGGGATCCTTATGTTGGCGTGCAAGCAGTCAAATCTTTACTGGCAACTTTGTGCCTGATTCCAGAGGGATGTGGATTTCAACAGAAGAGAGATCCTGGAGAAGTGAAAGCAAAGGGTGTCCCTGGAAACTTGGAGACAACCCAAATATCAGAGCCCACCTAAATTATTCACTCTTATTTTAGGTGCTCAGGTTGGGAGGTGGGGTCTTTATTTTCAGGATCTAACAGGGTCTGACAATCAGCTTATAATAAAGAATTCCCAGTGAGGAGCAGCTTGGAAAAAGCCCAAAACCCAGCTGTAAACAAGAATAGGAATGGAATCAAGCTCCCATTTTGAACCATGGCCATGATGAATTTGGTGTCACAGCTCCCTTTGCTCTCTGCGGGGCTGCAAGTTCATCCTCACCTGCAAAGAGAAAATCCTCAGGGATTTTCCCAGGGTTTTCCTAAGAAAACCAGAAATTGGAGTCAACAGCTCTGATATCCAAACCTATACAAACTTCTCCAGGCTATCCTATTGTCTATTTCCCTAAATTCAACAAATCATCCATAAGAACTCACCTTGAGGATATCCCTTTCCTCCCTAGGGAACACTAATCAAAATTAAATGTGGATTTGTTAATCTTAGGTGAAAATACTTTCTAATAAGGCATGTTTATCCCATGAGAATATTCCCAAACCTGCTAAACTGGGAAACTGCTTGATTTTGCAAGCACTACCAAAAGTGGAGATCAGGACATTCTCTTCTCCATCCCATGTCATCCCTTCTCCAACCCCAAATCCTGCTGCCTGTTCTGCCGAGTAGTGAAGGGGCTGGAAGTTTTTGGAGCCCTGCTGTCAGAGTACAATGTTGCCTAAGCAAGCATTAAGAGATTATGGTAATAATAGGTGTGCTTACTGCAAATAAAAGGTTTCATTAATCAAGCCATATCGAGATAAACCTGTCAGTGGACAGAGGAAACTAGAAATCAAACGGTGTGAAAGTTCTGACAGATTGTTAAATAGAAACCCTTTAAAACTGAATTTAATTTACTGTGATATTACAGATATTTATGCATCAATAGGCAAGTGCAGATTGAGTTCGGAGGTCAGCTCTGGTGCTTGAAAAATAAACGCACAGAATGAAACAGAAGGTGACAGTTACCTTTGTCAGAAATTACAGTTTATTAAACTAAATATGAGGCTCTCTCATCTGGTTCATGTTAAGCACCAAGGCATGGGGCTGGGGGGTAATTTACTGCAGTAGATTGGTGAGGGGATAATTATGGAAACACTCCCCCCCTTTCTTTTTTAAAGTTGGCTTTATAAACTTTAGCAGAAGAAACCAGGAACAAACATTGCAGCATAGAAGCACAGTCAGGTACCAAAGGGCAGCGAGCACAAGGACCTTTCAGTGAGATTATTCACGAGTTATGCCATTAAAATGCTGCTCTCCTGTCAGGCAGTGGGGTTTTTTACTTCTATATTAGCATTTATTTAATTAATTTCTCCTCTTGAATTTTTTTTTAAGTTCTCCATTTTCAGATTCATACCTTCCTCAGAATCGGGATACTCCTCTTCCTCCCCCTTCTTCCTCAGCTTCAGGAAATCAGATGAGCAATGTGAAAGAAACACGAATTTAAGGAGATTTCTGTCCAGGTAGTTCTGGCAGCAAGGTGCACAAAGTTGTTTTTGAAGGGAGGTGCCGTTCACCTGGTCAGGAGCTGCAGCTCAGTCTGTTCCACATCATTCTTTGAAGGAAGAAAACCCTGGAGATTGGTCACTGCAATGTCATGGGCAGACAGAAAATAAAACATCATTCCTGTTCCTGGCAATTATCAAATCCCATACAGACAGGCATCAATCTTTCCACCACTGGATCTGTATCTAACATTAGTATTTAACTTAAACACAATGGTTAGGTTGCTTACATGGTTTTATTTCAGATGGCTGAAATTTGAAGGGAAAATTTGGACCTAATAATGATCCAGCTGAGCCAACACCAAGGACAGAAAGAAGTCCTTGAATAAAAGCAGTCCTAAGTGAAAATAAGTATGTCAGTGCTATATGAGATGAACATACTTATCTGCCAGACTTATGTGAGATCATATCTAAATACATGGCTCCAAAACATATAAGTATATTACATTTCACACACGTAAGAAACATGTAAATCATGCAGGACATGCTAGCTATAGCTATGCTGGACATATGTCCTTCCCAGAATGACAGCCTGAAAAATCCTTACCAACTCAGGGAAAAACTCTTGCAAATAATTACTGCAATGGAAGCAATGCCATGAGTGAAGTTGTTCAGGATCCAGCACAGCTTTATGAGAAAATGCCCTTTTTTACATGCAGAAGGAGTGCAAGACTGGGCTGTTAGTTATTAGAAGCCTAATTAATTAATTAATAAAAGCCAAAGCAGCAGGATAGTGTGACAAAGTCTCAGCCATGAGCCTCCTCTGGTCATCCTGTCTCCATGAGCAGCGTTTGTTAAACACCCAGCCCTGTTTCCAGCCTGAAGCCACTCAGGAGCTGCCTTTGCTGCAGCTTCAGAACAGGAATGACCATTGCTCCAGGTCGAGGTTCACTAAGAAATGAAAATAAAACGGTAAAATCTATCAGGAGAAAGGCAAGCAGGAAGATATTTCATATATATGAAGATGAAAATTTACCTTACAAATTTGAGCAAGACCTATGTGGAAAATGAAGCCTTAGTTCAGCCTCAGAATATTGTTAACTTGAAGCACATATTTAAGTCTCATTAATTTACATGGTTTAAATGCTATGCACCTTTAGGCAGTGGAAGGGGCTCTAAAGTCTCTCTGGAGCCTTTCCTTCTCCAGGTGAGCACCCCCAGCTCTCCCAGCCTGGTCCAGAGCAGAGGAGCTCCAGCCCTGCAGCAGCTCCGTGACCTCCTCTGGATTTTATCCTGCAGCTCCACATCCTGATGGGAGCCAGAGCTGGAGGTGGGGTCTCACCACAGAGGAGTAGAGGGGGACAATCACCTTTGTCACAAGAACCATGAGAATGTGCCCTGAGCAATGATCTCATCTGGGTTTTGAGGAGGAAAGCCACAAACTGGAGAGTTTTAAGTAAAGCCAAGGAGCCCTCTTATAGCCATGGTATGCAAGCCCTGGAAGTGAATGATCTGTGAGTATCACAGAGCCATTTTCACCAGGAAAAACACAAGGAGCAGTAAAAATAAAAGCAAGTAAAGAGGAGCCGTGGTGTGTGTGAGTTTGCTGTCTGTGGCCAAGGGCTGGGGCAGGGATCTCTCCCCACCTCCAGAACCTGCTCCAAGCCCTGTGAGCACATCCTGACTCCTGCACCAGGAGCAGCCAGTCCCAGACTGGGCACAAGCCCAGCCCTGGGCAGGATTGAGACTTTTATCCCCAGGCAATACTCTCTGCTCCTTAGCAGAGAGTCCAGACTGCCCTCCACGTTTTATTTATTTAGATGAGTTTACAAAGCAATTAAGACATTTTGGCAAATGCTGAGGTGCAGATTTCCTCCCTTATGATAGATCATTCCTGGCTTATTTTTTTCACTGTCTCCTTCTGGACAGATAAATGTTTCATGGTCCCACAGACATATTTTCTCTCTGCCCTGTTGCTCAGAATCCATTTAAAAATGCCTGTTGAGCTCTTCTATCACAGAATACTTTAACAAGAGTCCCTAAATAATCTTTATTTACAGACTGCAAATACTGCCTGACCCAGCTCAACATGTTTCATCACTTCCTCAGCTGGAATTCCTTTTGGAAATTTTTCTTACCTGAGCAAAAAATAATAATATTGATGTGTCTTAGGGAATAAATACTTATTCTTCACTTCCTCCACTTCTAATTGGAAATACCACCCTTTAATGATTTTTGTCAAAGTTAAAACCCTCCCTGGTTGTACCTATCCTGTCCTAGACAGGAGCTAAATTGCCAACATGTGCTCTCAACATGGAAGTGCTGGAAAAGCTCATCCAGAAGCTTCTGAAATCAGTAGGATTTTACAACATGCCCTGGAAGGCATTAAAAGACTTTAATAAAATGTTTAATAAAATACCTCTAATAAGGTGAAAGATCTAAATGGAATTTGCAGGAATGCCCTGATGAATGAAGCTGATAAAGCTTCATGGGGGAAGGAATCTGCAGCTCTCCTGGAACAACAGCTCTCCTTTCCAACAAAAAAAAAATAAAAATTAAAAATAGATATTTTTTTTGTCTTAAAAAAAGTGACTGGGGGGTGGGGGGGGGGTTTGGTGGAATAAAGCAGGATTTTTTCTTTCTGTAGCTGGCACTTCTGTTTCCAAGATGTTTGTGGAGGTCACCAAGTTTTCATAGAAAAATTGGGATAATTTAATTCTGTGTTTGAAGGTGGAGGAGGGAAATGTTGGACTGGCAGGTCAGGATGGCCCTTTGGTGACTCCCCATGCTCTGCCCTAAGCCAGGACTTGCGGGGACTGAGCAATGCATATTTTCTTTCCCAAAAACAACCAAGAAGTCCCCTAGAATGTGTTACAGCACTCTCCAGATAAGGAGCTACCTGGTTTAGCAGGTGAAGAGGTGCTCGGGGAGTTTTTGATAGAGAGATTATGGACCTGATTACATTAATACCTAACATGGGTTTTAACCTGCATTTTGGGTAAAATTCACCATTCTGCAGAAGGCCCATAAAAGGCCTGTGCACCACTTACGCTCCACCAAGGCCCCATTTGGATGGTGCACGTGGAGCTGGGGTGATGCATGGGCCCTGTGCCTCGGGATGGGCCCATCCCTGATCCATCAATAATATTCCACGTGTTGGGGAAAAATATTAGCGGAGTGATTTTATTAACAACAGCCGTAACTCACCGCTTGTCTTGCCGCGCTTAATAAAGGGAATCGAGGGTGCTGTACACGAGCCAGAGGAGAGGCTCACAAAACTATCCTGCTAAAAACAAACAAACAAAGCCTTGGGAAGCAGGAGAGCACGTGGAGGGGGAGCTGGCTCCCACCAAAATCCTGGCTGCGCCGAGGAATGAAATGGAATCAGCTCGTGGATCTCACGATGTGGGGAATCTCACGGAGGTGTCTGTGGGTTAAGTGCTGCCAGGAGCACCGGGGCAGCCCGTGGAGAGCTCCCAGTTTTCAGCAAAGGGATTTCCTCACGGCCCTGGAAATCCTCTTAGCGTCTTCATTTGCATCTCGCCTGCCAGGGGAATAACTGAGAAAACAGCCCTGCTGTGTCTCCCTCACACCTCCTGCCTACCTGCGAAGTCACAGCCAGCCGGGACAGCGGTGTGAAAGGAGCTGCCACTGCTGCCTCTCTGCGGGTCCTCATTTTGAGCCGTGTCCCTTCTTTTTGTGTAGCATCCCCCCCACTCTGAAGGCATGTCCCCATATTTGCTGCCACACCGGCACCACTTGCATGAAGCAAAAATACTCTGTTGTGTTGATTTATTCAAATAGGGGCATTTTCACATAAAATTCCCTCATTTTCACATAAAACCTTCTCTCCTGAGCCTATCCAGAGTGCCCTTTCCATCCCTAAATGGAGGAATGCCCAGGTTTTGAAGGAGCAAGGGTGGCCTAAGCACATCCCTTCCCAGAGCAGCCATTCCCTGGGGGATGAGCAGCTGGGGGGGTCCGTGTCTCACCCCGATATTGCTGCCGTGCATGGAGCAGGGCTGGGGGCTGCTCTGTGCCTCCCGCACAGCCCTGGCCGGGGTCATCCCTTCCCACCCATCCCTTCCCTCCACGAGTTCAAAACAATCAAATTTAAAGGACCTTTTTTTGCCTCTGATTTTTGCTCCTGTGTATTTATTACGGCTCACAGTACAGGAGCCTCCTCCAGGGGCAGGGATGTGACAGGGTGCTTAGGGGATGGGTTTCAGCCATTTTTTGGAGATGGTTGGGGACGTGAGCATGGCCTTTCCAGAAATCAGCACTGCCGGATGCCAGGGCTGCGTGGGACTGCGGAGTGGGTGCAGGTGCTTGCAGCCAAAACTGGGGATAAATATCCATTTGTTTAGAGTGGGGATTTGCAAAATGAGAATCTGAAGAACAAACGAATTTTGATTGAACGACTGCCAAATGTTTGGGTGTTTTTTGTTTTTTGTTTTTCAAATCAGGTCTCAGCTGACTTTGCAGCCTTCTTGCCCAAAAGGCGGCAGAGCTCCTCTGCTCACACAGCCTCATTTGCCTAATAATAATTCTGTATTTTAACTTATTTGATTAATTTTTCTCTCTCCTTGCTTTGTAAAGCACCCAAATCTCTAACCTGTACCAGGCTCCACTCTTGTGACCCTTTTTGATTTTATTTTGTGGACCCCAAGAGGATACCCTGGCACACCTGAGTGCTGCTGCCTTTTTTTGCCAGCTCCCCGGGTTGTTTTCCTGCCTGTATCCAAGTCGGGGATGTCTCCCTGCGAGCCAAGCCGAGCCAGCACCGCCGGGTGCCCCTCCACCTGCACCCTGCCAGCTCCCAGGGGAGGCACAGAGGAGGCAGTGACCAGCGCCAGGACGAGTCTTCAGGAAAACCAACCCCAAATTGAAGGCGATTCGCGGCTCTGCACCAGCACGGCGTTTGGCTGGTGTTTAGATCCGGAGCGGGGAGAGGCTCCGAGGATGGACACGGTGCGGGGCTGAGCCGCTCCCGGCCCCGACGGCGGGGGCTGCCCGGGGGGAGGGTGCGGCCACATAAACATGAACCGCACCAACACCCGCATCCCCCCGAGGGCCGGACCGGGGCTCCGTGCCTGCCCCGCCCGCCCGCGGTCCCCCGGGGCCGGGCGGGGTGCAGGGCCGGTCCCGCGGGGCAGCCCGGGCACCTCGGCCCGGCTCGGAGGGGCGGGGAAGGGGGGGCGTGTGTGGATTTGAGGGTGTCTCCCAAAGGGGAAAAGGCTGCAGGACGTGGAAAACCTGCGCCTGCTGCAACCCAAGCTCAGCGGGAAAGGCAGCGCGCAAACAGCGCGGGGACACGCGGCCCAGCCGGGGGAGGCGCAGGATCCGCGGGGTGCGGCCCCCGCCCCTCCGGCAGCGCCGAGGGTGGGAGGGGGGATCCCCAAAGTTGTCTTCCCTGCGCGGCCGCGCACCTCGCACGGGGGAAAGTCCCGCGGCCGCGGAGCGCCGGCCTCCCCCAGCTTGGGTTTCCCTAAAGGCGAACTGGGGCTAAATAATGGATCGATCTAAAATTAACCGGAGGAATGGAAATGCTCTAAAAATAAGCCAGCAGCTGCCGTGGTCGCAGCCCCCCGCTCCCGTGGGGAAGGGGGAGCGGGGCCGGCCGGAGGAGGGGGCGCGGGCAGAGCCGGGCGGGTTGCGCGGGGCTGCGCGGAGCGATGGCCGCGGCTCTCCGCGGGCGCGGGGCCGCTCCGCACCTCGGCGCGGACGGAGCCCCCCAAAACTCCGCCGCCCGCCTCGCTGCCGGCGCACCTGCGGGTTTTAATTTTTCTTTGTATTTCTCTATGTTCGATTCTTCTCATTTCTGCACGGAAGCCTTTGGGGAAGCGGCGGGTCTCCTCCCCCGGCAGCAGCGGCCCGGGGCGGGGAGCGGCCCCGGGGGCAGCCGAGCGTGTGCGGGAGCCGCGGCCGCGGAGCTGCGGGGCAGCGCGGGCACGGAGCCGGCCCCGGGCCGCTGCGAGCCCCACCGCGCACACACACACACACACATACACACACACGCACTCACACTCGCACACACCTCCTCCTCTTTCCTCCTTTTTGATCCATGCAGCGATCCCATATCCTCCCGGCTCGTCTCTTTTATTCTTTTGTACTGAGGCGCGTTGTCCTGGCCAGCAGTGTGAACGGGGGCTTTGTAAAACGGGACAGATAAAAATGAGCAACATCATATTGTTTGACAGAATGATCCAAAATGATAAAATGCCTTCTCCGGAGGGGGTGAAAATGGTGAATTCCTAAAAAACAGGAGCGTCGCTTCTCTCCTCAGCCTCCCTGCGCTGCTCGCTGTAGCCTAAAGGGATCTGCCGCCTGCACCAGCCCGGATCACGTCCAGCCACTCTTTTCATTGGGAAGTCTCTTTTTAAAAGCCTTCATTTATTTATTTTTAAATAAATAAAGAAGGGGGGAAGCGGTTTCGGCTCGGGACCCCCCGTTCTCCTTGCGGCGAATGAAAAGCACAGTTTTCGAGAGAAAGGCTCGTTTTGATTAAATCTGACATGCTGCTGATAACTCCATGCTAATGTGAAATAATTAACATAATAGCCATAATTAAAAGCACGCTAACAATGCCATAAATTTATCACACAATTTTACTAGCTTTCTGCCCCTAACTGCTCTCTCATCGTTAATTAAACGTGTTGCCTTTTACAGAATGGATGTTTATACATTTCCAATACAAATAAATCCGAAACCGTGTTGGAAACATGACCAATTTCGTTTTGCACTGAGGTCTGCCTGGTTTAAGAGCGATTTCACACAAGTAAAAAAAATAAAAAATAAAAAAAAAAGAAAGAAAGAAAAATAAAGAAAAAAAAGAAACCAAACACGTGCAAGTAGAGGCCTAAGAATAGAGAGGGAAAATTACATGTATTTAATAATCTACATCTTCAGCGAAAGGCCCTGCTGAAGGGGGGTCCAGGCTCCGCCGTTCGCCCAATTTCGGCCCCGACCCCGGTCCTAGCGGTCGGGGGATGTCTGCGTGTCCCTGCCGTGTCCCCTCCCTTGGATGTGTTTATTTTACAGGGATTTCTCACCCGCAGCCCCTTTCCTGCGAGCCCTTTTACCCCCGCACGTTTGTACAGAACGACAATGCTGGTTTAATCCAGGTCAGGTCAACGATTTATATAACTCATTAGTGAAAGTAATAGGCTTAAGGAGCTGAAAGGGGACACCTTTGGTTTCTCCTTCCTTTAAAACGATTACAGAAGCAGAAATTGCCCCAGCCCTGTCTTTCCTCCACAATCTCCCCCCCCACCCCCGAGGCTCAGCCTCCGGATTTATTTTTAACTCGCTTCGCAGCCAGGACCTTGCTTTGCCATATTAGAATCAAATTGAGTTGTAATTAATTTCCCCCTCTCTATCATAACTTATTCCATCCTCCCTTTTCCCGTTGCGCTGCCGTGTCTCTATTTGACTCCGTATCGATCCGGACGATACAGTTTGTTTTTCTCCTGTTGCTAAATCTATCTGTCTATATGGGCGCCCACTTTCTATTTCTGGCCGTGTCATTATTGTGTGTTTCCACCTCCACAGAAGCTGCTTTAATTGTTTTATCTCTTTGCAGGACGCCCATCCTGCTCCCGCTCACCTCCAGCCCTTGAACTTCCATGGCTTCGGGGGCTCCCGGCTTATTTGGGGGAAACTTTCCTGATTTTTAGCAAAGCTTTTCTCCGCCCGGGTGGGCTCCTGCATAGTTTGCAACGGGATGGGATTCGAAATGCTGCCCTAAACTTCAGCAGGTGAAGGCCTGGGAGCCGCAGCAGCGCCCGCGGAGGGGCGCGGAGAGGCGCGGAGCGGGGCGGCCCCGCTCAGCCGGCAGCCGTGATTGAACACGGGATTAGCACAATAGAGCCCTAATCGAGGGGAAACGTTTCTTTTCACGCTAAGCACCGTAATTAATAATACGAATCAATTAATTTGACTTTTATTGTGCCGAAGAAAAGCGCAACAAATGGAGCGGGGGGCTGCGGAGTTGGGGTTTTTCCTCCTTTTTTTCCCAGGGAGAGCCTTTGCGGCTCGCCGGGTGACACCCAAGGCGAGTGCGTGTGAGTGAACGTGGCTCTGTGACTCCGCGTGTGACAGCGGGCGGTGCGCGGGCGCGGAGGTCACGGGCCGCGGAGATCCTGTGGGAGACGCGCAAGAACGGAGCGCGGGGAGAGAGCGGCTCCGCTCCCCGCGGGAAGGTTCCCCCTTCCTCCCCCCGAGCCGGGCCCGACAGAGGCTCTGCGAGAGGCCGGGACAGCGACCCTTCCGAGCCCCGGTGGGTTTCGGGCCAAGGAGGGGAATTGCTTTCCCTAAACCAACGCCGCTCATAGGAAATCGTTGAACTCCTGGGGCGTTTCCCTAATTTGATTGTATTTACCGAAATCGGACAACACGTGCGGGAAGCACCAGAGCGAAGGGCTCGGCGGGACGGATTAAAAAGGCAAACCCCGGGAGCCACCCGCGGCCGAGGGCCCGGGCGGGGGGTTCCGCACCGGGGCACGGGTGGGCGGCCGGGCCCCCTCCCGCCCCGCCGGGCGCCTTTCCCCGGGCCGGGGCTTACCTGGGGCCGCGGCAATACGGTCCTCACATTCACACACACTCCCTCATTTCCTACTTTTTCATATGCTAAAGCCCGCAATGATTAAGTCGTTAACACCTCTGGAAGGAAAAAAAAAAAAAAAAAAAAAATCAGAAGGGAAAAAAAAGAGAAAAAAAAAAAAGAGAGAAAAAAAAAGTAACCGGCTAAAAGGTTCTTTATTTATAGTTTCCCTTTGTTATTTTACGTCTTTTTTATTTCTCCCTGCAACTAACCTAATAGATTAATCAATAGCTATTCTCTGGTCTTCCGTTCCCAGCTGGTGCTGCTGCCCCTGGAAAAAAAAAAAAATTAAAAAAAAAATAGAAACCCACGGAAAGTGGTTTCAAAGCCCAAACTTGGTGCTTTTAAGCGCTCCTGAGGCGGCGCATCCGCTGAGCCTGCGCTGCCGAGCGCCCCGAGAGCGGCGGCTTCGGGCCCGGCGCACCGAGAGCGGCAGCGGCGAGCCCCGGTGCGGCAGCATTTCCGCGGGGGCCGGACGGTGCCGGTGCCGTCGGGCCCCGTCGGGGCGGGCAGAGCGGAGCCGCCGCCGGTCTTTGTTGACAGTCCATGAAACAACTCGAGTTTTGCATGACTTCACAGCGGGGCGCCTGACGTCAGGCGGTCACGTGGAGCCGCCTCCGAGTATATCTTTAACGGGAAAGTAATCTATCAGGCAGTCGGGACCGCCGCGCTGCCAAAGTGGCGAGCGAGGCCCCGCGACCCCCGGCCTCCTGCCCCCGCCCCGCCCGGCCGCCGGCAGCTCCGTCCCCTCCCTCCGCCGAGGGGGGGAAAAAACAGCGGCCAAAAAAAAGCCAGACGAGAGGAGGAAAGGAAGAAGAAGAAGCACATAAAAAAAAAAAAAAAAAAGGCGGCGCCGCCTGAGCCCCGATGCCCGGCGGCGGGAGGTGACCGGGCGGCCAGGGCAGCCCCGCGGACGGGAGAGCAGCGGGCGCGGCCGCCCCATGCCCCGCGGGGACGGCGCCGCGGGGCGCAGCCGGGCCGCTCGGGTGTAGCTCCCGGGGCCGGTCGGAGGAGCGGCGGGAGCGGGGCGCGGAGGGAGCCCGGTGCGGGCGGGAGGCCCCGCCGCCGCCGCCGCGCCCCGTCCGCCGAGCGGGGATGACCCTGTCGGGCGGCGGCAGCGCCAGCGACATGTCCGGCCCCGCCGTCCCGGCGGCCGAGGATGTGGATATCGACGTGGTGGGCGAGGGCGACGACGGGCCGGGCAAGGACAGCGAGGGCGAGGCCGGCAGCCCCGCCGCCCTGCCGCGCCTGCCGCTGGACGAGGCGGCGGAGCTGGCGCTGCCCGCGGAGGCGGGCGCGGAGAGCGGCAGCAGCGGCAGCGGGAGCCCGGCCGGGACGGCTCCCGGCGGCGCGGCCGAGGGCGGCAAGGGGGGCGGCGAGGAGGGGGCGAGCGGCGGCGGCGGGGCAGCGGGGCAGAGCAAGCCCAAGAGCAGCCTGGTGAAGCCGCCCTACTCGTACATCGCACTCATCACCATGGCCATCCTGCAGAGCCCGCAGAAGAAGCTGACGCTCAGCGGCATCTGCGAGTTCATCAGCAACCGCTTCCCCTACTACCGGGAGAAGTTCCCAGCCTGGCAGAACAGCATCCGCCACAATCTCTCCCTCAACGACTGCTTCGTCAAGATCCCCCGGGAGCCCGGCAACCCGGGCAAGGGCAACTACTGGACGCTGGACCCGCAGTCCGAGGACATGTTCGACAACGGCAGCTTCCTCCGCCGCAGGAAGCGCTTCAAGCGGCACCAGCAGGAGCACCTGCGGGACCAGACGGCGCTGATGATGCAGGGCTTCGGCGCCTACGGCCTGGCCGGACCCTACGGCCGCCCCTACGGGCTGCACCCCGGCGCCTACACGCACCCCGCGGCGGCCGCGGCCGCGCTGCAGTACCCCTACATACCCCCGGTAGGGCCCATGCTGCCGCCCGCCGTGCCGCTGCTGCCGTCCAGCGAGCTCAGCCGCAAAGCCTTCAACTCGCAGCTCAGCCCCAGCCTGCAGCTGCAGCTCAACAGCCTGGGCGCCGCCGGCTCCATCGTCAAGTCGGAGCCCAGCAGCCGCCCGTCCTTCAGCATCGAGAACATCATCGGCGTGCCGGCCGCCAGCTCGGCCGCCAGCGCACAGACTTTCCTGCGGCCGCCGGTCACCGTGCAGTCGGCCCTCATGGCCCACCAGCCGCTGGCGCTGGCCAGGACCACCGCGGCCATCGCCCCCATCCTCAGCGTGCCTACCAACATCATCGCGGGGCAGTTCCTGCAGCCCGCAGCCCCCGCCGCCGCCGTGCAGGCCAAGTGGCCGGCGCAGTAGCCCCGGGCAGCGCCCCGGGGAGCTCCGGCCGCCCCCTCGGGGCTCCGCGGCCGCCTGGACCCGGAGCAGCAGCGGGCACCGGCCGCCGCCGCCGCCGCTTGTACATATTTGTATCAAAAATCACTGACGTTGCTTTCGGGGTTTTTATTTTTCTAAAGAGGCGAAAATGACGGTCGCGATTAGGAGCTGCGAACTTTCACTTTTTTTGAAGGTTCCGGCGCTCCGAGCGGTTTTATCCGAAATAAACGAACAAATGAGGGGAAAAAAAATTGTATAAAAAAGAAATAAGCGGGGGAAATTTTAAATATTAAACGAACGAACAGGGAAAAAAAAGAGAGAGAATTTTGGAGAGAAAAAAATGAGGAAAAACGCTGTCATTCTATTATAGAAGTCTGTTTATATATGAATGAATATATGTATTCTAAATGTTATCCCTTCGTGTTGTACACAACTTTGTAAATAAATTTTTAAAATGCTCTGCCCGTCTCTGTGTGAGCGGTGTCTTTGTGACCCCCGCCCGCAGGACGGGCTGCGCGGCCGCGGAGGGTGCAGAGGCGCTCGGGGCGCGGCCGCGGAGCGCCGGTTCTCCGGTGCCGCGGAGCTTTGGGTTCCGCCGGTCGCGGTGCGGGCGGGTTTCCCACGGTCCCTCCACCCGGTTCGGGATGCGCCGTGCGACAGCGACAGCGCCCGGCCCTGCTCTTTCGCGGAGCGGCCGCGGCGGCGGGGCCGCCATCACCCCGGTTCCTTCCAAATCCAACCTTCCCCGGCAGATCCGAGACTCCCGCGAGCTCGCCGTGATGTTTCCCTAAATATATTAATTTTTCTCGGCCTGACTTCAGCTCTACATCCCGGCGCTGCGGCATTCCCGGCCGGAATAGGTACGCTTTGGGTCTGCGGTCGGGGCTAATTATAAGGGAAATTATTTTAAATAAAACACGTTGGGTCGATTTAATAAATGTTTACTATTTATTTTAGAGGGGGAAAAATACATATATATATTCAGGCCGTGGCCGTGCGGTGTCCGAGCGCGGATCTTTCGTTTAGATCAGGGAAATAATCCGGGTTAAAGCAGCGGTTCTTCCCCCGGGAAAGGATCGGCCTTTCCCAGTTAATTCCCAATAACTCAGCTTTAATGGCAGCTGTTAAAATTTAAAATAATATACATACATACATATATATGTGTGTATTTTCGGGGCTAAAATAAAGAGACAGTCAAAATCAAAAAATAAAAGGAATTAATAGTAGCGTTATAATAATTAAAGCGGCGCGTCGGGGGGTTGAACCTGCTGAGATCTCGGTGTCTCCTGTGCACTGACAGTGTTTGGTGCTTTATTATCTCCCTCTTACAAAGTCGAATTTTTGTCACCTTGGAAAAGCGCCGTGGATTTTGCTTTTCCGCTCAAATAATTCGTTGTCTTTGTTAGGAAAATCGGCGGCGTAAAATGCAGGCGGGATGCGGGATGCGGCAGGCTCGGCTGCGGGAGGAGCCGAACCAGGCGCTTATTTCCCCTCCAACAACCCTCTGACAGCCGTGGATTTAAAATAAATATATAAATAAAAGTGTCCTTGCTTTCCTGGTAAGCAGTAAATATTATTTCTTCCTAAGTAAATATTTATACCTCCGCATACATAGACTAAAATAAACCGAGCAGCCCCGGTGATGAGATCGTTTGAACTTTATAAATAAGGACTCGCTAATCATCTGCCGGGGACAGGGAGAACCTGGAGGGAGCGGGGACACGCGGGGCCCTCCGCGGGCACCCACGGCCCCGCGGAACCCCGCGGAGCGGAATGTGGCGGTGCGTGGCGGTGTAAGAGGAACGAGTTGTTTCACAGTTGTGTCTGGCTAATCGGTTTTACACAAACAGCAAATGGTGGCTGATTCGTGCGATCGAGGGGGTTTCTATATTTAGCCGATCCCCTGGGAAAAAAAGAAAGGAGCCTCTGCCCCGAGTCGCTGCGAGGCTCAAGAAGCTGCTGATCCAGGGCTTCCAGAGGACACCGGATAACAGGGGCTCATTCCATTCCCCAGCCTTTGTTACTTATAAAATTACTCGCTCATATTTCCCCACATAGCAGCAATGCCTCGGCTCGGCATCTGCGCGCCGGCGGCAGCGGCACCGGCAACTTTCCTGCCCGCTGCCTCCCTCCGGGAACCGCTTCTCCCTCCGTAACCTCCGGCCCCGCTCTCTCCTCCACCGCCGAGGACAGCGGCCCGCAGGAGAAGCCGGGGAAGCGGCGGCTGCGGCTCCCGGGGCCGGGCGGCACCGGGAAGGCTCGGGGCTGGGGAAGAACCCCGGGATGAGCCCCCCACCCGGCCGCCGCCTTCCCGCGGGAGGTGCCGGCTGCCCGCAGCCGCGGGGCCGTGAGCGGCAGCGGGGCCGTGCCCGCAGGTGGGGGCTCCCGGTGGCGGCGGGGCTGCAGTGGCGCACCGGGGCCTGCGGGGGGCGCGGCGGCTCCCGCTGCACCCGCGGGGAACGGGCGCGCCCCCCCGGGGCCGGGAGCACCCCCGGGACCGGGAGCATCCCCGCAGCACCCGGATGGGAACACCCCCGGAGCATCCGCGGGGACCGGGATCGCCCCCACGGCCCGAGGGGTCGGGAGCACCTCCGGGACCGGGAACATTCCCGGGGCCGGGAGCACCCTCGGAGCAGGGAGTCATCGGGGAATTCGGGTGCAATTCGGGAAGTTCGGGTGCAATTCGGGGGATCGGTAGCACCCCCGGCGCCTGCAGCAGCCCGGGACGGCACCGACCCTGGCGCCCTCTTGCAGCGGGCGGCACGACGGGGCGTCCCGGCGGGTCCCGCAGAGCTACCGGCGGGGATCGGGAGTCCAGGGGGTGTCAAAAATCGGTCCCCGAATAGGGGAGGGTTTGCAGCCGGGACGAGAGCGGCTTTCCCGGCGGAGTGGGCGCAGCCCCCGCAGCCGGACCGGGAGCGGCAGGCCGGGGAGAACCGGGAGCAGCGTATCCCTGCGAAGTTCCCTCAGCCACGGGCAGCAGCCGGACAACAGAAACTCCTTCCCTTGTTCTTTCCCTTGTTTTCCCTTCCACAAACTTGTCCGCCGCATATGGCAAAACTTGACACGGCCGGTGACAGATGCCCATTAGTATAAGTCGTGTCACGTCGGTCCCCGGGGTGTGTTGGAAGTAACTAGATCCGAAACACCGGGAAAATGACCCTCCCGCAGCCCCGAGAGTTTACCCAGTACCACCACCCCCTGCACCCTCCCCGACCCCGCTCCTTATTTATTCCGATTACGGCCCCGCCGCTCCCTCCGCCGGGGGAAGGGATTTATAATAGGATCTGCCGATAGGATCTGGCCCTAATCCTCTAAACCATCACGCTGGATGAAAAAGGGACGAGATGGGGCTCATCAGGGCCATTTCCTCGGCTGATGCGGGGCTCCCGGGGAACCCTCTCGTTTTCGCTGCTCGGCCGCGGGAGTTGCGCCCCCCTTTCCCCCCTCTCCGCGCTCCCAGCGCCGTCTATTTATAGCATCACTGGTCTCTCCGGGCACAGAGCGGGGCTGAAAGTTTCGGGCTAATGGGTGTTGAAAGGCTGCGGCGAGCGTTGGAAAAGGCAGGAAAAGACCTTTAGGGGTTATTTATAAACGTGTATTTATCGCGCGTGTGTTTTTATCTCAGTAAGCAGCCCCAGCGTTCGGGGTATCCCCCCCGCCCAGCCGAGACCCGCGTGGCCGCAGCAGTGTCCCCGGAGGGGGGCAGCGATCGGAGACCCCGCTCCGGAGCTGCGGGAGGGCACAGCTGAGGCCGGGTTTCCCGCAGGGGACAGCGCCGGGAGCGCTCCGGGCGGCCGGGGAGCGAGGTCCGTCACAGACCTTTCCTTCTCGGTCTGTCGCACCGAGAGGCGGCCGGAGGAAATCATCCACCGGCGACATCAGCCCCCTTTGGGACACGGGCAGCGTTTGAGGACGGCTCCGGCTTCCTCGGAGGTTACGGGCTCGGGTCGGCGCCGGCGGTACCGGGGGATTTAACGCGCCCCGCCCGCACCTCCGGCACTGCCCGGGGTCCGTGTCCTCGGCCGGACACAACAGGATGGCTTTGGGACGAGCCGCCCCTCATCTTTCGCGGGGCCCTCGGGAGTGTCCCGCTCCGGGAGGACAGCAAGGATGACTGCTTTAGGAGAAGTGCGGGTTTCCCCCGACCCGTGCTGGTGCGGATCAGGGGGCAGTTCCCGAGGGATGGGGGAATTCGATGGGATTTTGCCTCTCTGGGCACCTCGGGCAGTTTCGTGGTTTCACCCTCGTGCCCGAAGTGCGCTCGGGGCCTGTCCCCGCCTGCTCCGGGGAGGCGGAAAAGCAGCCCGTCCATTCCCGAAGGCATTTTATTGGTGTTAAAAGGCAGAGAGTGAAGAATCACAGCGAGCCCCACGCTGCCCATTCCCGCGGCTGCGGACAGCCCGGGCATCCCCCGGGGCGGCGACTGAAGCGCTTCAACCTCCGCCCGCAGCCGGGAGAGTCCGTGCCATCCATCCCCGCAGCCTCCCTCGCCACCGCCGCGCCTCCTCCCCGAGCCGGGATCGCCGCAACCGGGCAAACACTCGCCATACACTTTTCTGGAGAGGCAACTCTTCAATTCCGGGGGCTTTTATTGAATTACGTGTTACCAGTCCTAAAACGTTAAGCGTTATGTACTTAAAGGATACAGAGCATAGGTATTACATCCACAGGAAGTATTTTAGTCAGTGAATGTTCAATGTAGCAGGTAGAGATGAACTTAGCACGTCTTCCAGACTGAACTGGGAACAGACTCTTCAGCCATAAAATGCACTTAACAGTCTATTTAATAGTGGCGAGGTCCTTGAAAATGCAATATCCATGCTAATCTTGCCTTTTTCTAAATCAGAAATGAAAAATAGGTCAGGAAGGTAGAACCTTCCCCTTCCATTTAAAATGTGACATTTAATCTATTTAAATAACTAAGTAAACTTTATTAATCCGGGATTTGGTAAGCAAGCTGAGGAAGCGGGAACCGCGCTACTTTATTAAGACGGCAGAATGTGAGAGGGAGCGTCCTTGAACTCCAGGTGCGATAAAATCCCTGTTTTCTTGAGCTTCAGCGAAAAGGGAAAAACCGAGACACACGAAAACGGCCCAACCTCTCCTGTCCAGGAAAGGATGAAAGGAAAGGTCCTGCTCTGCTTTACCGAGGACTCGGAGCATCCCCCGGGCTGGGATCCCCTGGCTGAAACTCCGTGTCGCCCAGCGCCTGGAAAATGGCAGGAATTCAAGAGAAACCCCCAAACCCTCAGTAATTTATAATTACTCTATTAAATGCCAATATTTAATGGGGAAACCCAAAAATAAATCCATCTCCCTGCGGGCTCAGCTAGTGGTTTCTGACACGTTTACTCCTGGTTTTGCTCGGCAAAGGAGAAAGCGAAAGAGCCGAGGCTGCTGAGGGCTCAGAGCGGGGCTCGCAGCGCGGCTCTGCGCCCGCTAAATCCCGGGCGGTGTCCTGGGGTGGGGATAACCTGGGAATCTGCAGATTGGGAATCTGCAATTGCAAACGCCTCCAGAGTTTGTTCCCCCGCTCGCTCCGGCACCACGGCTCCGCTCACAAACGAAATTCTGCATGAGCTGGAACTTTTTATGGCCGCGGGCTCTGCACCCCCGCCCGCCCTAGGAAAGACTTTCTCGTTATTCTGGCCGCATTTCACCCCGAATTTATGGATTTTTGCCTTGCCAGCACTAGGCTGCCATCGAGCTATAGAGCCGGGGTGGAGGAGAGGAGGCAGCGGAGCTCCGGAGCCTCCCGAGAACGCCAAGGGTTAAGAAAAGCCGTTTATCTGCTCATTATCGGCTTCTCCTTACTCCCGAGCACCAAACCCCGCGCGTCTCCTACCCCGCCGCATCAATGTGTCCTGAATGCCTTTTCCAGTCATTGATCTGCTCAAAGTCACCGCAGAAACACAAGTGACAGAGACTCAATTCCAGGCGACGCGCCCGATGCGAGTATTTAGAAAGCATTCAATAAAAAAGCTTTCCCGGGGAGTGAATGATTTCACCTTGCAACAAAGAGCGCTCGGCTAATTGAAATAATGCACTTGAATGTGCGGCCGTGGGCTCCTGCTCGCTTATCCCAGCCCCAGCACAGAATTAGCAATAATCTCCAAGGAAAAATCCAAAAACTAATTTTTTAATTTTTTAAATTTTTTTTGGTAATATTCCACAGGCAACGAGCGCGGACTCGGGAGCGGCTGTGTTATCAGTGCTCCCCGGCCTTGTTCTTTTGGGAATTCTGGGCATGGAAAATCCTGGAGGGGAGAGTAAAAGGAGAGGAGAGAGGAACTGAAATAGGAATCTGCCCTGGTGATTCTCCCCCGGGCTTAGGCTGGGAATTCACTTGTTTCAGTGCCATAAGGCAGCTCCAGCCGCTGCGCGTTCAGGACACTAAGTCAGTTCGTAACTGATGAATTTCTAGGATTGTCCTTATTTTACAGACTTGTCATTTCCAGACATGCTGTCAAAATCCTGAAATGGACGCACTTTACTCAGCAGGAATATAAATTATTGAGTGTATCAGATTAGGCAAATTGTGTAAAATTTGATGGGCATAATCTGCCATTTTCCACAGGATTATGGCTCCAAACACCCTGGTAAGCCAGCAGACAGGTGTGATTTTTACTTTTATCTGTTTAAGAGAGCTTTCAGTCTCTTCACACAATCCCACATGAGGCAACAGCACAAGAGGCTGAAATTATGGCAGGTGTAGTAAGAAGGACCAGGATGTCCAAAGAATTTGCACTCAAAAATGGCTGGGATAGTGGAAATCAGCATCCTGCACTGGAAAAACATCAAGGGAGAAAAGCTGTCTCTGGTGTCATGCAATATTATATCTATAGTGCTTATATATTTTGGAAATAATCTGCATATCTGAAAAAAAAAATTAATCACTTTGATTACAGTAATCTCTGTTTACTTTAACGTCCCTGTTCTAAGTGGTCAGATGTTTCTTGACCACATTTGTTTTTTGTAGCAGCTGTGTTTAAACCCATCACAACTTTCAGCCCAGGGATTCCAATCCAAGGAGAGCACTGCTGCCAGCTCACCTGGCAGGTGTGCCCACAAAACCCTCAGGAGGTGGTGTTAGTTTTAAGAATAATCAGTTTTCTGTTCAGTTTCATGTCCTGACCTCAGAAGAAAAGCCCAGGTTGGATGGGGTTTGGAGCACCCCGGGATGGTGGAAGGTGTCCCTGGCCACGGCAGGGTGGAATGAGCTGATCTTTGAGGAGTCCTTCAACCCAGAGCATCCTGTGACTCTCTGATTTTTGTTATGCTCTCTCCTTTGTCAAGGGAATGAAAAGGGGCAAGACTGAAAGGTTTAAAGTGAGGCCTATGGTATATCACAGAGAGATTCCAGAGTCTTCCTTGTGTGTCCAGACAGCCTCAAGGGATGGCCCTGCCTGAGCAGGGAGGTGGCACCCGATGACCCCGCTGTGGTCCCTTCCAGCCTGACCCAGCCTGGGATTCTTTTTTCCCAGATATCGTCTCCAAGTTGTAAAGGCTGAGGGGCTGCTCCCCAGCTAGCTGGCATGGTAGGAAAACATGAATCCCAGAGTGGTTTAAAGGAACTTGGACCATCCAGTGCCTCCCCTGCCATGGCAGGGACACCTCCCACTGTCCCAGGCTGCTCCAAGCCCATCCAGCCTGGCCTTGGGCACTGCCAGGGTTCCAGGAACAGCCACAGCTTCTCTGGGCACCTGTGCCAGGGCCTGCCCCCCCTCACAGGCAGGAATTCCTCCCCAGTATCCCATCCATCCCCGCCCTCTGGGAGTAGGAACCATTCCCCCTTCCCCTGTTGCTTGTCCAGAGTCCCTCTCCAGCTCTCCCGAAGCCCCGTTAGGCACTGAGGTCGCCCCTGGAGCGTCCCCTCCTCCCGGAGCAGCCCGCAGCCCTCCCGGCCCGGCCCGGCCCCATCCATGGCGGAGCGTCCCTGAGGCGCTCCCGGTTCCCGCCCCGCGCACGCGCAGAGCCCTCCCGGAAGGCGCCGCGCAGGCGGAAGCGCGCGCGCCGGCCCGAGCCCGGTGGGAGCCGGCGGGACGGGCTGAGGGGAGCCGGGACGGAGCGGGGGCTGAGAGCGGCAGCGGGGCTGAGCCCGGGGCAGAGCGGTTGCTGAGAGCGGCAGCGGGGCTGAGCGGTGAGGGGAGGTGAGGGGGCTGTGCGGCGACGAGGCTGAGGGCGGTCAGGGGGCTGAGGGGGCTGTGGGGTGACGGCGGTCGGGGGGGCTGAGGGGTGAGCTGGCCACGGGCGCTGAGGACTTAGCGGGCTGAGGGGGCTGAAAGGCTGAGGGGTGTGAGAGGAAGCGGGTCGAGGGTTCTGAGGGGGCTGAGGGGCAGCAGGGTCCGCTGGTGGCCGGGGCCAGCTCGGGGGGGCTCGCAGCTCGGCCCCGGTGCGAGCCCCGCAGCGCCAGCCCGCCCTGGGGGCTCTGGGGAGGCCGGGCAGAGCCAGGGGTGAGAGGAGGAATAAAGGCGTCTCCTGGCAGGGATTAGGGAAACAGCAGGGTTGTAGGCAGGTATTGCTGCAACAGATTAAATTCTTCACTCGGTGTGTGCGTTTTTCAGCTGCTGAAATGTGGTCTTTTAAAAGAAGTTCTGGTCAGGGCCGTGCTTCTATGGCTGAGTTGTGTCGGCTCTGTGGGCCAGGGCTGGGTGGTTTGTACTGGTGGTATTTATCCGAATCTTCATTGCAGACAGTGTGTAAGGATAGCGTTTCTTTGTTGTTGTTTTTTTTTTTAATCTGTGATTTTCACCTCATGCTTACAGGTGGGATTTTTGAGATCACCTGATCAGGTGTTGCACATCCAGGGGAAGGTGAAAAGTTTGGGATTGACCAAACTGGCTTTATCATCCCCTAAAAGTTATTCCTAACATTGTTACCCACAGGATACCAAGAATTAAGAATTCTGTGCTTTAGAATCTAATAAAAGCCTGGCTTTTTGTTATAGGTAGTATGGAATAATTATTAAAGGTGAAAAATAAATAGGAAAGAATACTTTAAGAGCCACTTTTGAGAAAAGAGAAAGAAACTCAATATCCCAGAAAACAATTGTTATTCCAAATGTAGGGAATGGCAAAAGTAAATGAGTGAAACAGAGATGGGGGAGTCTGTAGGTGAGGCTGGTGCTATGTAATAATTAAGAAGGTGTAATTAATTAATAATGTGGCAAAACAGAAAAGAAGGACAGCTGTATCTTTTATTTAGATAAAAGTGCCTCCCCTGTGGCTGAGGCACAGGTGAAAACATGCAAATATCAGTGTTCACCTTCCTACCTATAGATGGAGATCTGCTGCCACAGATTTTTATTATTAATTAACTTCTTTTTTCCCCTTGTTGGTGGTGTTGGGTCACACCTTTCTGTGAATAGTAAATAAATGTGGGCGGAGTTGGAGAAGAATAAGCTAAACATGCCTTAGATGTTGCTTGTCTGTAACTAAAACAGCAGCTCAGTGCTTCTGCTGTATGGGATTTTTGGTTTTGGTCAGTAGCAAATGTATTAAACTCACTTAAATCAAAAGATGCCTTTTCTGCAAGGAAAATCTGTGGCAGTTTTACCCTTCAAGGCTGGAGTAGTTTCTTCCTCACATTTTTCCTAGTTCAGTCTAAAATTTTTCTGATTCTTCGGGTTGAAGTTTGCATATTCTGTAGTTAGTTGGTTTAGATTTTTTTTTTTTTTAAATAGGGCAACATAATAATTTTTCTGTTTCTTGGTTTCTGAGTTTCATGCACACAGCCTTCAATTTGACAATATTGGCAATATTTTTTTTACTGGATCCTTAGTGTGGTGAAATGAGCTTGGTAGGACAATTGCTTTTTGGGGGTGGAAGGATGGAGAATAATGTCTCCTGAGACCAATTAACTTTTAACTAAGTTTTATTTTGTTTAAAGCAGCAGTGGTGCCTAGACCAGATGTGCATTTTCATCATCTGGCCGTGGTGCTCTTAACTGAGGAAAGAAGCGGCATTAACGTAACACTGGGACACCAGCTCACTTTTTAACCCCTGTGCCTGTTAATAATGCAGCGAGTTGTTAATCTAGGAGCTGCTCAGCAGTGGTGGCTGAGCACAGGGGGCTGGCTGGTGCTGCAGCAGTGCCCCTGCTGTGTCCCCAGGTGCCTGGAGCGTGGCAGCCATGGAGAAGTGGAGCCTGATGACGATCTCGGTGCTGCTGGCGCTCACCGTGCGCTGGGCTGTGTCCCTGGGCTCCTACTCAGGTAAGGCTCCTGCACAGGCTGCAGCAGCCTCGGGGAGAGGCTCGTGGGGCTTGGCAGGAATGGAAATGAATGGTATTTACAGCTAATTTATTCTATTGGTGTTTGTATAAAATCATACGTCGGGAGCAATGTGTTATTTCAGTGAGTTGTTATATTTAAGTTTCTCTTGATTTCCCTGAGAATTCATTTTTCTTATTTTTTGAAGTGTTGC
Organism: Pyrgilauda ruficollis; assembly: GCF_017590135.1. Taxonomy (NCBI): domain Eukaryota; kingdom Metazoa; phylum Chordata; class Aves; order Passeriformes; family Passeridae; genus Pyrgilauda; species Pyrgilauda ruficollis. Next base: position 17,518,188 of record NW_024527710.1, read on the forward strand.
CATGACTAACATTACAGTTTGGAGCAGAACACTGGAAAAAAAACTCCATAACTTTTTTTTTTTTTTGAGTGGTGCTGATGATCATTCATGTTTTAGGATCAATATCTGGCTGTTTTCCCCTGTGCCTTTATTTGCAGAATATTGAAGTCCACTTGTACATTTGCCTCATACTGTCTTTTAAATTCTGTAGCAGACATGACCTTATTATTTGTATTTTTATTTAGCTTATATGTAGCTAATCCTGGTGCTAATGAAGACAGTGCAGAGGTGACATGGAGTGAACAATGACTCTGCCTTGTAGCTGTACCTCCTTAAGCTTGTTTACAGCAGCAGCCAGAGCTACATTCTGGTAATGGATGAGTTTTTCTCCTCCTCGTGTCAGAAGGCTTGCAAAGAATTAGCAAGTTCCTTTCCAAGCCTCCCAGTTCCATTCCTACACTTGGAATAAGCTTGCACAAGGCTTGCTCTCTGCAAATTTAACAAAAGATAAAAAATGAACCAATACTTTCAATCCTCATCAGCCCAAAGAATCACAAGTCAAATTCTACTCTGTTTTTTTTTGAGGCAATGGGGAGCCTCATCCCCTGAGCTGTTCAGGAGCATTCTGGTGATTTTTAACTGGTAATTCTGAGCTTCATTCACTTGAAGAATTTGCTTGAAGCTGAACTGCATTTCCAATTGTTTTGGTTGAGTTTGCTTTCTCAAAATGCCATTTCTGAGAGGCCTGTAGGTAACTGAGGTTTTACCCATTTCTAGGCAGGAAGCACCCTGGCTTCAGGCACACACAGGATTTCCCTTGCAGTGCAAGAGGATTTATTTAGAATTCCGTTGCTAACTAGATTTTTGTAAGTTGATTTAATTTCAAACCAATCAGGATTGTGGAAGAGACTCTAAAATAAAGCCCGAACTAAAATAACATTTTTTAAATCTTATTTCCTCCACAGTGCTGATATAACTTCTTTTGGAATAGGAAAAGGTGAATCTGATCCAGTCCAGCAAATTATTAAAGCTTGACTTTGAGCATTGGCTGGCTGTAAAAAGACAAACCCCAGTGTTGGAGCTGTCAAACACATAAATCCACTGGGATTTTTTTCCCTTTGTCTTCCTGCAGATGTAATAAACTTTTAATTCCACCCTCATTTACTGTGCACCCTTGGATCTCTGTCTCATGCCCACCCTGTTCCTTGCCATCAGCTTGCTTTTGGATCTGCCTCTGGAATTCAATGAAGAAGCAGAAACTAATACCTAGTTTTGAAAAGTTACCATTAGTGATGGCCTGGTCTTGGAGAATTTTACTGAGGAAAAATTTGGTTTCATAGGTTAATGCATAATTTTTTAGTGCATGTTCAAACTCCTGCTAAATGCAGGTATTGAGAGGCAGCTTCAAACCCTTAAAAAAAAAATCTGTTCCCACGTTAACAATAAAACTGAATTAGATCACTACTTTTAAGGTGTTTGTGAGCCTTTTAAAATAAAATATTCCAGTTTTATTATTTTTTAACTTCGTTTGTCTGTGTACTTGGTGTTTTCTCTAGATGGAAGTTAAATGTGCTTTGTCAAACTAACTGATCAGTAATTGGCTTTTAATAATCAAACCTTTGGATTAAGATATTTTGATCATTCTGAAGCCAATTAATTTTTTTCATCCCTTTTTCTCCTCAAGATTGAGAAATTGATACAAACACTCTAAAATTTGGATAATATCCATTTTGTATTTCAGCAATTCAAATATCCATTTTGTATTTCAGCAATTCAAATATCCATTTTGTATTTCAGTAATTCAAATATCCATTTTGTATTTCAGTAATCCAGTGGCACATTCTTTGTTCCACTGGACTTAGAGCTACAGAACTGACTGATGAAACTCCAGTGACCTCACTTATTTGGGAAACTTTAATCTGAATGTGTGAGAGTGGAGATAATCTGCTCTCTCCACCCCGCAGGAAGAAATTAGCAGAGATAAGAGGTCCTTTGCACTTTCTGGGAATAAATTGCACATTGCTGAGCTGGGGGATTCCCACAAACATAGATCATGGCTAAAACCACAGATGGCTTTCCTATATTTTAAAGAACCTCTTAAATCTCTGTCTGGCTCATGTCAATATTTCACTGGGAGCACAATCATTCCAGGTTCTGTTCTCAATGAGCAGGTTAATAGAGGTAAATAAACTCTGGGAAGATGCTTTGCATGCTGCCATTATCACAGTTAGGCCTCCATCGAGGGGAGTATTTGACATCTGAAGTATTTGCATTGAGAAAGCTTTCTTTTCCATGAAAATGGCAAATATTAGTATTATGATGATATTAATAGTAAGACACCATGACATGGCTGAAACAAGTGAGAATATTGACAATTATCACACACCAAGGGAGTGCAGCAGCTCCCACAGAATCACTGTAACATGTCCATTATGTGCATTTTCCTAGTTCAGGGAAAGTACCACATTTTTCATCTGCACTTGGAAATGATTTTTTTTGTCAGATGAGGAAGCAGTTCTTCACAGCAGAGTATCTTGATAAATGCTCATTGCAGAAATCTCCAGAAAGCCAAAAGAACACATTACTTTTTTTTTTTTTTTTCTCTCTGTTAGACTGCATGATGAGGTCTCTATTTGCTCTCGATATGGAGGGATGGAGAATAAAATTAGTAATTAATATGCAATACCTAACTGGGGGAAAGCAATCTATAAACCAAATAATGTCCTGAATGCTGTGTCCTCTCTTTTTAGGGGCAGGAAAACCACCTATGTATGGAGACTACGAGGCTCAGAGGCACTGGCAAGAAATCACCTACAACTTACCCATCAGGCAGTGGTAGGTGTGCTTTCAAAGGGAGAACAGGGGGAAATCCTGCTTGTGTTCTACACCTCTGAGTTCATTTTTTCTTCCATGATCCATGAGATTTTTAAATGTGGGAATTCTGGATTTAAGTGTAGCGAGCTTCATTTGTACAGATCATGTAAAACAGGAGAGGAATTATTCTAAATATTTTATTTATTTTTGCATTATTCCTAATATTCTTTAGAGTAAAAATTTAGTCCATATATGTGCTACAACTCAAATTGGAATATATTGGAATTCCAGCTCTCTTCCAGCAAGGACAGGGGTGTTTTGGGTGTGTGGTGTAATTTTTCCTTGGCTGTCTGTTGGGGAACAGACTAATCTCACAAAATAGAAAATTAGTTCACTTGTGTTCTGTAAATACATGTGAACTCTGCAGATGGCTCTGCATAGTGACCTCAGATCATCTTGTTGTTCCTATATTCTCATTTTGGTCCTTTTTTTTTCCTGGGATATCCAAACCCTGACTGTGCCAGAGTTGGGATAAGTGGTGTTACATAATAATGGAGTTGGCAGCTTTGATCCACTCTGCTACACTGAACTGTGTCTCCTTAAAATGAGGAGTTACAGCAGCCAATATTCCCAGGCATTCCCAGGGGCCAGATCAGACACTGCTGCAGGCTGGGTTTGGCCAGGTGGGCACCTTGGGCTTGTATTTGCTCTCTGGTTCTATAATTGATGTAATTTTATATTTATAATTGAAGGGGGTTTTGGGGTTGGGTCTGCTGTGGGAATTGAATCTCTAATACAACAAAGTGGGTGTTTGGAACAGCACATCTTGGCTGCAAGGGATTGCATTCTAGAGTTTAAATATTGCTGGTTTATATTATTCTGTAAAGTCCTTTAGGAACATCTTTTTTATTCTGCTGCTAATTAAAACTCTGAAAGCTTCCTTACTAAATATTACTGGATATATAAATGTTGGTTTTCTTTTTTTTAATTGAAAACTTTATGGAAGGTAAAATGAAAAAAATAAACCCCTGAAACTGGCAAGTGCCCTGAAAGTTGCAAACTGTGACATTCTGCATGAAGAATCTGCACTGCCTTGGCAGGAGCAATCTTGAATTGTAGGATAAGAGGCAGAGATGCAACTCAAAGAAATGTGATTTATCTTCTGTTCAGAGGACACTTCAGGCAGCTCATAAAGAATTCAAGAAATATCATTTACTATTATAAATGTCAAAAATTGGCTGCATTTGAGGAGAGGAAGTGGAAGAGCCAAGAGCCTGCCCCGTGGCAGTGGGAGCAGCCAGGCAGTGTTTCACTGGCAGGTGGGAAGGGGCTGCTCCTCATTGCTGCAACTTCTCCTTGGCCAAACCCCTCTGATCTCATTTGGAAAAGGTGACTTTGTTTTGACTGCTGCCGTAGAAATCCTGACACAACATAATCCCAAATGGGAAAAACCTTTTCCTTCCCTTCACCTGGGTTTGGAGGTAGAACCAGGAGTTTTTCTCTCCACTGAAGTGAGATTTAGCAGCTTTTTTTTCAGCCACAAATATGTGAACTCTGCATCACTTTTGCTGTTATTTTGTTGCTTGAGACTTATTTAACGTGTAGTAAATTAGGCAGGTATAGATGTTGCCACCTTCTATTTTGGATTTGGAATGCATTTAGTTCCTTGGGTCAAAACCAAGCTGGAAATGTAGTCTTTAAACTGTATTTTATGGTTTTTTAGGTACTTCAATACAAGTGACAACAACCTGCTGTACTGGGGCCTCGATTACCCACCTCTCACTGCCTATCACAGTTTTGTGTGTGCTTACATGTAAGTTCAGTGTTTGAAATCCTGTGTTTCATTTTTCTTCCTGGGTATTCAGCTTTCTCTACAAGCCACTGCTGGATCTGGGATGCCCAGGGGAAAGTGCTGCAGGAACAGGGAGCATTGCCTGGGAAAGCTCTCGTGTGTGCAGAGCCCAAGTGACATTTGATGAGTGGATATCATGTAAATAGAATTCTGTTATTGGAATACTTTTTCCACAAGGGCTTTGCTGTTGGTGGAATGAGACTTATGGAATAAGAATGTAGGTTAAAGTGCACAGGCACAGCTATGTGGGGCATCTATGTGAACTGTAAATGGTTTATATTTAATACTTAAGCATGAAAGGTATTTACAATTGTTTTTTTTTAAAGTCCCTGGAACCAGACTGGAGGTGGTTATCTTGTCCTAATAAATATTGTATTCCATTTTTACTGTTTCCAAGGGTTATTTTTTTTTTAATTGTGAAACAGTCTATAGTGTAAACTGATCTAGTGGTGAGGAAAAGCTTTCATTGATCACTATTGCTCTCTGAAATATTTCTTCTCATTCATCTTAATTCTTGGAATCTGCTCCTGTCTGTGTCATCTTTATTGCTGCAAGGAGTGTAAAGGGAAATGAGAACTGTCTGCATTTTGATGTGTCTGTACTTTGTTTTACAGTGCAAAGTTAATAAATCCTGATTGGGTTGCTCTGCACACATCTCGGGGCTATGAGAGCCAGCCCCATAAGTTATTTATGCGTACAACAGGTAGGAAGATTATATTTCCTTGGGATCATCCTGCACATTTGTCTTGCTTACTAATTCAGCATGTTTAATATGCAGCTTCTCTCTCTTTACTGGTTTATTCTCAGGTTTTTAATTGGGTGGTTTGCAGGTCCATTTCTGAGGCAAATTCCTGCATTATTTCCTCTTCTGCCATCATTTGTGAATTTGATGAATATGAAATATAGAAACAAATTTGCAACCCAATTGATTAATTAAAAGCTCTAAAACACAGCTGCTCTTTGTAGCATAGACTCACGTTTTAATTTTGAAAACTATTCTTGTTTTCCCTTCTATTCTGCTAAATAGTCTTATTTTTAGCTCAACTTGATTTTTATTGTAAAATTATTTTACATGTAGCCTGGCATTTAGAACTTAACCTCTGAGGTATCAGAGATCTTCATTAGGAGCTGATCTCAAAGGCAGAGATGTTTGATATTATTACTGTGAGCAAAAAAGTAAAAATTTATTTTACTACTTGTATTCTAAATTTGTCTTCCACCATTTGATTATTTTGAACTACAAAAAAAAGCAGAAGGTTTGTACCATAATTTGGTGGCTGCAGCAGTAGGACAGCAAACAGTGTGGCCAGTGAACTCTTGTTTCTTGTTACTATTTTCTTTCTTTCATTTGAAATGTCTTTTGCTTTTTCTAACACAAAATGCTTTCTGATTGCAGCAGCAGAATTTGTTGTTCATCAATAGCTTTTCTGTACCTCACAAAGCTCTCAGTCTGCTCTCTGGTAATTGATTGAATTGAAAAAAAATAAAAATCACTAGTATTTAATTACCCTTGAAATGGTCTTTATTAATTTTGAAATCAACTCACTTGACACAACACTGATGGATCTGGAGAGCTGATAAACACCTTTTAACAGGGGCCATTAGAGGAGTGCATTAAAATAATTCAGGGTGGTCAATGGCAGCTTTATTTTAAGCTTCAGTGTATTTGTTTTGCTAACACCTTGGTTATATTTGTTCAGTTGTGGCTTAAGCTGGCAAAACCATTCATCCCTGGATAACTGAAATGTTTAAACATCTCCTTTCTCTCTTGGAGCCACTGCACATTTGCTGAAAGTGGTTTGTAGAAATAATCTGAGGGGGTTTTTTGAGTTTTTAGGACAACTCAAGAAGAATTCACCTGCTGGACATGCCCTGAGCAGGGGAACCTGTTGGCTCTGTTTTCTTGCCCCTCTCACAAATCCTTGCTGTAGGCAGGTGATCAAAGCCAAATCCCTGCTCTCAGTCTCTTCATCCCCATCACTGGTAATTCACACAGAGATTGGGATAATCTGGAGTTTCTTCCCTGTGCCCCAGCCCCTCTGTGCTGTCCCACAACCTGGGTGCAGGCAGGGCTGATTTCTTTGGGGCATTCCCGAATGCCTGCCCTGCTTGTGGCATGTCAGGAACTAGAGAGTGACTGAGGCTGTGCCAGGAGCCAGGACAGCTGAAAACGTGGAAGCAGCAGCTCTGGGACATCAGAAATGAGCCTGAGAAACATTAACAAGATCAAATTCTGTAGACCTGGTTCTTTTTGTCCTTTGAAGTGGAACTGCCCAGTTTATTTCTGATATTTTGATGTTTATTTGCCTGTGTTTTTTCCTTGCCTCCTCCTTGCGGGAGGATTCTAATGGAAAGTTAATCTTTATTTTTCAGTGTTTGTTGCTGATCTGCTGGTTTATATCCCTGCAGTTATTTTATATTGTTTTTCCTTGAAAGAAACATCTGCTAAAAAAAAGGCAAGTACCTGGTGTGTGTAAATTAAACAAAGAAAACACTGTTAGTACAGAGTAGGAGTGTAACACTGAGTTAATTAACACCTAGAACACCCTGATGGCTTCCACATAAAACTGATGGCAACCACTATAACTCATATTATAGGCTTTTCACTTTAAAACATTAAAAAAGCCTTTTTTTTCTCTTATAGCAATTATTTCAATGCTTTTAATAACAAGATTTTCCATTAATTTATTACTTGAGTAGTAAAAAAAAACCATTTGTGGGGTGGTAGAAACATCTGCTAAAAAAAAGGCAAGTACCTGGTGTGTGTAAATTAAACAAAGAAAACACTGTTAGTACAGAGTAGGAGTGTAACACTGAGTTAATTAACACCTAGAACACCCTGATGGCTTCCACATAAAACTGATGGCAACCACTATAACTCATATTATAGGCTTTTCACTTTAAAACATTAAAAAAGCCTTTATTTTATACAATTATTTTAATGCTTTTAAAAACAAGATTTTCAAGATCTTAACAAGATTAATTTATTACTTGAGTAGTTAAAAAAAAAAAACCCAAAAAACATTTGTGGGGTGGCAGGGGGGGATTTGGGAGCTGCTTTGTCTTGAGCACTCCTTACATAGATTTTGGAATAACAAGTCTCCTGATTTTTGGAGTGGTTTAAGATGGGTGTAGGTGGTCTTTGAGCAGTTGTAAAGGGAAGGCAATACTCAGTATTCTCTAATGTATGGTAAATCTTTATCCTTTTTTATTCCTCAAAATATTCCTGGCAGATGATTACTTGTAGAGAATAAGATTCCTACCTACAGGATGCACCATGGAGTGGCACATTTTTGTACTGGAGCAGGAGTAGTTTCTCTGCCTAATGTCTAATTTTGGACTGATTATTTTTCCCCTCTCTTTTTTGATCCTTCTTGCCAGGTTTCCAGTGCTCTCTGCATCCTGCTTTATCCAGGCCTCATCCTTATTGACCATGGGCACTTCCAGTATCCTTGTTCTGCATGGCAATGAATTCTGTTTGTGGAATTACTGCTCCTTAGCACTTGTTAGCTGAGCATGGGGTGGCTTTGGTGTACAGAGTCATCTGGGGGCTTCTGCCCACCCCAAACAGAGATATCAAGGAAGCTGCAAGTCTGAAACATATTGGAGATAAAAATTATTGATATTGGCACAAATCAATCCCAACATGAATATCATTCTTCCCATGCCTCCAGCTCATCTCCCTGTCAGTCATTTCACTGCAGGCAGCATCAGTGGGGCTGTGACAGGGAGGAGAGTGATGGGTTGTGCTCCTGTGATTTGTGTGTGCAGAGGGAATCCCCTTAGATCTTCCTAGGATGGCAGAGCAGTGGCAGGTGGAGCTGTGCAATGTTCAGCTCTGTAAAACCTCTCCTGCCTTGGCTGCACAGCTCCAGGAGGTGACTTCAGGGCTGGCTGGTGACACCTTCACAGGGGCTTTTTGATAATGACAATCCTGCTTTTATACTGATTTTGTGCAGGAGCAGCCCGATGCTGTCAGCTCACCCCGTGCTGGAGGTGCAGGGATTTCCTGCAGATTTCTGTGCCAGCCCTGCCACTCTGATGTGACCAATGCCACCCTCTGAGCAGCTGCAGCAAGGCAGAGATTGCTTTCCCTGAGCTGCTGCACCTCTGCACGATCAGGGCCTCTCGGTGTGAGTTTGCTGATGTGAAATCAATGAGGTGTCAAATACACCTGGTGATGTGGAGTGGGAAATGTGAGTGGGCTGAGAGCTCGTGGGCAAGCTGGATGTGTTGTCACAGCTGCTTAGGTTGACAGAGGGAAAACAAAATATTGTGACATTTCTGACAATACAAGAAATACAAGGGACAGTTTACAAGGGATGGAGTGACAGGACAGGAGGGAATGGCTTCCCACTGCCAGAGGGTGGGTTTGGGTTGGATATTAGGGAGAAATTCCTCCCTGGGAGCATGGGGAGCCCTGGCACAGAGTGGCTGCCCCTGGATCCCTGGAAGTGTCCAAGGCCAGGCTGGAGCATCCTGGGACAGTGGACGGTGTCCCTGCCATGGGGTGGCACTGGATGGGCTTTAAAGTCCCTTCCAATTCAAACCAGTCTGGGAGTCTGTGTTTACTGATTTTTCTAAGTTTTTCAAAAAGCAAGTAAAAACCAAAGCTTTTGTTACAGTTTACAAAAATTACAAAACTTTGTTGCAGTTTAATAGTAAGTGTAGCTTAGACTCTTCAAAATCTTCTGAGCCTGGAAAGCTCTTTGCAAAGTCACAAGGCAGTAACATTGTTTTTAGCAACTATTACTCATTGTTTGAGCAGGATTAGCAGTCAGGGAACTGGTCATGGATGAGGGTGCCTTGTGTGTGTAACAGAATCACAAACCCTTCAGAAGTCCTTGAAGGAAATTATACATAATTTAAACACTGACATATTTGAATATTCTGCACTTATATTGTGGGAGCTGGGAGGGAAAGCTTGTGAGAGCTTTATCATTACTCATGTAAATACCAAGAAGAAAATGTTGCTTGTTGCAGAGAACTGTCACTGCCACCAAAAGCTGGGTTGGCTGAATGCCTGTGTAATTACATATGTAATTAACACACACAGAACTTGCCCTCAGATTTGCCTGGGCAAACTCTGAATCAAACTTGAAATATAAAAATTACACTTACAATGGAAGTAATTTTTTTATCTTTGGGGGCAACATAGTCACTACTGGCAATGTGTTCTTAAAGCTAACTTGGCAAAACTCATTTTACAAGCTATTTCTGCTTTCCCTCAGGGCATTGGAAGGAATTGCTGCCTTCCAGAAGAGAGATGTGTATCTTGTCCTTGACATAAAAAACCATATACAACTCAGTGAGCCTTGGCTTGGCCCTGTGGGCTGTCCTTTGTTTGTCCCAGGACTGGGACCTCCTGGGCTCCGTGGCATTTTGCTTGGCCTTAAATTATAAGCAAATGGAGCTCTACCATTCCCTGCCCTTTTTTTGCTATTTACTTGGAAAGTGCTTCAAGAAGGGACTGAAAGGAAAGGGGTAAGTGGGTTTAAAGTGTTTTGTCTTAGGAATCAGACTGGCATGGGGAATGGGGTTGTCCTTGTCTGCAGGAGGGCATTCCTGGATTCATTTCTGTGGGAGGTAGCAGTCCTGCAGGATTTGTGCCCAGCCCTGCTGGCTCTGTGCTGATGTGCTGTCCCGTTGCAGGTTGGTGCTGTTGGCTAAACTGGCAGGGACAGTGCTGGTGTCCTTCGCTGCCTGCTGGCTCCCGTTCGGCACCGACGTGGAACAAATCATGCAAGTACTCAGAAGACTCTTTCCCATTGACAGAGGCTTGTTTGAGGCATGCATGTTTTCTTCTCCCACCCTGCCCTGTCCTGTATTCTTAGATCCCTGGAGAAACCTTCAGGCTGACCTTTAGGATTTCATGGGGGAGACAGCGCAGGGCCAGTAACTCGAGACGGCTTCTTCAGCAGTCGTTTCTTGCCAGTTATTTAATCCAGTGTTTAACCCCAGCTCAGCTGGCATCTTCCAGGATATTATACCAGGAGACAACACTTATCCCATCATCAAACCCATACTTCAATCCATACATTTTTCCATTGAAATAGATTCCATAGTAATTGACAGTGTCAGAAGATGTAACCTTGAAAGTCAATGGCTTCAGCCTCTTGGGTTCTGCTCCCCTCTTTTCAATGGGGTTAATTATTTTTCTAAAACAATGTTTAAATGGTGTTTTAGATACAGCCTAGAACTTCCTTTTTGACTCACCTTGTGCAGTTTCCACAATATTTTCCAAAAGTTTTAGGCCACTGCTGCTTTTGGTTTTGCTCAGGCTGTAGACACGCCCATGCTGAAGGAGCTGAGCCTTAATCCAGTCACTCAGTTCCTCGTTTACCAAATGGCAATGCCACAGGAATTTGGGATAAAAGAAAGGGTTCTCATGTCCCAGGTCACAGGGAGTTGCTGCTGCTTTAATTGGGGTACAAGTCAATATTCCACTTTTTACAGCAGATTCTCAATTTCAGGCTTAACCCAGAAAATGAAGTTGTGAATTTTCAGGTTGTCACAAGGATTAAAGCAAATTCTCATGTAGTTTGATTAATCTTAATTATTCTTTTAAACTTTTTCAGATGTAAATAATATCACAACTGACACTTTTTCCCCCCCAAAAGTTAGTGCTGATGGACTAAAGGCAGTGGAGGTGTTCTTAGTGTATTCTCTGCTGGCTTATTTTAAAAAACCCAACAAACACCAAACAACCTCTCCAAAACACCCCCAAAAAAACAATGACCCTTTTCCTTGAGAATTTGGAATTTATAAAGGAATCATTTTGCTCAGCACACCTTTTATTGAGTACCAAGTTTAAAAATAAAATCTTTAAATGACAATAACCAACGAGTCTGAAAGAGCTGGAGGATTTTAGTCTAATATTAGCCCAAATATTTTCTGAGCTGCTCAGGGCAGTGACTTGCTGGATGCTGATGGAGATAAAATGAGAATTTGTCCACGTAAGCAGCGCTCAGTAACTTGGCCTGGGGTGTGACAGGTTCTGTGCAGCTCCCATTTGCAGCCAGGGTGTGCCAGTTCCCATTTGCAGCCCGGGAACACTTGCTGGTGGCTGGAAATTCAGGCTGGCTGTGAGGAGGAGGTTGCTGGTGCTGCCAGGGCTGTGTTCCCCGGAATCCCCGGCGGATTCCGGGCGCTGGCAGCGGGGACGGAGGGGCTCAGTTGCTGCTGGGAGTTGTGTCTACACAGCTGTGCCTCCAGCAGCTGTCTGGGGATGAGTTTCACCAGCAGGAGAGCTGCAGTTACAAATTTAATTTTGAAATAGATCCTAGCACAAGTGCTAATGTCTTTAGACTTCTTGATTTATTGGGGGTTAACTCTGTCAGTGCTAGCAGGCAGCGAGCACGGGCAGGTACGGAGGAGAAAGGATTCACACGGGCCAGGGTTTGCTCAGGGACAGTTTCACAGCCTTACTCCACAAGAGGTCTGCTCTCATGGGTTAAGTTGTCATCCTTGTGCTGAAGAACTGTTTCTCACTTACTTTAGAGCCTGTTTTAATTGGTTCTCTTGAAAATTTCCATTTTTGAAGAGCAGAATCATCCCCGGTGCATCTGAGAACTTGATGTACTCCTGCAAGTGTTACTTGCACTCTCATGGCAGAAACCCAACAATCCCCACCTCCCAAGCCCCATTGTTCCCACAAACATGAGTGTATTTATATATAACTATCACTGATTGCTGTTTCATTTCCTTCCAGGATAAAGTAGCCAATATTTGGTGCAGTCTAAGTGTCCTTATAAAGATAAAGAATGTAATATCCCCTCGAACTCAGCTGAAACTCAGGTAAGACATAACTGGAGTGCCTTAGGTAGTTTTTGTCTGCAATATTTTTTTTCAGGAGTAAATTTTCTCTAATTGTATTCTTTCCTATACTGTATTTTTCTGACAAGTCATGAAGGAGAAATACTGGGAATATTTATGACTGAAAAATTTCCTGCTTGTTTATATAGTGATTTAAGCAGCTTGGTTAAAACTGAGTTAAAATTTGCAAATTCAAAGAATTCAAGTATCTTTCAATGCTCTTAAAAGTCAGAGCTCCCAGTTCTCCTTGACTCAGTGAAGAATTCAGGTCTGGCTCTGCAGAGTGAAGTGTTAATGTCTGTAGTCCCTCACATATTAAAACTGTTTTTCTTCCCCAATCCTTTAGTTTTGCTATAACATTCCTGAGCCTGCTCCCTGCCTGTATCAAGCTCACTGTCCAGCCTTCCCTGCGAGGGTTTAAATTTGCCTTGGTGAGTGTTTGCTGTTCACTGCTCCTTGTTTTGTATCCACCACAAGCACTGGAGGGCAACCAGCAGTGCCAACAGCCCTTGTGCAGGGCACAGAGGGTGGAGCCATCAAATGCTGAAAGAATTGGTTAAAAAGTGTTTTACTTCCTCAAATCCAGGACTCTGACCTGGTCTTTAAACCCAGACTTGTTCCTTAAGCCCAGTTTTCTTTATTTAACTCTGTATTTTTATTATCTTCCTCTGAAGAGCCTTTGGAAGATTCCACACACATTTAAACCTCATCTAGAATTGGGATTTCTGCTCTTTTTGTTTGGCTTCCAAAGTGCCAAGTTTTTCCTCCTTCACTGGCTCCAAAATTCCATTAAAAATTCCCCAAATGGACATTGTGAGCTCATGAGTGGTTTGAAAATAAAATTATCCCATTTTCCAAAATGTTTGCCTTCTCTTAGTCTCATCATTGAATTGAAGCACATTGCCATGACTCCCCTGCAAAAACTGAGTTCTCCTTAAAATCAAAATTAGATGGAGCTGGGTCCAAGTTCCAGAGTTACAAGATGGTTTCTCTTTTTAGTTTTACTACAGCATTACCTAGAACTAACATTTATCCCAAGAACTGGTTGGTTTTACACATTTTTATTTGGTGGGGGAATAAAAAGACAATTTGTTTACTTTTTCTGTTGGCTGGTCTTGATGAGGAGCAAAATTTCGTGTCAAAAATGGGGGTAATTCTTACCAGGAGTGGGATTTGCCAGTGCCTGTGTGTGGGAATATTGTGATTCCTTGCTCTTGTCAGGGAAGCTGAGCAAGAGTGAGGCTCTACCTGAAGGGCTTTGGATGTTTTTCCAGAATTAGTCACAAACAAGGTGGTTTTGGTATGTGAGGGTGGTCCAGGAGCTGCTCTGGGTGCCTGGGGCTTGCACTGCAGGAAATGCAGCAGTTAATGAGAGAACTCAGCTCGTTTAGCTGCTGCCCCACGCAGAGCCTGCACCTGCAGACACCAGAGCAGAGCTTTGCTTTGCAGTCACGGGCTGACACATCTCTGCTCTCTCTCCTAAGGTCAGCTGTGCCTTGTCATTTTTCCTGTTCTCCTTTCAAGTCCATGAAAAGTCTATTCTTCTCGTGTCAGTGTAAGTAAATAATTTTTCTGTGAATGAAATTGGATCTTTTCCTCATCTTCTTATTGCATGCTGCTTTCACTTACAAATAGACCAGATTTCAACAACTCTTCACATTTGCTTTTCTAAATCACTTGTAAGTGAAGGTGTGCAAGTACAGCCAGGCTGGTCTGTCCTTTCAGTGCTGCCTGTGGGGACAGTCCCCAGCACTGCTGTTCCCTGGGGATATCCTACAGGGACTGGGAATGCTGTTTGATTAGGGAATAGTTGATATTTCTTTTTCTTCCTCTCATTCTAGCCCAGTTTGCTTACTCATAAATGAAATCCCCTTCATGGCCACATGGTTTCTACTTGTGTCAACTTTCAGGTGAGTTGGAGAAACTGTTAACAGAGCTGTAGAGACACTGGGGACAGGGGATGGAGGGACAGGACACAGGGAATGGCTTCCACTGCCAGAGGACAGGGATGGATGGGAGATTGGGAATTAGGAATTGTTCCCTGGCAGGGTGGGCAGGCCCTGGCACAGGGTGCCCAGAGCAGCTGTGGCTGCCCCTGGATCCCTGGCAGTGCCCAAGGCCAGGCTGGAGCAGCCTGGGACAGTGGGAGGTGTCAGGGTTGAAAGAGGATGAGCTTTAAGGTCTCTTCCAATGCAAACCCATCTGTGTTGGGTTTCATGGATTCCATGAAAACTCTGTTCTGCCCCAGTTAGGGATAAAGGGATGAGGATCAATTATGTACTGGTTTCCCTCCTCTCCCTGCACGCTGTGGCTCCCTGGATGCTGCTGGCCTGTCCCCTGCAGCCTGCTGCCCCTGCTGCTGAAGGACGAGCTGCTGCTGCCCTACGCCGTCACCACGCCCGCCTTCCTGGCCGTGTGCCTGGCCTCCTTCTCCATCCTGGAGAAGACCTCAGCAGAGGACCTACAGCTCAAGGCCTTTTCCCTTTCCCTCAAGGGTTATGTGTCCTGGTTTAAGTCCTTTCCCAGGATTGTCAGGAGCCTGGTAAGCAAATTTTATTCCTTTACCCCTTCCTTGCAGCTTCTCCCAGCACTGAAGTACCAGTGGAGGGGGGGCTGTCCCTTTGTTGTGCCACGTGGAAGCGTGCAGAGCAGAGTGAGGTGGCAGCTGAGCTGTCTGAGGTGTCCCATCACTCGTTGTGTTGCAGTTCCTGCTGTCCCTGTCCCTGATGGGACTCCTGTCAGTGCTCAGTGCTGCGGTGCCTCCTCCCCAGCGCCTGCCGGATCTGTTCCCTCTGGCCGTGGCCGTGGTTTCCTGCCTGCACTTCCTGCTCTTCCTGGTGTATTTTAATGTTGTCATACTCTGGGACTCCAAGAATAGAGGGCAGAAGAAAATCAGTTAATGAAGCTGAAGCTGCAGGACTGAGAGTGCTCAGTGAGAGGTGCCAGCACTGCAGAGGAGCCTGTGTGTGATGGACACAACTCGAGGAAAGCCAGGAAAAACTTTTTGCTTATTTAAACACAAAACAATCAAAGACTGTTTTAAAGGAGAAATATTTTGAAGAGCATTGGGAATGGGATTTGATTTGTTTTCTTTGGAAGTGTCATACTTTTGTTACCATTTGTTAACCTAAAATGCTTAATAAAGGACCAAATTTTGAATTAATGCTAAAATACTGTATTAGCAAAAGCAGCATGAAGTTTTCTCCTTTCCCAGGATAAAAAGCCCAAGGAAGTAGTGCAGGTCAAGAGTAAACTCGTGCCTGGCAGCACTGAAGTTGTGGTGCTGATTGCTGTATGACACAAACCTGGTTTGTGGCATCAGTCACTGTCCCCCTGTGCTGGGGGTCAGCAGCTCTGGTGTGGCTTTGAAACTGCTGCAAATCTCTTTAACAGCACTGAAAAGCCAAAACTTTTGGTTCTACTGCAATAAAAGCTGAGGTGCTGCAGTGCAGTTTGAAAATACCCAAACCCCTTATTAAATTGCACAGCAATTTGCAGATGTAAACTGAACTCAACTCTGCAATTTCTCCCCGGGCACAGCTCAGCCTCCAAAGCCAATAATTCAGAAAATACAAATTGATTGAGTAATTATAAACATAACAAAGCATGGAGGAAGAAAATAAATCATAAAGCAATTTAGGGTTGTATAGTTTAATTAGGAGTCAGTCTACCCTTTTTTTTCTTTCTGTATCTATATATAAATATAAAAGAAGCTCCCCCCTTGTTTAAAGGCTTCCCCTGTCACATTCCAGGCTGTCACTGCCCTCAGCCTCAGTGTGTGAATCAGCTGTTCTGGGAACTTCCAGCTGGGCCAGTTCTGAGCCCTGGCACTGGACTCCCACAAGCTCCGTGTATTTGTGCACTTTTTTCCAGGCTTATTTGTTGTGGAAAAAATACCCCCAGGCAACACTGCATCCCTGGAAGCTCAGAGAGAGTGGAAAAGGGGCTCTGGATAGGAAATAGAAGGATATTGGTTCAGTTTCCCTACACTGCAACACTTCCCTATAAAACAACAAAAGTTCCATCTTTTCACAAGGATTTAGGATTTTCTGGGTCTGACTCTTAACTGTGGCATGCAAGAGCTCTGCCCACAGCACGGCCTTTCTGCAAGTGTGGGCTGAGTGGCACTGAGGGGACAGAAAAAGGACACAAAATAGGAATCTTTGTCTCCAGAGGCTGTGAAATCCCAAAGCCACCGTGTTTTCCCCCAAGGAACGGCTGCCTGAGGAAGGGCTGTACCGTGGGACAGGGAAATGAAGGTGGATGGAAGCAGAGGGAGCCCAGGGTCTCATTAGCCCCAGCAGAGCCCAGGCCCATCCTTCCCCGTACCCAAACATTAGTTTTGGGTGTATCCCTTTCCTTTGTCCTTGAGGTGGCCTCGGGGGGTGATAAAGTGAGAGTCACCCGATCCACCTTGTGTGGAACTGGAAATGGTTCTTAACAGCCCCAGCTGCTTCAGAGGCAAAAGCCTGGTGCAGCAGGAGGTCACAGCCAGAGTGCTCAGAGGCTGGGCTGTGCAGGAGCTCGCTGTGCAACTCCCGTCTCCCTGAAAACGCCCCATTCATATCTGCCATGGGGGAGTTCTGCTGTGCTCACTGCTGGCCATCAGCACCTTTGCTCTTGGTTCCTGAACAAGTTGGGTGCTGTTCTGCCAGGACTGCCCAAAACAGCTCCATTTAGACCAGCACAGTTGGTTCCAGACTCATCTGAGATCAATCATTATTTAATTTCCAGCTCCAGAGGTTATAGAAACTCTGGCTGGCTCAGGGACCCTCAGGGCTGGGGCACCTCACACACACACAGCCCCCAGCTGAAAGCCTGGCAGAGCAGGGGAAATGAGAGCAGCTGCCACAATTCCCTCAAACACTTCCTCACCTTCTTCCCAGTCGGACTGCACAGGCAGCGAAGTGCAAAACCATTTTTATTAATTGAACACTCCCAAAGCTTGAGTGTGTGTGTGCTCAGCCACACCCTGAACACCTTTATCACGCTGGTGCTCAGAATTTTAGTTGTAAAAATCAGTTTATTTGAGGTGGTAGAAAGGACATTCAAGTGTTTGTGTTTATGCTGGACTTTGATAAGCATAAATTATTTTACTGCATTTTTTCAGACTAATTGCGTGGATTTGAGAGGCAGGGGATTCATTTGGCTGGAGGGGTGAGGCTGAGGAGGAGGAAAGAGAAAAGCAGCTGGTTTATAAAAAAGGTTGGTTTATATAAAACAGCTCTGCTGCTACAGCATTAAATGCCAAAACTAAACTCCAATGTTGACCTAAAAGCAAATGTTACCAGAGCCCTGTGTCAGTGCTGGGTGGGAGGCTGAGGCCTTTTTACCCTGGGGTTGGGGTTGACTTTAGAGGAACCCTCACGTGGGTGACAGATCTGTGCCCAGCCATGGCAGCACCAGCAGGGAAAGTGTTTGCAAGCAACTAAAACACATCCCGGGTGGGAATAACTAACTGCTGGCACTGCAGAGCTCCCTCCAGCCCTGGAGCCCAGGCAGTGCTGGAGAAGCCCCCCAGAGCCCACAGCACCACCCAGCACCAGCCCCACGGGCACAGGGCTGCACAGCACCCGGGGTGGATTATTTACATTGAGATTATCTGGTTGTGCACATTGTTAAGTTGAAATAGATGCCAGAAATGTTATCTGGACGTGCACCTGCCCGGCGCAGCGAGCGCTCCCCAGCTGGGATTTGCTGGGGAGATTGGTTTACACTCAGTTCTTCGCTCCTTTTAAGTCCAGTCCAGCAGATGGAGAAGTTTGGGTTGATGTGGAATGCATTTTTCACATAATGCCTGTGGGGAGATGAGGAATGACTAAAATAAATAGCAATTAGACAGCAGCATCATCGTGCATGGGATCTGTTTGGAGTTATGGGTGTGATGTCCAGTAAAACACACACAGAGCCTCAGGCAAGGCAGGGCACCAGCCCCTCTGCCTGGAGCTGCAGGGACATTTGGGGATGTTTTAAGGAACAAGGACAAGCAGCCAAAGCAGCAACAAGTTGGGGAGAAACAGCACAGGATGTTTCAGTGAGGGAGCAGAGCTTCTAGAGATTCTTTGTCACGGTGCTCAACAAACCAGGAACAAATCCCAAGGGCAGAGAACACCTGATTCCCCTCAGGGCAGCCTGCAGGACATCCCAGAGCTCCCTGCACATGCTTTACAAGAAGTACCTTGGTCCTGGTCACTCTGGCTATGCCTTGGTGCTGGGCAAGGCCGAGAGCAGGCCCAGGGGCTCCTTCCTTCTGTCCAGGAATGAGGTGAGGAATGCAGCACTCCCGGCAGCCTGGATGTGCTCTGTGAACAAGGAAAACACAGAAACGTGGGATGTGATAGACAACAGTGGTGTGATGACAGAATTTGTGCAAATCCTGCCTCAAACACGAGTTAAATGAGTTGCTGTGGTGGTTAAAGAACCCAGCACCCCTTTTCCTTCACACGGTGTCTCAGCAGGGATTTCAGAGCTTGTCCTGGTGAGTGGCTGCACCTGTGTTCCATCACTGGCAGTGATGGCAAAGCAGAACAGAATGTGCTACCAGGATGAGAAGCTGGTGCTGCCTTTTGCTATCAATAATAAAAGAACAAATAAGAATCCCCAAGGGCTCTGCCAGCAGAGCCCAATCAGGGATTGCAGCAGAGGAACTCCCACCCTGGATCACCCACAGCCATTCCTGGATCACCCACAGCCACACAGAGTCACCCACAGCCATCCCTGGATCACCCACAGCCACCCCAGAGTCACCCACAGCCACCATCGATCACCCACAGCCACCCAGAGTCACCCACAGCCACCCTGGATCACCCACAGCCACCCAGAGTCACCCACAGCCAATCCCTGGATCACCCACAGCCACCCAGAGTCACCCACACCTGGGGCCGCAGCCGGGCGGGGCCGGGCCGGGTGAGGGTGAGCAGGTGGCTGGGACAGGCACAGGAAAAGTGTGCAAGGGCAGAAAGGAACTCGGGGAATGAGAACATGTGGGGAAGGCTCTGGGAGCAGGTGCCTGTGAGTGCCAGGGCTGCCAAATGTCCCTGCAGCAGATGAGCGGCTCTGCTGGAGCACCCTGAGGGCTGCTGGCTCTGGGGTGTTTGATTCCCCAGAGGAAGGGGTAAGGGAGAATTCAGGATGACATGGAACACACAGAGGGGATTTCCAGCAGCTTGAGCCTCTCAGCTGCACACAAACCCAGCTGGGGAGGGCAGCAAACCCCACAGCCACGGGGCTGCTGGGGCAGGGCCTCCTCAGCTCCCCCCAGCTGGCACACTGCTTCCACGGGGGTCTCACACTGCCAGGGAGTGACTGCACACCAGCACCTGCCCCTGGGCTGGGCAGCCTCCCCTGGGGCTGAGCAGACCAAGCCCAGGCTCTGTCCTAAGCCAGGACTCACAAGGTTACTCCAGAGAAAGGAATCCAATCCAGCTTGGCCTCAGGTACCACTTTCTAGCTTTATTCCTAACGAACTTCATTTGTTCACACAAATTATCAACCAAAAAACCCCACAACTGCTCACAACAGGAAACTGTCCAATCTTGTATGGCAAGTAACAGGAAGAAGGTTCAGTTACCAGCTGCTTTACTTGTGCTGAATGCAATTCCATAAAGGAAAGGACTGATTTCCCTTTAACCACAGATTGCAGCATTGCACTGTGTGCTGAGTAAAGAACCCAAACGTGCCATGGCCACCATGCTGAGCTCTGCCCAGCACTCTGAGCTCTCCTGAAAAACAGACGCTGCTCAGATTCACAAAAGAGAAATACCATGGACTCAGCTTTGTTTTCCAAACAAAGAACCCTGGAATGGTTTGGGTTGGAAGGGACTGTAAAGCCCACCCAGAGCCAGCCCTGCCATGGCAGGGACACCTCCCACTGTCCCAGGCTGCTCCAGGCTGGCCCTGGGCACTGCCAGGGATCCAGGGGCAGCCACAGCTGCTCTGGGCACCAGTGCCAGGGCCTGCCCACCCTGCCAGGGAACAATTCCTTATTCCCAATATCCCATCCAACCCTGCCTCACCTCTGAGTGAGCTGTTCTGAACAACCCCAACAACCTTTCTCTCAGGGTTTTTCCGTGCAGAGCTCCTAAGTTCAGCTCCATCAAACCAAAGAGAGCATTCAGGAACTCCAGGGTGAGGGTGGCAGTGAGCAGAGCAGCTGGAAAGGGCTCAGGGAGGGGACCAGGAGGTGCCTGGGCTGTGGCAGAAGGGCTGGCTGCTGCAGGCCCAGCCTGTTGCTCTCCTCAGCTCCAGTTTTAGGGTTCCCAGGGTCAGCAGTGGCTGGAGTCCCCCAGACCTGCTCCAGAGGGTTGGCACAGCCATCCCTGCCCTTGGACCACACAGGCACTAAAAGGGCTCAATCTTCCCAAGTTTCCTTTCCCCTCCAAGTTCTCCCACCATCCTCTCCCAACTTTGACTGCTCTAAAACATTTACAGATCTAAAAAGCAGAGAGAAAAAAAATGTTCACCTGTCGGGTGATATAAAACCAATCTTCTACTAAATGTGCCAGAATAATTTTTCTCCACCTCAACCACAGTTAAAACCTTCAGTCTATTCATTACTGTCTTTTTATAGTATTTTTATTTAATAAAACCTATTAAGACTACCATACAAATCTCTTTACTTATGCTTTTATCTTTTAACTGATCAATTTTTATATTGCTGACATCCCTTCTTCACCATTTGCTCATTTAAAAATTCATAGTATATGAGCTATGTCTCTGGAGAAAACGTCTATAAAATTTGTTACAGCTGGCAAATGTGTATGAGTCAGTGATAGCACATGACTAAATGCTTCACAGAAAATAAAATTTGTTTCTGTAGTAAGCAGAACTGTTTAAATGTTATTTATTTTTATGTTTCAAAGAAAATATATTGTGAAGTGCTGCATTGATTTAATACGCAGCAATGTCTGTGTACACGCTGTACTGGGGAAATTTATGAAACCTTTGCACAACTCCTTTAATTGAATTTTCCAAATCTCTCACCACACACAAATAATCAATATCTTCTGCAGAGAAAACCAGTCAGAATTATTACAGTCTTTCTTTTCAATTTTGTTGTCATCAGCACATACAGAGCACCTGGATATTTGTAATGTCTGGATAGCAAGTTATTTACACCTCTTAAACATATAATTGCTACTAAGTGAGTCCAAACTAATGTTTCTTTTCTTTTTTATTTAAAATAATTATATTCATGGGAGAAAGCAGTATTTATTCTCATGTAGGAGTTGCTACATGTTGGAAGAACTACAATTCTTTTGAATTTTTCATTAAGCTTAATACTCTAAACTAGATCCACCAGAATTAAAAATTCATAGCTGTTGCATCTCTAAAAAGGCACCTAGGAAAATAGAGTGTAAAAACAAGGGTGAAATCTGTGAATAAATGGGGCTGACACCTAAATCCAAAATGCAGGTTGACAGCTCTCTGTGTACTTGTCTGGGGCCTCCAGTCATATGTCTCATGTGCATTTCTGTATCTGCCACTGCAGTTAATGGCTTAATATTTCATCTGCATAGCCCAGGGTGTTCCATCACTGCAGAGCCCTGGAGCTGCCCCCTCTCCTTCCTTCCATCCCAAACTCCTCGTGCTGCTGGGCCCACACCCCACACTCCTCCAGCCTCAGGCTGTTGGGAAAATTCAGGTGTGGGTACAGCCCCAGGGCCCCAAATCCTGCTGGGAAGGAGCAGTGGGGAGCTCCCCCAGCTCCTGGGGCCGGCAGTGGACAGGATTCCTCACCTGTGCTGGGAAATGCAGCCTGGGGGGGCCGGGCTCAGTGGGATCTGTTCCCTCTCCTCCTCTGGGAGGGACCCCCACGGGCACAAACTCAAACCCACAGAATGAGGAGACATGAATTCAAGTTTAGCCCGAGCAACAACAGCTTTTCATGCCCAAGACACAAACTGGGCAAACCACACCCCCCTGGGGCAATCCCCACTGAGTGAGGAGCTGAGATCAGCCCTGCCCAGGTGAGATGGTAGGAAAGCCCCAGGAGCACAAACAGGGATGTTCTTCCACAGGGAAGGGCACAGGAACAAGGCCAGATCCCTCCAGTGTTACAATTTTTGCACAACCAGTTCCCAAACTCACTTTTCCCAGCAAAGGGGAAATGGCATTTCTTCTCTGTAAGTAAATACAAAGTTGGGATGAGGAAAATAGATGTGGTTTTTAGGTTAGGGTTTCACAGTTGGAAAAATCCACTGCTGCATTCCCCTTTTCCTTAAAAGATCTCCAAGGAGGAGGAAGGAAAGGTGGGGCAGACACCCACATACATCTAAAGGTCAACAAATCTGTAACACTTGATTTGGGAATGATGTGAAAATAAACCCCCAGCAACCACCAGAGCCAAGTGGTTTAGTCTTAGGACACCCAAATTCTGCACTCAAACTCTCACAAAATGAAATAAAAGGTGGAATTCTGTATTTTTACCTTTTACCTGGTTCAAGAAGGAGCTCTGATTATTAAGGATGTGTTTATATTTTGCAGTGGTTGTGAAAGGGGATTTGTGTTTTAAAATAAATGCAGTTTTCAAAACTGGACTGGCAGGTGGAAACTCGGGAGTTTTGGTCCCTGATTTCTCAGCTTTGCTTTCATCACTGACTTCAAGTGGCATGGAATAAATTCCATGCAGTTAACTCTGATCCAGTCTCCTGGAAAGCCACCACTACTGTCCCAAGAGCACAAACCTCAGCCCCTTGTATTCACCCCACCATGAAAGCTGGGAATGCTCAGAAGTCAGAGAGGATCAGATTTGCCCCTGGGCTCAGCAGGATGAACAGCCCACAGCAAAGGAAGTGTTTTTTATTCCACCACAGCCTGGACAGAGTTTTCTTCACCACTGCAAGTATTTGATCTCTGGAACACTCTCACGGGCAGCAGCCATGGTTTGTGTCAGGGTTTTGGGGAAGCAAAGTGTCCCTGTCCTTTGTAACAGCCAGCTGGAGCAGCTTCCCCTTCAGAACCTTCACTCCTGGAATCTCCAAACCTATGAAATCTTCCTTTAAAAAGTGCACATCCCAACCTGCACATCCATTCTCAGCACGTTCTGGACTCCCAGACACTGACTCGATTCATCTCTTGGCAGTTGTTTTACAATTTGCTTACTTTTTGTTCAAAAACATTTTGTTTACTGTAAATTCAAGTCATGGGCAAACAATGATGCCCTTTTTCCATGCTGGTCACCCAAAATGATAAACTGAGCTGTGCACAAGGCTGCCCATTGAGCCAGGAATGTTTTGTATGAAGTTGTTTTAAGAGGAGGTCGTTTATGTAAAGTAAATAAATTTCATGCCTCACCATGTGATGATAATGTGACATTCCATCTGGACCAAGCCATAGAACAGTCATAAGTTTTAAGCCTTGCCATAACTAATTAAAAATAATTATGAAAAACCCACATCTGAAACTAAAAGGCAAAGAAAAACATCTACAGATGCTTCTCTTTGATCACAAACTTCTCTGCCTCTCCCGCTACTGCATTTTCAAGACTGCAAGATTGAATTTATTCTTTGTGAAAGCAAATCTGACACTGGAACTTCATCAAAATCGCTCAGCTTAAACTTGGAATTTTATTTTCCACCCTACCTTCACAAAATATCTCTCATCTAAGCAGCCTGGCTGTGTGTTTGGGGCTAGGGGCTGCGCTCTGGAGCAGAGCTGGAGCTCCAGTGTTGTGTGGTGAGCAGCGAGGAGCAGAGCACAAAGGAGGCAGGGACTGTTCCCAGCATTCCAGCCCTGCCACCAGGAGCTGCAGCAGGAGGACACAGGGAGCTGTAAATCACCACCTGCACACTGCACAAATCAGCCCAATTCCCTCCCAAGTGCTGTCACTCCTTTTCATTTGCAGCTAATCTGCTGCAGCCCAGCAAATCTAAGCTTGATCAATTTTCTGTCCTTTAAGAGAATTCCCCACAGAAGAGATGCCACCACTGCTCCTGGTTTTGGGTTTGCTCTGCTTTCAGATAGAAAGTGTGAAGATAACAGAAATATCAGAATATCCCTGGGGGATGGTTGTTGATTTTACTGAGTGTGAGGGAATTAAACTGTCCTGAGTGTGTCCCCTTCCCTCCTGCCAAGGCACTAAAGCAGCTGGGGATGCAACACCACCAGCTTCAAATATTTTCACAGCACTGGTTATGAAGAAACCCCAGAGCTGGGATTTCACAGCCCCCTGGAGTGGGTGAAATACCCCACAAAATACACAAAGTGAAAAAGGTTTTGCTGCAAGATTGTGGCACTGAAAACACAGTGGGAGGGAGGAGGATGAGGAAGAACAAGGATAGCTGGGATATACAAAGAGTATGGAAAATCTTCTGGACCATGCCACAAGAGCAAGGCCATGAATGATTCCTCCTCCTTGCACAGTCTCATGGGGAAATACCCAATACAACGAAAATAGCAGCAAACATTCAATTTACATTTGCAGACCATTCAGGAGAAACACATTTGATTATCATCGTTTTCATATCCTAAAGGTTACCCAACTTATTGCAAGTGAAAAGGACTGAAAAGAAATCAAGCAAAAGGAATCAAAACATCTGTTACACAGGAGTTATGAAGAGTTTCTTACCTCGGGCAGGGACTTTTCCATGGCTTGCTTTCAACAGCTGCAGTTTTTCTGCTTGACTCACTAGTGAAGAAATAAATCCAAAATCAACAAATGTTGCCCCAGAGCTTTCAAAGAAAATAATACCTCTGCTGCCTCCTTCACTTTCAAGGCATTTCAAGGAAAAAAACCCTCTTGTATACGTAACTGGTGCTCAAAAAAATTAACAAGAATTTTCAAAATTCAGAGAATTCTGACAAGGTTTCCTTCCAAGCCTCATCCCATATTTTGTTCTAATTTTTTCTTTCCCTAGTGCTGCCATAGTTCCTAATTCA
Organism: Pyrgilauda ruficollis; assembly: GCF_017590135.1. Taxonomy (NCBI): domain Eukaryota; kingdom Metazoa; phylum Chordata; class Aves; order Passeriformes; family Passeridae; genus Pyrgilauda; species Pyrgilauda ruficollis. The sequence goes on from NW_024527710.1 coordinate 17,543,527, forward strand.
GAGATGGGGGAAGGATGCTTCTTTCCCAAGGAGCTGAGGGAAAGAGTGGACACAGGAGAGGCAATAAGAGGTCTGAGCTGTCCTTTGGGCTGGCTGTCTGTCTGTCCCACCCCGATGGAAACCCAGACTGTTCCCAGGTGACTCCACCGTGGCTCAGAAAGGATCTGGCACTACAGTGGGAACAGGGCACTGCAAGCCCACGCAGAAGGGAAATGGAATGAGCTTTGGAATACGAGTCAGGGAAGAAATGGCAATTGAAACACCAGCACGAGATGCATCAATTCCACTGTTTGGGAAGAAATTTTCTCTGGCACCTGTGGCTTTACTGTCCACCTGTTCCCAACTGCCAAAAGCAGCAGCCCAGGCACTCCAGGTTTGCTTTCTGGGCTCCTTCGGAAAAGTATTTCAGATGTGGCAGCTGTGAAGTCCCCTTATCCCAACACAACAAGCATCTGGAATGTCCATCGTTTCAAGACACATGAATAGCCATTTTTAAAGCCTGGAAATTTATATTCAGCCTAATCCTGCTGACAGGCAAACAAACAAACAAACCAACTTCCTCGGAAGGGGAGAAGAAAGGCCAAGCAATCCAAGTGCAAACGTTCAGCCTAATCCCCACCTAAGTACCCACTAAGTATCTAACTATTTACTGACCATTTCCATCAGAAAAGGTGTTGCTTTTCCAGGTTTTCCCTCCCCAGTGTGCCTGGCTTTTATGTCCCTGCTGGATGCACCGGGACACTTGAAGTGCATTTTCCTGAGTCCTGGGGAGTACCCAAGGGAACATCTGGAGTGATCCCTGGTAAATGTTCCAAGGAGATAAATAAATGTACTGAACCCCCTCCTCACCCAACGCCTGGGTTTTCTGCAGTTCAGCACTCAGCACACAGGACGAGTGTGAGACTCCGAGGATATTTTCCAGCTCTCTACTGCCCTCCAAAGCCTGGAAAACCACAATTAAAATCATTATTAAATCCCATTCTCAATATCTACTCCATATCTACAACATACCAAAACCAAATTGGAAATTGTTCATAAGCTCTAAATCCTTCCTTTTCTAAATAAACATTGTAATTAAAATATTTTCAATTAGTATCATTGTATTTTGTTTTTTTTTTTTTTTAAATAAAACCTTGTCCACATGAAAGAAATCAACACAGTCCTCTGAGTACACTGAATTATTTCTCAACTATTGATGTACAGCAATGAACCTTGTGCTAAATTTAGTCAGGAAACAAAATGGGAAAAAAAAAGAGAGCAGTGATTTGCATTTTAACATGTATTGGACTATTAAATAATGATACTTTAGTGGTAAACTAAATGGTACAATCACTTCAACACAAAAGGATCTTTATCTTCAAAGACATAAAAATCTATGCAGTTAATTCATATTTCAAGTTATAATAATGGAGAACTACCTCATATTGGTTCTATTTGTGTACAAATTAAAAACTGAGGACATGGAAAAGCAACTCTTCTGGTTTAAAAAATCCAATACGTTTTTGAGTTTTTGTGCATTTTGTGGGTTTCCAAGTCCAACTTGCCTGGTTTCAAGTCTTTTATTTGTTTCCCTACCCCTTCAAAGTCAAATGTTGAATAAAAAAACCCTAATTTTGCTTTCAAATTCTATATTAGAAGTAGTGTAAAAGACAAATCAATGTAAACCAGACCTTCAGGCTTGTCAGATTTGCTCTTAGTTTCAGAATTCTGGGCAAGGAATTTCTCACTTGGGAGTGCAGTTGCAGGAACCTGTGTAAAAAAGGTAAAACAATTCCAATTATCCACATCCCCACTCACTGAAAATCCATGTTTGCAATGTTTCCCAGAGTTTTTTCTCATTGGAATGGGGATGGATCCAGTTCAGCTGTGAGGATTTATTTAGTGTACTGGACACTGTATTTTCCACCTGTAAAATTAAGTGTATGGAAGTTCAAATGAATATTAAGTGTAGGTGTTGGTTTAGACATGTTTTTGTAAGAATGTCACTGCTGGTCTCCTGCAAACCTTTTAAAAACATTCTGAATTATTGAATGCAAACATTTCCATGTCAATGAGGCCTCTAATTACTCCAATTGTTCTGTAATTCCGGGTTCCTGTCACTAAGAGATGAGGCTGGATGTGTTGACCAAGGGATTCACTGAATCACAAAAAAAAACCCCAATTAATCAATTTACAGTTTCACACCGGTATAATGTTAATATTTTATTTTCCACTGCTTAAATATCATCCAAACAACCCGTCCAGCTCCACAACTTGGAAAACACCATCCTGCACTGAAGGAATTTCAGCCTAATGATGCGGGAAAACATCCAGCAGAGGCAAAAACCCCAGGAAACAAATTGTGAGTTCAACTGCAAGAATGAAAAGGAAGAGCCACAACTTCAAACATAATATTTAGGCAAATAAACGTCACAGTTATCGTCTGGTGGTGAAAAAGAGATGCAATCACAGCCCTGCACCCATAACAAACTTCAAACTGAATGCACTTACACATCGTGCTCTGTTTGAGGCTGCCCTCTCCTGGACAATCCGCTGTTGGAATCGCTCTGCTCATTCCCATCTCCTCGGAAAAAGAGACACAATAAGGATAAAAATCAGATGTGCGGTATTTGAAGCACCTGAAGAAGGAGTCGGTGTGAACCTTGAGTGCTGAGTGATCTTCTGAGAAGAGGAAAAACCTCAAAGTTGCCTTGGAAAGCAGGACTTGGAATGAACCACAGTAAATTATTTATCATTTACACTTTTGGAATTTGACCTCTCCTCAGTTTCTGGAAACCTTGGGATTACAGAATTAATATCTGGAAGTTAGAATCATCCTGGCAGATATTTACTGTGCTCTTCCAGGAGCTTTTTATCCTATTAACTGCAGATTAACATCGAGCATTATCCTGAAAATGCTGGAATGACTGAGCTATGGAATTCCCATTTCCCTTTATAAAAACTGCCTGGCCCCAAGTCCATTTCCTAATCAACCACAAAGATACTGGGAATTGCTTCCAAAGTGCTCTACTGACAATATAATATTCCAGTCTGGCATGGGATGGATGGGGCAGGACAAATGTGACCTCTGACCACAAAAGACACTCTGAATTTACATGACTTATCCATTCCCACAGGAATCAGATCAGAACAAAACCAGATTAAAATTTTAGCTTGTCTATCAATACTTGTTCCAGCAATAAAAAAGTCACATCTGACTATCAGAAATGATTTAATTGTGGCTTAAGTTGAAGACATCACAAAACAGGGGGATTTTCTAAATTCACCTTGAAGTGAAACATTTGGAATTTACCATGGGCTTAACAAATGTACAGATCCCAGACAGACCCTGTGGAATGAGGAGCTTTCCACATTTCATTGTAATAAATCTCCTTCCTGCCATCAGACTGAAAAAAAGAGACCACACTCAGCATTAAACACTTTGATTTCTTCTTGTTAGATCTAAATTATTACATCCAAGTCTCAGCACTCAAGGATAAATTAACTTTTAATTTTAATATTTTGTAAAACATTTAGAAACACTTCAGGATGACAAAGTGCTACAAAAGTTTAAGCTTTAATACAGTAGCTAAAAGTTAAGACCCTCAAAGATTTCATTTTAAATCTAAGTAGTCAATAGAACTTGGACTTAAATCAGTCATCAATTATCAAACAGGTCATACTTTTGGACTAGTACTGTGGATTTTTAGGAGAGCAGAAATTGTGGGTTTAAATGGACAGCCTGGAACCTGGGATTTAATAATTATACAGCACCATCTTGTAGCTGTATGAACACAGGGGGAAAAAAGACTGGCAGCAGGATAAAGAATTAGGATAAAATATAAAATCCTGAAGGGAAACTCCACTTTTGCAGATCCATCAGGAGAGGATATGGTGCAACAGCTAAAATCTGCAGACACCCAGATGAATTTCCAACAGTGGCTGTTTCACCTTGCTCAGAATATTTTTACTCAACATAATTCATAAATGTTGGTGAGGTCTCAATTACTGTACATGAATTCCAAAACCTCTGGGAAATAAAAAAATTTGTAACCCAACAAGAACCAGTGGCTAAAAATTAAAGCCAGACAAATTCAAAATCAGACAGGTGATTTTTTCTTAATAACTAAAACAATTGAACAAGGAATTTGCTAACAATGAAAGTTATGCATTTATTATTATTATTATTATTATTATTATTATTATTATTATTGTTGTTGTTGTTGTTGTTATCAAGACTTAACCATCTTTTCTAGATGTTAAGGTTTTTTATTTCCTTGTACTGCAAGGAAATAAAAGCTCTGCAGGGAAAGATGACAAAAGGTCCCTCTGTATTCTTCTTTTTAAAATAAAAAAGTTACACCAGGTGACCTGAAGGTTCCTCAACACTTAAAAGAGGCCACAACCACAATATTTTTATACAGCCATAAAAGCAGCTCAGTCTAGTGAAAATCTGCTTCTTGAGCAGTCAGAGTCAAAAGCTGTGACTGTGGAACTAAGTGAACATTCATCCTAAAGTGAACTGGAAATAATATCATTATAATCTTACAAAGGTGTATTTTCTGAGAGCTGATGACATTCGGTGTAATGTAAATTAAAAATTGTCTCACTCAGTTGTTTTATAAACATCCTCAAGATTCACACTGAAAAAAATTCTAGCTTTAAGTCCCAACTTTGGCTTCTCCAGAAGAGATTCTTGGAGAGGAAAGAGAAATCAAATCTAGCAGATGGGAGAGAAGTCCCTAAACACAGCAGGAAAAAGCTGCAGTAAGAAAGAGGGAATGTTCAGCTCACCCTCTGCTGGGGCACTGCTGGGGTTTTGTGCCCCATCACTGGTGGGAGAGGAGCAGGGACTCAGCTGGCACGTGCCTGTGGTCGGGGAGTAGAAGTTCAGGTTGCTCCTTTTGGCCTTCTGGGGGGTTGCATCAGGCACCTGAAATGGAGAAAAATACAAAAAAAAGTCCAGATGCAGATGAGTATTGACAAAACCACTCTGAACATTTTATTTTTTTTATCTTTCCCCTAAGTAATTCCTGGCTTTATGCATTCCCACTATGGAAAGCCCATGTTAAAAGTTGTGGTGGGGTGACTTTGTGCTCGTCAAGCTTCTCTATCACTCCCTCCTCTCAATAAGATTAGTTTGACTCTAAAAACTAAAAAATCCTTTCAAACACGTTGTCTCCCAGGTTCCATACAGAAAAATATGTGTTTTCCAGGGGTTTAGGAATTCTGGCATGATCACCTCGATGTCTGGGGATTTTAAAGCAGTCAAACCAAGTTATTATTTTTCTTCCAGTAATGAGTATTTAAGACACAAATATTTTTAGATTCGAATTGTATCAAAAGTTATTTCTAATAATTTTTTTAAATTTAATTTTTTTAATTGAAAAAATCTAAAGTGAGTCCCTTAAATCCAAAATTTTGTCTGTGGTTCAGGGTTTCAATATGTCTAATAATGCAAGAGGAATTATTTAATGATGTTAAAGGATTTGTGCAGAGAAGTTTTCAGAGGAACAAGTCTGCAGTGCTGGAAAATTGACTGGGATTATCTGGGACAGGCTCTAGCATGGATGCTGAATTGCAAGGATGAGAAACTGGGATTTTCTGCACATATCATGTACAGAAATTAAAAAAAACAACCCAAACCTTTACTTCACAACTCACAAGTGCTACTGCTGGTCATCAGTAGTGGCACTTACAGCAGAGTTTAAAAGATTTTAATGCTGCCCACTTGCCTCTGCCTTGTTTTAGTCTCAAATACCTTAAATATTTTCACACCTCTCATTTATATTCTTGTTCCAGTCTAGCAGCATTTAAACTTCACCTGATGGAATTCCTCACTCTGTCTTGCCACATTCAAGCAGATTAAAGAAATGCTTCCAACAATCTTTAAAATAAATATTAATTGAAGCATCAATGCCAATTTAGGGATTAACATGTCACCCTGAATCTCCTTTTCAAGAGGGAAAATCTCCAAAGATTTCAGACTATTTTTCCTGTTTGAACAGCAGTCATCTTACTCACTTCTGGATATGGATAGGGTTATTTTAAACAAAATTCCTGCAGCACTTACAAGAACAGTTTTTATTTGTCAGTAAGATTTTCTCCTCCAGGAAGAATTTTACTCCAGTTATGCAATTTTTTAACAATACCACACTAAGATTCCAAAAATCTAAAAATACTCATTCCTGATCTGGTTAGTTCATGAACATTTTGATCCATGGAATGAGGAACTCTTGATAAAAACAGGAAAGGAATGAGAGAAACAGCAAAGATTAAGCACACATTTCACCCAGACCATGAGTTCACTACTTCCTGTTCCTTCTTTCCTTCTATAAAGTTATTTAATTTAAATCTTTGACATGCATCTATAGGAGACATTGTGTGAACTAAAAATCAGTGTAAAGGCACATCCCTGAGCCTCCACTAAAAGTTTCTGTCATTCAGGTGGGCTTCTCCTCAGCTCTTTGCTGCACAAGAACCTGACTGCAGGTAAGCATGGAGTAACTCTTTTTATCTCATGGGAAGGGATGGATTTAGGGCAGGAAAAGCATTCCATGGAATTTCAGCTGGACCACTTGCCTACAAAAATGTTACTGCAGCCCAAGAAACAGCTGCAAAATTACAGCCACAGCTGCATTCTGAGCAGAACAAGTTGGGTAATGGTACGCTAAGCTGCTAAGTAAACTGTTAATGATTTTTTTTTTTTTTGGTGCCACTGCGGTATTTTGCGACCTCTGTTGAAATTTTCAAAAAATAACTATCTGGAATTTTTTAAAATGCCCAATTTCTGCCTTGCTCAATACCACCGAGGCCTCCAAATATGTGCTGCATATACAAAAACCTCTTCAAAACGACCCAGGCTTGGAGATTTATTGGGAGCTCGTTTGCTGACCCGCTCTTTCTCTCTGTACTTCTCCAAAATTGTCCTTCCTTTGCACCCTGCCATCCTCCCCAGCTCCTGTGCCCTGCTGGCTGCAGCAAGAGCCACCGTGGGAGGTAATAAACTGACATATGTCACGACATGCTGGTGCCTGGGAGGATGCTGGAGCTGCATTTACAACAAATAACAGCACCAGTACGATTTTATTTTGGTTGTGATAACTGCGGTGAAATTGATGGCAGCGTTAGGAGTTTATTGTTTCATTATGCCAGATTAGCTGAGGGAGGTAATTACAGCCCTGACATGAAAATGCCTTTAATGTTTTCATTTCAATTTTGCAGTTTCTAATATGCAGATTACAGCATTATCATAATTCCATATTGTCACATGTACAATTACATGGCAGAACGTTTGCTTCCCAGGATAATGGAGCTAATTTCTAATAAATGATTTCACCAAGGATCTTAACTCATTCAGCTCTTGGGGAAATAGTGGTGGCAATAACAATATGCACATTTTTCAAGTGATTCATGCAGATGTACATTACTTAACGCCAGGCAGTTCTGTGACAAATGAAATACAATCAATTTTATACTAATATTTGCAGCAGTAATTTTGTGCTTTAAGATTTGCCCAGACAACATCCAATCTGTAACAACATAAAGGCAGCTAAAATGAAATAGATTGTTTATATCCACATTTATTTTTGCACACAGATATACATACATCTATATTTATACAGCCCAGATGGCTCCAGACACCAAAAAATACTTACATTATCTTTTTTAACAGTGTCCAAATTTAATGCTCTCTTAACCCTGCAAGAGAAAAACATGGACAGGTTTTATGCTCATGTAGACACAAAGATTTCTGTTAGTAAGGTCTATAATTGATAATCCTAAAGACAGTTTCCTTTTTTGGTTTCACATTTACTGATGGCATCCAAAGCAAATCCATTCCCTGAACGTTGCTTGTTTAGAAGGATAAAGTGTTTGCCTAAGAAAATCTGATTCTCCATTTTATACCAGAGATAAAATCCAGGCACTGAAGTGAAGTCATGCTGAGTATTTATCTTTTCTCCAAGGCTATAAACAACAAACCTCCCCCCAAACATTTCCATTTACATACCTTCTGAGCAAAGCTTGGAATTATTTTGCCATTAGTCGAAATAATGTTTAAGACATTTAAGACACAGGTACAGGCAAGGTGAAAAAAGTAGTTTTTCCCATCATTTTAGCTCTTAACATGATTCAGTGCTACCAGCCTATGACTTAACTGGGGAACAGATGCTCTATGTCTTTACAGGTCCCCAAACCATAAGAAACTGTTTGCTTCCCTTCTTCCCTCTCCTGATTCAGGAACATGCCAAGCTCTCTCTGCAAAATCTGCTCCTCTGAACTGGATGCCCAGCTGTTAATGGCAACACTGGAAGAGGAAAGCTGAATATTTATAATACTTTATATGGTACAGCTGTCTGCTAAAGAGCAGTCATCAAAATTTTATTGAATGCAGGCGAAATGCTCCAAGGAAAGAAAGGTCAACATAAATTAAGACTATTTTTCCCAGAGACAACTGAAACTTTTTAAGCACATTCCTAAATCTTTACAATAGTTTAAAGCATGATGTAAAACGATGAGAAAAAAAAAATCTTTGTAAGAACAGTCCCCAAGAAACATGTATATTGTACTGAATTAAACAGGGTTTGGAATATACATCATATTTCAAGAACTTAGTTCAGTTTTCATCTTGGAAAAAGAATGTTTTGCCTTGTAAGGAATTTAGATGACCTCATTCCAAACATATCCTTTTCAAATTTATGCTGCTATTCCAAAACTGTAAATTAAAGGATTGGGAAAATAGAATGGAAACACATCATTGATATGTAACTCAGGCAAGGGTCTTTTATGAAAACTGTTTTACAGCTATTTCTATTACAAAAAAGGGAAAAGAAATATCCTGTTTTAAAAAAGCCAAGTAAACAGGTAACATTTAAATTAAAAAGGCCTCTGAAATCCTGGCCAAAGGGCAGCCAAAGCTGCCACAGTTTGATGGAATTCTTTACAATGTATTTCTTTTTTAAAGAGAACCCCATATAGCTCAAGGAATCCCGACTCCATTACAGCTTCCAGCTCATGGCAGCAGAGAAATATTCCATTTATTAATGCATCCACACTGCAAGGATGCTCTGGGGGCCAATGCATTTGCATGTTACACCAAGGCATGTTCTGATGGAAGTTTTTATGGCAGGTGTCAAAAGGAGCTGAAAGCCAAAGGAAATCAGGAGCAGGATCACAGCTGTAGGATGAAATAAATGAGAAACTACATGAAAATCCCACTAAGTTACGAACACTGAGGACATTTCTTAGGGGGAGAGCTGTGCACTGATGAGAGCCACGTTCTTTGAAGCCTGTCAAATATTGTGCACAGCAACAGAGCAGCACACAGCCCAGATTTCCCTCTGCAAGAGCCCTGAACCACGGGGGCAGAGGTGGAACCTCATTCCAAGCCCTTCAACATTGGAAACAGCTGGAATGTTGTCTTGGAAAACAGAATTTTAGCTTTAGGAGATCAACCTTGCCTTGTGCCACCCAACAGCCTGGCTTGCTTGGGGGCTTGTTTTTGCTGATTGTCTTTTCATTGCCATAAGGGGAGAACTTAAAATAATTTAAAAATTGTGCTCCAACTCTACACAGAGAGCCCTGAAACCAAATTCATCCCAACTCCTCGCATGAAAATCCTGTTGGCTGAACTGACCTCTCTCTGATCTTCTACAAGAAGAATGTGGGGGAAAAAATAATACATGCAAACAAAATTCCTCAAGTATTTTAGCAAACAACATGAAGAAAACCACTCTTAGGTTTGTTTTTTGGTTGGTTTTTTTTTTTTTTTTTTTTTTTTATTATAGCTCACTTTGACTGTGGTGTAGAACCAAATGTCAGAGTGGAACGAGAAAAGGAGACAAAAAGATGAGGAACTTGTGGTGAGAGTATTCAACCTGAGTTTCCTACCCCTGAATTAGCCTGACAAGGCTTAATTTATTTATTTATATAAGTCTTAATTTAATTTATTTTCTTAACCGTGCAGAACATGATGGCACATGTTTACAGCCAGCTGCACAACCTGCAGTGATTATTTGGTGCCTAATATTTATCAGGTTAAAGAACTTTCTTTATTGATCTCCAGAAGCCCACGATGAGCCCATTCTGTATCTCCAAAAGCAGAGATACACAAGAGCAGCACCAGACTTACATGAGTTGATTAATTACTTACTGCTTGATAAATTGCAAAATATAGGAGAAAAATGAGCAGGATTTATTCCCTTTGGAGACAAAATGAAGAGCTACAGCCTGATGGAAAATGGGCATGGGGGGTGTCATGCCCTGATCTCCACAGGCTTGCAATTCCTTCCCACCTCTGTGCACCTGTGTGTGAATTTATAATTTACTCACTGCTGTAATTGTAGTAAATCCTGTTGAATCACTTTATAAATATTAAACCAGTCAGTGATTAAGTGCTGCTAAACTCTTTTGCACCTGTATCTTTTGTATCCATATCCTTGTCCCCGTGACCCTTTTGCATCCCTGGTCTCCATGTAAATCATTCTAAATTGATCCTAATCCCATTTCCCTGCGTATGCTCCATCTCTGTAGGGAACAATAGAGTGAACCTTGCCATCAAACTCTGTTGAAGCCACACTTTCACAAATTCATACCAAAACCTGCTTTTTTATTTTTTTGCCAATCCCTTTAGTGGTGGCCAAGGGAGGGGTCAGAGGATGGACCAGGCTTTGCCCAGAAATGCGACAAGATGCAATGAGCAGAAAATGAGGCTCCACCTGGATGTGAGGAAGAACTTCTTTCCAGTGCAGTGACTGAGCACTGGAGCAGATTGTTCAGAGAAGATGTGGAGTCTCCCTCACTGGAGATATTCCAGACCTGCCTGGATGCCAGCCTGTGCCATGGCAAGGGATGACCCACTGTGGGTCCTTTCCAAGCTGAACCATCTTGTGATCCTTCTTCTTGCCCCTCTCCCACACAGCCCCACGGGTGTTATCCACGCTATGTAGAGATATAGAATTAGAATAACTGGGACTGGAAGGGATCTCTGGAGCTCATCCAGTCCAAACCCCTTGCCAGGGCAAAAAAAAAACCCCCCTTTGGTTTTTTTTTTTTTTTTTTTTTTTTTTTTTTTTTTTTTTTTAAATATAGCTCACTTTGACTGTGGTGTAGAACCAAATGTCAGAGTGGAACGAGAAAAGGAGACAAAAAGATGAGGAACTTGTGGTGAGAGTATTCAACCTGAGTTTCCTACCCCTGAATTAGCCTGACAAGGCTTAATTTATTTAAAATATAGCTCACTTTGACTGTGGTGTAGAACCAAATGTCAGAGTGGAACGAGAAAAGGAGACAAAAAGATGAGGAACTTGTGGTGAGAGTATTCAACCTGAGTTTCCTACCCCTGAATTAGCCTGACAAGGCTTAATTTATTTATTTATATAAGGCTTAATTTAATTTATTTTCTTAACCGTGCAGAACATGATGGCACATGTTTACAGCCAGCTGCACAACCTGCAGTGATTATTTGGTGCCTAATATTTATCAGGTTAAAGAACTTTCTTTATTGATCTCCAGAAGCCCACGATGAGCCCATTCTGTATCTCCAAAAGCAGAGATACACAAGAGCAGCACCAGACTTACATGAGTTGATTAATTACTTACTGCTTGATAAATTGCAAAATATAGGAGAAAAATGAGCAGGATTTATTCCCTTTGGAGACAAAATGAAGAGCTACAGCCTGATGGAAAATGGGCATGGGGGGTGTCATGCCCTGATCTCCACAGGCTTGCAATTCCTTCCCACCTCTGTGCACCTGTGTGTGAATTTATAATTTACTCACTGCTGTAATTGTAGTAAATCCTGTTGAATCACTTTATAAATATTAAACCAGTCAGTGATTAAGTGCTGCTAAACTCTTTTGCACCTGTATCTTTTGTATCCATATCCTTGTCCCCGTGACCCTTTTGCATCCCTGGTCTCCATGTAAATCATTCTAAATTGATCCTAATCCCATTTCCCTGCGTATGCTCCATCTCTGTAGGGAACAATAGAGTGAACCTTGCCATCAAACTCTGTTGAAGCCACACTTTCACAAATTCATACCAAAATCTGCTTTTTTATTTTTTTGCCAATCCCTTTAGTGGTGGCCAAGGGAGGGGTCAGAGGATGGACCAGGCTTTGCCCAGAAATGCGACAAGATGCAATGGGCAGAAAATGAGGTTCCACCTGGATGTGAGGAAGAACTTCTTTCCAGTGCAGTGACTGAGCACTGGAGCAGATTGTTCAGAGAAGATGTGGAGTCTCCCTCACTGGAGATATTCCAGACCTGCCTGGATGCCAGCCTGTGCCATGGCAAGGGATGACCCACTGTGGGTCCTTTCCAAGCTGAACCATCTTGTGATCCTTCTTCTTGCCCCTTTCCCACACAGCCCCACGGGTGTTATCCACGCTATGTAGAGATATAGAATTAGAATAACTGGGACTGGAAGGGATCTCTGGAGCTCATCCAGTCCAAACCCCTTGCCAGGGCAGGGTCACCCGGAGCAGGCGACACAGGCTTTGAATGGGAGACTCCACGGCCTCCCTGGGCAGCTGCTCCAGAGCTCTGCCACCCTCAGCGCACAGCAGCTGTTTTTGATGCTGAGGTGGAACTCGTTGTGGTTTAGTTTACGGCCATTGCTCCTTGTCTTGTCGCTGGGCTCCTGTGAGCAGAGCCGCCGCGCCCGACCCCTCAGAAATGCAGAATCCAGCGAGGATCTCCCACAGCGGCAGCACCGCCCAGCCAGCCCCGCCCGCAGCGCTGCCCCAGGAGCCAGCGCCGCCAGCATTTCCCGGTTTGCTTCCATCTGGAAACAAATCCCGCCCCTCGCCAGCCGCTCCTCCCTCCCCGGGCCCGCTCTGAGAGCGTTTATCCCCTCACGGAACGCGCTCGGGAGCCGCAGCCCGCCGGGAGAAGCGCTCCCCTCACGGCGGAGTCCGCGGGAACCGACCCGCTGCCGTGAGGGGACGGTGGGTGAGCAGAGAGCACAGACAGAGGGAAGAGAACAGGGGAGGAGGAAGAAGAAGAAGAGGAGGGAGGGAGAAGAGGAAGGGGCGAGAGAGCGGACGGAGAGGGAGAGCAGCGCTGCTCCGCTCCCCAGACACCTACGACATCCCGGAGCCGTTCCCGCCGCCTCCCCTTCGCAGCTCCCGCCGTGTGCCCGCCAAACGCCGCCGGCTGGAAACGGCGCCGAGGGCGGGCCGGGCCGGGGCGGAGCCGGGCCGAGGAGCCCGGCCGGGCTGCGGGGCCGAGACCGAGACCCCCGAGACCGAAACCGAAGCCGAGCCCGAGCCCGGTGTCCGTGTGTGCTCGTCGAGTCCCGCTGTGCGCGGTAGGAACCGGGCCGGGGCCGGTGATGTTCGGGCGGCGGCGTCGGGGCGGCCAAACTCGCCTCAGCAGTCCCTCAGGGATGGCCGAGCTGGGCTGAGGGAGTGAGGGAGGGCTGATTCTCCTCAGGGCTGGGGGAAGGGGATTGTAATTTTAATTTTTTTTTTATTTTTTTTTTTTTTTTTTTTTACGGTGGGTGGCAAATTTAGCCCTTGAAGCCCCCTGTCCCTTCTAGAGAGGGAGGGAGGTGGTGAGATCCATGCGGGAAAAGTTTCCTCGTTTCAGGTGGGTTTCAGAGCTGCCCTGTGCCAGTGTGGGTTCTGTGCGGGTGAGCCTGTCAGTGAAGGTCGGTGCTGCCACGGAGGGTCTGACTTTGGGCATCAGGAGGAATTTCCTCACAGAAAGGGCGATTGGACATCGGAAGGGGCTGCCCAGGGAGGGCTGGAGTCCTCATCCCTGGACATGTCGAAGGCAGGCTGGGCATGGCATGCAGTGCTCTGGGCTGAGAATGCTGCATTGGTTTGGGTTGGAAGCGGCCTAAAACTCATCCAGTTCCACCCATGGGCAAGGACTCCTATTCCACTATTCACTAGGACTAACATTCCACTATCCCAGGTTGCTGAAACACCCATCCAACCTGGCCTTGGACACTGCCAGGGATTCAGGGGCAGCCACAGCTTCCAGGACCTCCCCACCCTCAAAGGGAGGAATCTCTTCCCAATCTCTAATCTAAACCTACTCTCTGCCTGTTTGGAAGCCTGGGCTGGATTGCTCCCCTCTGTCTATTTTTCTGAAGTGTCATTTATCCAGCAGGAATGTCCCAGCCTGAGCTGTGGGGCTGCTGGCAGTGCTGTCACTAAGCCATTGCTCACTGGATTTCCCAGCGATGGATTGGCAGCACTTCTCGACCCACATAAGAAATGCCTCAGTAATGGGAAGTCCGAGGACTACAAGCAGGAGTTCACATTTTCTAAACTGGTTACTGGAAAATTAACATTTCTTCTTCCTCTCCTCCTTGCCTTTCCCCCCAGTTTCATTCCATGTGTGTAACACTGGTGCTTCATTATAGTGACACCTGTTTGCAGGGGCCAGGCTGTGCCAGGAGGTCCCTGTGGGCTCCTTCTGGTGCCTGTGTAATATTAAAGTGTCAGGGAGTTACAAATTGGGTACTTCATCCTTGATAAGCAATTATTATCTGCCTTTCCCAAGTGTAAAAGATCTGTATAACTCAACAAGGTGCCAGTGATTGAGGCCTCCTGAGTAAAAACCCAATGAGTCCTGAAGGAGACCCTGGGATGGTGTTGTCTTGTTGCTGAACTTGAGATATTCCATTTATTATACTGGAATATATTTCCTGAAGCCAACATTGGGTAAAATAATACAAGAAGCTGTTAAAGCAGCAGCACAACAGGATTTAGTGTCCCTGTGTGATGGCCTTCTAAAAACCTTAATCACCCCTGGTGGAAGCAGAAAGCTGCTGTCAGAGTTTGCTGACCATTGCTGAGCAAACAGCAATGAGTTGTTTTAATAATTGAGAAAAAAAAATATGGTTTTGGTTTTTTTTCCATTCAGTTATAACTGTATGGGCCTTGGATTTAAAAGGCCTGTGTTGCTCAAAGTTTTATGCACATTTATTTCTGTTATTTATATTTAACTCTAAGAAATAGAATTCCGTGCTTAACCTGGCATTTTTTGAGATTAAGGGCTCCCATTTTGACCAATTTTATTATTATTATTAATATGTTTTGTTGAGTTATAGGAGTAAAAAGAGAAAACATGGATGGCAAAGCCTTGTTTCACAGATAACATGAAAATGTGTTTTTGTGCTTTCAAAAATCAAAACTACATAATATTTATATAATACTTGCAATATCAAATGCCTGCAACTATATAAAATACAGTGAAATTAAACTTTTTACTGCCAATGAAGGATAAACTGTGAATAATAAGTAGAGCTCAAGCTCTTTCTGCTTGTGGCTCTCATGGTGCTTACCTACAAGTGTAGATAATAATTCCCATCCCAGATTTAGAGAAAAGAAAGGATATGGCCTGGATGTTTGGGTAACTGGGGCTAGTCTGTGTTTCAGAGGACAAACAGAGGCATTGTTAAGATAATTACAAATTCTAACTGGAATTTCATCCCTCACAGGATGGCCAGCACTCCTGGAATTCAGAAAGCCAAACACTCAGAAAGTTCCCAAGGGAAGAAGTCCCAGCATGCAGAAGAAGCCATTTTTTACATGAACTGCAGAGCAGCTTATCTGACTGTCTTGAAAAGCAGCTTAGAAAATATTAAATCAAAAGAACAACTGAGTTTAGGTAATGATTGGATCTTTTTCCCTCTGACTCTTCCATGGGATGATTGCAGTGGGGCTATCCCTGTGCATAAACTCAGTAACTGGTTTAAGGGATTGAGAGTAGTTTTGGATGCCTGCTGGAAGTGGGAATGCCAGACAGAGGCATTTTATTGTAGATTGTTTTATTATAGATTTTATTTCTAAATCACCAGAAGGAAAGGTGATTTAGGTTTAGAAAGGTGATTCAGTTTAGACTGGGCCTCTGTCCTGGCACAGAAAACCACCATAACTGGTGTTCCCTAAGAATCCTTACTCCTTATCTCAGCTCCTCCTGAGTTACTGAATTACTTTTTTATACTGGAATCTAAAATTCTAATTTTTTTGTCCGGACTATATTTGTGTATAAGTAGTGGTGGTGGTGATGTCAGCAGTACAACAGAAAAAACAAATCTCTGACTGTTTCAGCTGCACTAAATAAGACTGTTGGTAGAAACTGAAAGCTGTGGGGCTTTGGTTTGAAAACTTCAGGAATTTCAAGGGGAAGTGAGAAAAATTTACCTGAAAAATGGAAGTTGGTTTCTTAATAATGTATATTATTGACCAAGTAAGATAAGGAAAGAGTAAGGTAAGACTGAGTAATAAAGAACCTCAGTTTTGAAGGAGGTTTCCCTATGGCAGATAAAATTCCTCAAGCAAATACAATTCCAACTTTGCAGTTTCTTGGAGTTGTGGGATTGTATGCTCTCTTTGGGTGATGATTTTTCTTTTCTTAGAGCATTTTTGTTCTTTTTTAAAGGGTTTTTCATGGCAACCACCACTGTAAAAGCTGAGTGCACTGATTGTAGCTTCTTTCCCTACAGCAGAACATGAAATTCCACCCATTAACAAGCATATTCCTACAGCTTGTGACTTGGTGCTCTCCAGGCTTTCCCAGCTGCAATAAAAGGGCCTTTATGACATCCTAATGATAGTTTGGGATAATCTGATTTTAACAGAGGGGTGGTGTGAACAAATGTCATCTCTCTAATAAATGCTTTGGCTTTCAGCTCTATCCATATGCCACTTGGCTACACAGCAAGTGTTTGGGCATTTTGCTTTCAAGGTCAACTTGGAGAGGGCAGTTAATTGTTTAGACTCTCAGTCCTTCCAGAGATATTTAATAATTTATTTTAGAATTTGTAAGCATTGAGAGTTAAAGACTTATATTTCATCTTAAGTCAATTTTGGCATTTCTCAAACGAGTGGTACCAATGTTTAAGCCCCTCTTGCTTCAAGAATTTTGTCTGATATTCCAAACTAAAGTGAGAGATTGGCCCTGGGAAATTTTATTTGTAGGGTTTTGCTTATCCCCAAAGAGTAGCTTCATTTCCTGTCTGGAGTGATTTAGCAGAAGCAGATCATAAAGAAGTATAAATAAAAGGTGCAGTCTGACTGAGCTTTCACAGATACAAATTGGGAGGCATGTGTGGAATGGCAAGTGCTGATGTCCCTGGAGATATAAAATGAAGGATTGTATATTTGAAGGATATCTGTCAAATACAATAGTGTGCTGCACTGACATTCCAGGGAGCTCTCCTATCCATGGGAGCAAACCCCCAGAGTCACTGCCCTTCCTTCCCTGGCTGCCCTTGCCACTGAAATCCCCAAACCATTGCTCCGTGCCCAGGAGTGGCTGGGATAAAGATGTGAGCCCTGCTCTGTTCTGGCTCTTCCAGCAGAGGTGGCAGGGCACAAATCTTTATTTAGTGCTTGGCATGAAGCAGGGATTAACAGCAGAGGTGCCTGGTTTGCTGGTTTGTTTGTTTGTTTGCTTGGTTTGCTGGTGACACGGGTCCCACTGAGCATTGTCACGATGCCACCACCTCATTTCACAGATGCTCTTCAGCAGTTCCCAGCACAGGCTTGGGCACTGCTCAGCTGGCTCAAAATCAAATGCCAGCCCAGGTGGGGATGGAGGATCTCCTGTGCTTCCCTTAAAGATTATTTGGGAAGATACAAAAGCATCCCTCTCATTTCAGATAGACTGTGCATTTAAATTTAATTTCCATTTAATGTAATGCACTGAAAACTGAAAGGATGTTTTCGGTAAAGACCTTGAAGAGACAAATAGATCCAGCAAATTCATTTTGGAGAATGCCAGGTGTAACACCCATGGCACTGGTTGCATGTGTGGCATTGGCTGCTTGGTGGTATCATTTTTCCCTTAAAATTCGTGTGTAATTTGAATTGATACATTCAGATGTACAGGCATGACATAAAATATTGTCTCAGATAAATTCTACTCCAGATTTCAGTTCTTGGCAAAGGCAGTGCAAAGATGATGTTGGTGTTAGTAGAAATAGGATCTAATAATGTGCAGACTTAAAAGACTTAAAAATAATACATTCTTGATACTAAGACACTGGATATAGCCTGAATTTTACACTTGAGACTGTTTTTGAGTTAATGTATATTTTGATTAAGATCATAACCAAAACTGTTCTTCAGACCCACTTTTCTCTTGGAGTGATTTGGCTTTAAAAAAATCTGAACGTGGAAAGTGCTCAAGGATGTTTGGAGAAAACTCCTTTTTAACACTGGAATATGTATGTAATATTGTGTTTTATTACTCAGTGCTCCAGCAGGCTGGAAGAAATCCTTCTCAGAAGACCATTAAGAAATACTGGACTTCACAAACATCTTCACTGAATTTTGATGATTTTTGTGCTATTTTAAAAAAAGAAAAGCCAGCTACAAAAAATGAACTGCTCGAAGCATTTGGTAAAATAGACACAGCTAAGACTGGATATATTTCACATGATGAACTTTGTAAAATTCTTACAACAGTAAGTATCACTAGAAACCTAATTATCCATCCTTAATTAGTAGAGATTTTGGAAATTAGATGGTACTGGGAGCTGGGTTCCCCATTTTATGGAAGATTTTCATGGTGGGTTTCTGGAAGACACCACAGAATTACATAAACTGATACAGTTGATCTCTTTGATATTTAGTAGCATTGAAAAGACAACATTTTTAATGATTTTGACCTCTGTTTTCATGATTCAAATCAAAATCTGTTGAAATCTATTGCAAGATAAGATTCTCTGAAAGAGTATAAAAAGGCTTTTCCTTTGTTAATGGAATTTGTGCTGTAGGTGAACAGGATTCTTGATTAGGAACCCAAACTGAGCTGCTTTTTCCTTGCAGAGAGGTGATAAAATGACCTGGGAGGAAGTGACCAGCATTACTAAACAAGCTGATTTTAACTGCAATGGCAAACTTGACTACAACAAGGTATGGCCAAGAGTGATATTTGTTCTTTTGTAATTGACAATATGAGCATTAGTGATGCCCTTACCTCAGGATTCTAAATTTTGGGCTGAATAAACAGCACATAAATATGGTTTCATAGGAGGAAAGCTGATATGCTAAAAAATCAGTCTTCCAATATGTAGAAAGGAAAAGTTGAAAGTCACACTTAATTTTTGTTCAATATTTGGACCTCCTTGTTAAATCATTTACTGTCATAATTGAGTGATAGTCCTGATTAATGAAAATGAAAAATATGTTTGGCTTGCAGAGGAAATGCATTCCATCTGCTGAGCTGTGCTTTCCTTGCTAATGCTACATTTTACTCCTTAAAACCTTTTGAGAAATGTAGCTTGGTAAGTGAAATCTTCTTTTATTCTCTCCAGTTCTGTGAGCTGTACCTGAGCACCAGTGAGCAGTGCTGCAAAGCTGCAAGGGACAGGCTGGAAACTGACCCTCGACTGAGGCAGCAGCACCTTGGGAATCAAACTGAAAATGTCCCTGAAGGGATCACACTGCCATCCCCGAGGGTCTGCAGGAAAACTGATCACAAACTGCCTAAAGGTATTTAAATTTCTTATATTTTATGTTTTCTTTCTGTTGGAAATGAAGCTCTGGCTCAGTGAGCAGTGGAGTTTTTGTTTAATTTTTCTCAGATTAGTGAAGATTTTATTGATGAATATAATTTCTACTGTGGCAGTCACATCAGTGTGTCAGTAAAATATATTCAAATGGCTGCATCTGTGAAACTCACAAATTCCTAAGGGGGGATTCTGTTGATTTTCATGTGGCACAGTCCAGAGGGAAGAGAGAAAATTAATGCTCAGGTGTTGCAATATAGGCAAACTATTTATTTCCTTCCTAGATTAGAGATGAAACCCTAAACATTTCACAGTAAGCTGTGTGTTTGTTTCAATAATTGAAATTTTCAAGCACAGTTAATAAGTTATGGACAGTTTAATGTTCTTCCTGAAGTTACAAAGATGCTTCAAAACCTTCCCAAAAACTCCACAGGGAATGGACTGCAGTATGAAGTCCTAAGTATGAAATTTTGGGATGTAGTTTGTACTGTTCCAAGTTGCTTCAAATCAAAGAGGTGCAAAAATGACACAACAGTGATGAAGGGAACTTCTCTGATGGAGTTCTGGTCAGCCAGTTTTCTTTGTGCTTCTAAATGCAAGGTTTATGATAAATAGCACTAGGAGAGGGTTGAAATAATGTGACTGTAATTAAATATCTCTGTTTTTAGGTGACAGCAGAACTCCTTCAAGACCTTCATCAGCTCAAAGCAGCAAAGCTTCCACCTCCACCACGGTCACTGTGGGTGCCAGCAGCAGCAGGAACACAAAGCTAATTATTGAGCCTGACACAATGAAGGTATCACACTGAAATGATGGTGTTTTCCTCTAGGCACCTGTGTTATTGCATTTTAAAGAAGCTAAAAATCAGAGAAAAATGGTGTCTTATGTTTTATTTACAGTTTGTCAAGGGCAGCTATAAACTACTGAGAGCTTTCTTGATAGGTATTATTATTAACATTTTTATATACTGTTGGTTTTGCTGACAACAAGTTATTGGAAATAATTTTTCAGGTGTGAAGGTTTAATAGAACAAAATGTGTTTTTTATAAATGAAACCACTGTTGGGAAAACAGTTAATGACTTCTTGAGAAATTTAAAATTGAATAATTTATTAGGTTGGTGAGAACTTTAAATGCTTAAGTAGTCTGAAAGATTGTGTATCATAAACCTTTGCATGAAAGGTAATTGGAAATAAATAACAGATCTGTGAGCATATTCAGTTTCTTGGGCATTGCTTGGTAAATAGATGCTGTAACCTGAAAATATTGATTTTTAGTTAGACTAATATGTTCTATCAGTATTTTCTTTTAAATAAATCACTCATTCAATACAAATTCCTGGGGGAGAGAGACAACAAAGTCACTTTGCTAAGTCAATATTTGTAGAGTGTTAATATTGATCTTTTTCCCTTTGTTTTCCCTTTCTTGACTGAACCTTTACTAGTTTTCTTTCAACAGAAAATAATAGCTGGAGAAATATAAAACATTAAGTGGGAACTGCTGGGATACATTAAAAATGTGCACCTGGAGACTCCTGTATAAAAGGGAAAAATGGCTCTGACCACACAGTGTAACTGCTGCTGGAAAACTGAACTGATTGTCCTCAGGAGCTGCATTTTTGTTTCAAATAACAACTCTGGATTTGTTATTGAGCTCTGAAGTCCTTTAGATCTTCCCCACTGCTGTACAGTGACATTTGTTCTATATTAAAATTTCCAAACATCATCTCCCAGGGGTTCTGTGCAGTCTGTTTAGGTAGCTGGACCTCCATGCAATTTAACCTGCAATCTCACTTTGTTCAAACATGGTGTGGGGTGTATAAAACAGCACACACTTCCCCAAGATTGGATTCTTTTTTTCTTTCTACAAGCCAGTAAAAACTGACTAAAAAAAGAGATATTGATTAGTATTGCTTGGCATCATCCAAAAACTGAAATCAATTAAGAAACATGGAAAGGTTTATTTCCTATTAATTAAATATTTTAAATTAATAAAATTACTTATAGATTAATTATATTCATATTTATATATAATATTATATGTAGTCAATATATTATAAATTAAATATTTCCTATTAATAAACTATTAATTTTTTAAACTTCATTTTGCACAATGCAAGCTCTGCCAGAATCAATCAATAAGTACCCAGGCTTTTATTTGTGGTGTGAATCAGAATCCACCACTCAAAAATTCTTTTTATTTGTCTTACATCCAAGAATTTTATTTTATATTTTTGCTGTTCACCTGTCTTTGTACAAGTAAGAAAATATTGCCCTCAAGAGCAACACCAACTGTACATTTCTGACAGAGGAAAACAGTGAAAGTCAGAATATGGTGAAATATGGAAAAGAATATGGTCTAAAACAAAGAACCCTTAGAAAATTCCTCTCAATCATTGCTTTTTATTAGGAATTGTGCATCAATGTGTGGATATTTTCAATATTGACTTGAATGTCAGTAGCAGTGACCAGCAGCAGGTAGTGCCTAACTTTTCTTTCCAATTAACATTTCTAACACAAACATTTCCCACTTCAGCTACTATTCAACAACTCCTTTTCTGCTTTGAAGTGGAAAATCCACTCAGAAGATTCTCTTTTAGTTTCCCAATTTTACATACATGTTTGGAATTTGATAATTTAGGACTTCTAGCACCACCTTATGCCCTCTGCCAGAGTAACAGGGTTTGATTTCCCAAAAGGAAAGGATAAGGATAAGGGTTTTGTCCAGCAGTTTTGGCAGGTATCAAGCTTGGAGCAAACAACCAGTTATTTCAGATGTGTCAAGTTTTAAGAAAACAAATCAATTTAAAAAATTTCCTTTTAGGTGAAGTCAGGAGTCATGAAGTGTTGGAATAACCAGTTTAGGAATAGCAGTGGAAATGATCCGAGGGGCTGAACTCCGTGTTGGAATTCTGTCCCTGATTTATGTTAATCCCAGCTCCCATTATCCACTTTTTGACTGACACAACCCCAGCTGTTGCTCCATATTCAACCCTCACCATTAAATCCCAGGAATATTTTATCTCTGATCACTTTTTTCCTAATTATTTTTTATGATTGGCCCCTTTTTTCCTTGTCCTGTCACTACAAATCCGGTTTTATGGATAAAGATGAGTACAAAATTATTGAATGGATTTGTTAATTAGGTTTATTCTACTCCATAAAAGTTAGCCAGGGGCTGAGCTCTGGCTCCATGGTCCAGAAATAGCTGCACTTAAGGATTATCCCTAAAAACTTTTCCAGCAAGTTGTGCCCACAATGAAAAGAGTATGGGAAATTATAGGAGGGCAGGGACTTGGACAGCAGTACCTGCCAGGGATTGGCCATCTCACTTTATTTTTAATAAAACTTTGTCTTCTCCACAGCCAATTTACTTTGAAAGTCTTCTAGAACTTCTTGAGCAAAATCTTAATTTTTTAAAAAAAATTCCAGACCTCCAAAGAACAGCAGAAAGGGAGTTGCAAAGTGTATAATATTTGTATTTTAATTATTCCATGCTGTCAGCTGTTTGCAAATATAATTAGCAGAATCTTTGTAGCAATCCAGATTTAATTTTTCAGCTACAGGAGCATTGGGGTAATCTCTGTGCTTTCCAGGCATTTTCACAAGTGAAGCCATGTTACTTTGCAAAATTTGTCTATAAAAAGGACTATTTGTGATTTTTTTAAAAATAAAAGTATATTGATGCTGTATCTCATGGTGCGTTTTATGCAGGGTTAATTCAATAATCAAGTTAATTAACATTTCAGAGAAAGCACTTTTATCTTCATCCAGAACAGAGAAAACCCCTGATATTTGCTTGGTTTCCAGGAATGGCAATGTGCACAATCCAAGGGCTGCTTCTACCTGGAGGAAAATGGGGAAATCATCAGTCACAAGTACAGGCTGCACTTACCCCAGAGATCTGCAGTGTGTGTCACCATCAAACCTTTCAGAATTCCCCAGGCAGAAGGTGAGTGCATTTATATTTCATTTTCTTCTAAAAAGAGCTGCTGGCTTGGAGGTTTACCATGGGGTTCATCCAGTTGCTACATTGGAATTATTTTTTCCCCCCAAGTAGAATATTCCCTTTTTAATCCCATAAAACAGGAGCCTTTAAACCCCAAAATTGTTTTAAAGTCACCTGTTTTTTTAAACAAGTTTTTGTGGTGTGTAACCATTCCTTGATGTTCTTGACCCTTAATGATGGAACTATTTTATTAATAATTCTTAATGATAAAATTAATAATTATTTGTAAGACAAGGTTTGGAACAATTTATCCTGCCTAAACAGGAATAAAATCCCAATAGCATAGAACAGATTTTTTTTCCCATTTTTCATCACCAGGGATCAATAAATACCATGGGAATATCTATTTTGAGATGCAGAGAAAAACAATTTTGGACCATCATTATTATTATTATTGTTGTTATTATTATTATTATTATTAAGCATTTTTTGGGGATATTTTTCTTTCTAGGAAAATCTTGTCACTGGTTGTCAGTGGATACAGCTTTGTTTATTCTGAAGGAAAATGAAACCCAAGAGAATTTACAGCTTGTGAGCTTTACTGAACTCCAGAACAAAGAGGTTGGAGATTTCTGGTGTATTCCTATTTTAATTGTTATTTTTTAGTGTGTGTGTTAATGCTGGAGGTGTGAATTCCATGGGTTTGGAAGGAATTCCAGCTGAACCAGAATTGCTCAGTTGCTGGGTATATTTCCAGCTACTCTGTAAAAACTCAGCTGTATTTCTGCACCTTCAAACACAACATTTCCAAGGCAAAATTTGTTTAAATTTCCTTTAATTTTCTTACTCCTTGCCCTTTGAACTTCATAGTGTACAGAATATTCTTTTCCTGTGGCAGAGATAAGAGAGCATGAACTTATTTTCCCCCTCTTCCCTCATCTCTCTCCTGTCTTTCTAACCTTTATTCCAAGAGATTCACTATTTTTTTAATCTTTAAAGTGACATCACACAGCAAATTTTTTTTTGAGGAGAAAACCCAGCATTCCCAGCATTTTCAAGTAATGAATTTTATATGAATATTACTGGCAACGTGGAAAGGCATCATTTGAGAAGTTCTTACAAACTTTTCTGTCTTCCTTTAAGAGCAGATGTTTGGCTGGAGAGGGGAGCTTGGATCTGGGCTTTACTGGCTGCTCCCTTTCACAACTGGCTGCAGGCTGAGGAAGGCAAAAACCCAAATTACTGGAGAAGCCAAACTGGTGTGGAGGGATGAAGATGGAGAGCTGGCTCTCACCAATGAATTCCGGTGAGTTTTATTCCCAAACATGGCAATAAAAATCTCTTTTCCAGCTAAAATGTGGCTTTTAAAATCTGGATTTTCCTGAAGTACTCCTTGTACAGAATAATCTCAAACAGACTGACCTGTTCTTGGCAATGTTATGAGACAGTGAAAGGAAGTGGAAGCCTTTGGAAATAGTTTGGCCTTTTTCATCCCTCAGAGCTGCTTTGTTGGATATATTTGACACAATTGATTTGGATGGGAATGGCCTCCTGAGTCTGGAGGAGTACAACTTCTTTGAGCTGAGGACTAGTGGGGAGAAGTGTGACCAGGAAGCCTGGGCTGTGTGCAAGGGTGAGTTCATTTCTGTGGTACAGCTAATTAAGGCTATCAATTAACTTCCAATAGGTCTGGATATTCTGTACCTATTCCAAAAACATGTGTAGATATTTTTCTCTTCCTCCTTTTTTTTTTCTTTTTTTCCAGTCTCCTGTCCTTTGCTTTGCTTCATTCTGCTGTGTGTGCCACTGACCTTCTGCTGAGAAAATTCTTCCCCTTCCTAATTGTTTTGTAGCTGCCAAAACCTACAGGGTTTGTAATCCTGGATCATATGGGGAAGGAAACTGTCACAGGTATTTGTTTAATCCATCTCCTTTGTGCAGATTGGGCTGGTGCTGCTTTTTTTATCTCACAAAGTGTGGAGAGGGACATTTAATTAGTGTGGATCTGATGCTACAAATTGGCATCCAGAGTTTTTGTGGGTTGCCAGTGTCTCCTTTTATAATTCCATGTCATGCTTGACATAATTCCTTTGGAGGCTGTGGCAGATTGGCCAAAATACTTTAAATCTGGCAAGCCCTATGAGTTATCTCTTCCCAAAACACTCTGAGGTATCTGATTTTTTCCTAACTCATGGAAAACTCCTACAAGAATATATTCCTAGGACTGAATTTCTCCTCTGTTGATGCCTGGATGTGCTTTTCCACCCTTGATGGCTTTGCCAGGGTGATACAAGTAGGAGGGGTGGAAATGTGTGAATAAATAAGAGAGGAAGGAGGAGAAGCTGGGGAATGTTTCACCAGGTCATCAATCAGAGGAAGGGTTCACACGAATATCATCAATCTTGGCACCAAAGTTCAAGCCATTTATTACAGCATCTGTACCCTTGGATAGATTTATTACATTGGTAATCCCTTTTTAATAATATATAGTAAAGATTTAGCATTGTTATGAAGATGAGAAAACCATTTTTAAAAGTCTCTGACATGAGGACATTTCAATTATGTGTTTGCTGACATTAGAGTGGTGGATCTGTGATATTCTCTCTAGAGAGGGGTGTTAGGATTACTGGAATTTTATTGCTTTTTAGGAACTAAGTAAATCATTTCTGTATCAAAGACCTGAAGCATTTCAAGGTGCTGGCTCCAGCTGGCTTTCATTTCCCATTCCTAAAATACCCCACTCTGCAAAACTCAACCACAAATTTTAGGAAAAAAAATTCATATGAGCTCTTTTTTTTGAAATCTCCCTTTTTGGGGTTATCCAAGGAGCTAGCTGTTTGTAGGCATATCCCAAATCCACAGGGCAGCTCTGCAAACAGCGCAATGCTCAAGGACATTCTTTCCCAAATAATCTTGGAGATCCTGGGGCTCTAAGTTGGCTCCATCTTTTCAACCTTGTTAACAGGAGGGGGATTTTGCCTTTGGAAGGATGAAGGTGTTTGCAGACAGGACAGATTTTTAAGTGCTGTTTTTATTCCTTTGAAACAGAAAATTTTGAGATGAAGAAGAATGAACTAACAAGACAAGGATTCCTGGATTTGAATCTCATGGAAGCCAACGACCGGGATGGGGATCCCTGGGACCTTTGGGTCACTTTGTTGTCCCTGGGCTACAACAAAGCCTTAGAAATGACAGAGGTAGGAGAAGCACAAAAGAGCAAAAATCCCTGCACATTTAACTGCTGCAATCTTTGTGCCTGCCACAAGCTGATTGCAGGAGGGCAGGACCCACTGCCACCACCCAGGGCTGCCACTGTCCTGATTCTGAGAACAGCATTTGGATCTTTGAAAAGAGAAATCTTCCTTTGCTTTGGAGAAAGCCAGGATGTTATGGGCTTTTAGAGGAAGGGATTTTGGATTGCATCTGTTAAAATAATCCATGCACTCTGTTGGTGGGGAGTGATAGGAAGGTAGGGGTGGTTAAATGTGACCTGTTAGCAAATTTAGAAAAATCAGGACTTTTTTTTTCCTTTAAAAAGTCAAATTTGTGGCCCAAACCACAGTAGAAGTGGATAAAGATAACTTTTTTTTTCCACATGATTCAGAATTCCTAGTTTCCAGACATAACTATTTCTGTTATTGTTGCCTTTCACAACAGTGTCTGAAAAGGTTCAACACAAAATTTTAATGCTTCACTAAAATTTTAGGGTTTGGGTCACACATTGTTTACTTTCCAGGACCAGAGACTATTTCTCTGGTGTTTCTGTGCACTTACAGATTAAAAAAATTATTTATTTGTTTTTATTTTCTGAAATATATATTACATATTTCTGATGTCAATAATTCTTTCTAAAGAAAGAGGATCTCTTTTAAGAATAGAAAAAGTTATGAAAAATTAACAAATTAAATATACAGATAATGAAATAATTTAATTCCCAGGAAAAGCAGATTTTTAGGATCAGTCTGATAATATTATTTAATTTTGTTAAACAGGTCAATGTATTCAGTATATAAAACATATCAAGACCTAAAAATAATCAGTATGAGAGATATCAGTTGTCTCTCAGTGAAAAATTTGGGATGGTGCTGAGGGATTTAAAGATGAGCTCCTTTTCCTCTGACTTGTGGTTGGCAGAGCCGTGCAAGGCTGTTTTTCTGCATTTCAGCCACAAGAGAGAGCCCTCCTCCAAAAAAGAGCATTTTGGGGAGGTTCTTCTCCAGTCAGGAATTTCAGGAAGGTGTTTTGTGCCTTGTCCCAGCTGTGATTTCTGGCTCCAGCCTTTGCTTTCCAAAGGACAGCACAGCTCTCAAATGCTTCAGTAATTAATCTAAAAAGCTCCAGCTGTTAACTCGTGTCTCTCACTTAAGTCTTCAATTCCTTGATTTCAAATAATTTCAGATTTTGGGAGCACTGAGACAGAATTTGAGGAATCCTTGTGGATTCCAACAGCCTTTGGAAGGGAATTGTGGTGCTGGGACTGAGTCTAAGAAAATACAAACCCCTGGTTGTTACAGCAGGAGTAAAATGTAGCCAAGATACTGCCAGAGTACTCAATGCAACATTGCAGAGGTGTTAAATCTCTGTGGAGTGGCACAAACAGCAACAGTGGGACAGGTTTATTTCAGACACTGGAATACATTCAGGTTTCATCTTAATTCCTGGACATTTTGCTGTCCAAGGAAGGGTTTGCTGTCTTGAACTATGTCAGGTGTATTGGGAAGGACATGAAAAAGGCCACTTGTCTTGGGATTTCATTTAGTGTAAAAGATTGCCACAGCTCACAGTTTGTAATATTTAATATTCAGGCAAATATTTATACCCGGCTCATTCTAGTTCAAATATGAAAATATTTAGGAGCTGTGGGTGAAAATCTGAGGGGAAAAACTACAGCTGGAGTGATGCTAAAACTCATCTTCACTGCAGGCCTGCCCCTTTGTCATTGACGTCTGTGCAGAGAGGTGCAAACCCAGAATCAAAGCCATTTCCCTGGAGGCAGGGGGCTCCCAGCTCAGCAGGGCTGTCTGCAGGTCTGTGGTTAACAAAGGAGAGGCCAAAGTGCTGGATGGCTCTGAGAACATCTTCATCTACACCTACAGATCAGGCAGCAGAATCACCTCTGTGATTGAAAACAAGGTATGGCCTGGAACTTCCACATTGTACTTTCTGTTAAAGTCTTATTGTTCCTCCTCCTTCCATGGGTCATATTTGAGAATTGCTGTTCCTGAAATCAGGTTTTGTGTCTGTTTCATTTAAAAAAACTCTGCCTGATGTGTTCCTTGTGGCTTCAGAAGATCCTGGGTCAGTGCTCTTGGAAGGGGCAGATTGTTATAATGAGGCAAGCACTTCTAATTACCATATAAAAACTGAATACTTTGTGTGTTCACACCCCGATTTTTCAATATTTTGACATATCATCATCATCATATGAGGAAACAAACACTAACAGCAGGAAATGCAATTAGAGCAATAGCAAAGATCACAGCATTTAGACTGCTGAATATTTTCAGTGTCCATAAGAAAGTCAAAAAGCAGTGATTTTTAGGAGTGTGTTATGGGTGAGTTTTTACCTGATTGTTCTGCCATGTGTGCTTTATTAGTAATTCAAGCTGAAAGTTGTAAATCCAAGTAGAAGTGGTTGGTGAGATTTTAAACCTTTTTCCATAGATCACAGTGAATGTTCTCAGTTTCCTTTATACCAGGAACTGTGAGTAAATAAACACAGCACAGTAAGATGTTAAACTTCAGATGCTTTAAATCTTGAAAGATCACAGCAAGAAGTGTATTTTTAAATGTCCAGACACTCAAAAGGGGGTGGCTTGGGGGGGCTAATATTAGGACTGGATGCTGAGGCTCCTGGAACTCTGGATTTGGCTTTGCACTTCGCCCTTTAGGGTGGATATTCCAGAGTTATTTTTATGTTTGGGGATATGTCAAAGAAGGAGATCAGAGCTGCACTGAGACAACTGGATGTTCTCAGCCCCAGATCTCTGCCCACTCTGTTTATACCACTTGGGTTTGGTTTGTGGCTATCACCAAGCTGGGTGGGAATGCTGGGGAAGCTGCACGGGGGGGATCTGGACAGGCTGGGAAGATACAACAAGGCCAGGTTGTAACTTCACAAGTCCTTGTGTTGTTTCAATGAATCTTAAATTACTTTTGACCATGACTGTGGTGTTAAGGTACATTTGAAACTGTTACTCTTCAAAGAGTGTCTGTTACTCTTCAAAGAGTATCTGTTACTCTTCAGAGTATCCATTAAGCATTTCTATCCCTAAAACAGCAAGGTCACAGGAAGTCCAAGGACTGTGCAGTTGTTACACAAAGAACAGACACTTAACCAGGAAAGTCTAATGGTTCCTTCATGTTTTTCCACCTGCAGTCTGAGAATAAAGTGATAATTCATGTCAACAATGAGCAGAGTAAGAACTGCTTGAACAATAGGGGACTGACAGTTTTTGCTGTGGAAGTGGCTCCAAAATCCATGATGGTAAGACTTTTTATTGCTTAGCCAGCTTTAGAGAAAATCAGGTTTTATCTTTATATTTTCTTTATGTAGGGCTTTTATCATGATAATGAGCATGTGGACAGTGGCATCTTCTGACCAGAACAGATCAGATGCATTTTTTGATATTTCAAAGCTGGTCATGTATTTAATGTATCCCTGTCTTCCTGTGCAATTTCCTATAAAAGTTAATAATCCACTTTTTCATACATGGGCCTGTTTCACTTGTCCATTCTATACATGCACCATTCACTAATATTTTTAATACTCTTTTTCTAAGGCTGTATTTTTTTTCACTTAGCAATTTTTAATCCCATGTATTGATGCCTGTGAGAACAGACCAAGCATGCACTAATCAGAAAGAGAAATAAATGTATTGCAGTCCTTGTGCACACTGTAATTTGCTGGTGGTTAACTGTTGTTAAACTTGATTTAGGGATCATGTTAACCATGAGACAATTTGAATGCTGAGTCCTGCTGCAGAGCTGGGCAGGCTTCAGTGCCAATTCCAAATGAGGGTCCTGAGGGATGGAATGTGATGCTTTACAAATGCAAATGATATTTTTCTTCATTTATTTATTAATAACCCTCTGGTTTTCTTTTTCTGAAAGTACACTTTCTTTGTTTAAGAGCAGAGGGATCCAAGCTATTTTATATTTCCCAGTTTTCCAGGGTGGATTCATTCAAGCCTGCTGTAAGCAGAGCAGTCCCATGACACAGGCAGGGCTGGGGCCTGTTTAAATTGCTACTGACATTTTAGATATCCACTGCCTCATCCTGTAAGGTGGTTTTAAATTTGAATTCAGACTTCATTCAGGATAAACTGTAGGCTCAATCCTTATGGATATTTTGCTGTTAAATTCAAGAGTAATTTTTGAATATCTGTCAGTGTAGATGATGAACATTCCTCCTTTAGTGACACAAGTACTGAACATTTTGCTTCCACAGCACACTGGGTAACAGTTTTCCAGCAAAGAGAATTCTCTTTCACCTCTGCTTTCTCTTGTGCCAGGTCTGTCAGCACGTGATGGCCCTGAATGAGCAGGAAGAGTGGATTTACAGCTGTGTGCACTCCCTTGTGTGTTAAACCTCCCAGTGCCAGGGCTGGGAGCAGCCACACTCAACCAGGATTAGCTTTGGGCAGCTTTTAGACAATTTATAGTCTTGTCCTTCTCAAAAAGCTGGCATACATTTATATTTCTTGATGATTTTGGCATGAAAACACTGAGGCACAATAAAAATTAGTGCTGTTCAGTAATCCAGCTGCCAGTTGTAATATAACTGTGCTTTTTAAAGGATTGTTTCCCATATTTTCCATACCATGGATTGTAATTCCATTACAGTTTGGAACTGCTTCACTGAGGGGAAAAAAAACTTTGTTGGATGGGTTCCTAACTAAACATTCCTGTGGTTTTGATATGAGAAGCATAAAGGGATGAAGCTCATTGTATTTTGTCACTTGATAAAGGATTTGTTTCTTTCCCCCCTTTTTTGGTCATTTGCTGATAATCCTTATCTTACCCTTGTTCTGTAATTTCTGCCTGGTTTTATACTCTTTTATATAAAATAAAGTCTGCCTTTTCATATGCAATAAGGAAATAACATCATTTGAGAAAAATGAAGGTTTGTCTTGGGCTCTTGACTGTTAACAGCAATTAATTATTCCCAGGGCAGCTGAAATAAGAAGACTGAAGTGCACTAAATTTAGGCTGCAACAGCAATGAAAGCCATCTTTGAGGTACTGAAAACATTCAGCTTATTATATTTTCCTGGTTCCTCTAAATGTCTGTTAATGTGGGAAAAAAATGATGACCCTGGCCTGTGGCTGCTTAAAAAGTGTTTGAGTTTAAAATAGCCACTAAAAGTGTGTGACCTCATGTGTGAGGGCAGCAAGTAGTGTTGCAAAGTTATTTTTATCTGCCCCAAGTCCTGCTCTCTGCTGTTCCTCTGCTGTAATCTTACACTGGGCAAGTAAATGTCAGTGACAAAATGAGAGCTGGGCTCTGATTTACACACTCAGGCAGGATTCCTGGTGAGCTTTGAGATTTTCATGGTTTTCCCTTAGCAAGTGCCACAGGTATCATTTCCATTTTCAGAACTGTCTGAAAAGAAGTTGAGGCCCCAAAAATACTTGGTGATTTTTAGATCTGACTGAGCTCTGCAAATGCTGCCTGAGGTAAAATGTGGGTAAAGCAGAAATTGCCAGCTCCTTGTCTAAGAAGGAGTTGGGAAATGATGAGACACTGTGTGGAACAGACACTACAAAGTGAGCAGTCCATTATTTACATTTCCTTTGTAAAATCAGCCTTTTTAGATGTGGCAGGAATTCATATGCAACTCTCTCTGCATTTTAGGAAAGGAATGGTTAAAGCTGAAAGAAAAAGCTGAGAAATCACTGCACATGGAAAGAGTTGGGTGTGCTGCAGGTAAAAACCATGGCACAGTACTACACAGGAAACATCATTTATTTCCTGTCTTCCTGCTGCCTGGAAGGGTTTCATTATCCAGTTTTTAAGTGAGGACATAGGCAAAGTCTCCATGGCAGTTTCTACCTTTCCTGCCCTGGAGGAATTGCTGCCTGGAAGGGTTTCATTATCCAGTTTTTAAGTGAGGACATAGGTAGAAACTGCCATGGAGACTTTGCCTTTCCTGCCCTGGAGGAGATGAGATTAGAGATCTTGGTTGTATCTGCAGAGTCTTTTTCAGTTTGTTCCAAATCCGGGTAACACCAAGACAGAAAAAAAATCCAGCTTCTCTTTTTAGCGTTGAACGCAGGTACCAACTTACTTTCTTTGAGAGGAGACATTTAGGAGAAAAAAATCTCTGTATTGGGTAATTTCAACTTCTGGAATGTTACCTTTTTTTGAGAACTGGAGCTGTAACAAAATTCAGCTTCTTCAAGGCTTTGC
The DNA here is from genome assembly GCF_017590135.1 of Pyrgilauda ruficollis. Classification (NCBI taxonomy): domain Eukaryota; kingdom Metazoa; phylum Chordata; class Aves; order Passeriformes; family Passeridae; genus Pyrgilauda; species Pyrgilauda ruficollis. Next base: position 17,576,340 of record NW_024527710.1, read on the forward strand.
TAATGCTGACCTTTCCTGCCTCTGTATCTGGAGCTCTGGGGGGCTCCTGCTTCTGTGGGGTGCTCACTTGAGCCAGGGTCTGAATGTAAGACCAGTGGGGACATCCTGCTGCTGGCCACAGGGACAGGCAGGGTCTGGAGCACCTGGGACAGCTGGGGGGTTCACCTGGAGACATGGAGGCTCAGGGGGACCCTCTTCACAACTCCTGATAGGAGGGGACAGCTGGGGGGTCAGACTCTGCTCCCAGGGAACAGGGACAGGAGGAGGAAAAAGGGCTTCAAGTTGTGCCAGGGAAGGTTTAGATTGGATATCAGAGAAAAGTTCCTGATGGAAAGTGTCTGATCCTGGCACAGCTGCCCAGGGCAGTGATGAGTCCCCATCCCTGCATGGATTTAAAACCCATGTAGATATCATACTTTGAGACATGGCTTAAGTGGTGGCACTGCTGGGGAAACGCCTGGACTTGAAAAATCTTAAAGCTCCTTCCTAAAACCATTCCGTGATTCCGTGACACTGGCTCGGATGGAGCAGGGCACCAGGGCCCGGAGGTGCTGGGGGCTGTGCCAGGCCAGGCCAGGCCAGCACAGGGTCGCTGTCCCCCGCGTGCCGGAGCGCGCCGGGCGGGGAGCGCGGGCGGTGCCTTTAAGGGGCGGTCGCGGGGCGGCGGCGGGGCCGGGCCGGCCGCGGTCTCCCCCCGGCTCCCGGAACTCTCCCGGCGCCGGCCATGGTGCGGATCGTGACCGTGCAGACCAAGCCCTACGGCGACCAGAAGCCGGGCACCAGCGGGCTGCGCAAGCGGGTGACGGTGTTCCAGAGCAATGCCAACTACACCGAGAACTTCATCCAGAGCATTCTGGCCACCGTGCCGCCCGCGGAGCGCCAGGACGCCACGCTCGTGGTGGGGGGAGACGGCCGCTTCTACATGAGAGACGCCATCCAGCTCATCGTCCGCATCGCCGCCGCCAACGGGGTAAGCACCGGGGGCTCCGGGGTGCGCTCTCCGCCCGCCGCCAGCGCGGCCGCGCAGCGCCGGCGGAAATCGCTGGCGCTCGGCGTGTCCGCGCGTGGAAGTGACAGATGGGCTGGCGGGGGACAGCTCGCGGTCCAGGCAGGAAAACCCCCCGGTGGCCTCTGCCCCCCTGCGGCAGCGAGTGGACATTAGCCAGGGTGGAGGTATGGAAGCAAACACGACTTTGCTCTAGTTTCTTCTTCTATGGTTGTGTTTTCCAGCTAAAACACAAACCAGCACGGTGTGCAGGCGGTGAGGTGTTGGGAGGGGGCAGCGTTCCCTTCCATAGCACTGGAATGTGTCTCACTGCTGGGGGATTCCTCCGTGGGTTAGTCCAGCCCAAGGGAATCCCATCATATTGATGGGGAGAGATGTACTGAAGTCAAGTTTGCAAAGGGAGGCTTTCCTCTACATTTACTCTTTTCCAAAGGAAAACTATCCTCTTCTCCTGGGACACCAACACCAGGAGCAAACATTCTTCCTCATGGACCACAAAGAAGGGAGGGGCTGAGGATGCTGGTAGAATCTCAGAGTTACCTGTTTCAAATCCCAGATGCTCCAATGCCTCTAAATATCTGACTTTTAAGGAAAAATTTATAATTTGTGATTGCTGCCTTCTTAGGGCATAAAGAAGCAAATAACTGGTTTGGGTTTCTTTTTAAGCCAGGTAGAAATTTGTCTTTTGTGATGTGTGGCAGCTGTTCAACTGATTCCATTGCCCAGCATCCCTGGATGCTGCATGCACCTCTGGAAGTGATGGATAGAGCAGCCTTCTCTGATGGAAAAACAGCAGGCACTGCTTTATTTATTTGTTCTGGGAGGGGGTTGGAGTTGGAATAAGCAGCATTCCTGTACACACAGGCAGGATCCCTGTGGATCACTGTGAATAAGCAGAGAGGGGAACTTGTTCCCTGGGATGAAGTGTGAGTTTGTGCAGCTTTTTGGATGTGCACCCGGGGCCTGGTGGGCTGTGGCAGCGTTCCAGGCACCGACCTCTCCATCATTTACACTTCAGCTCCATCCCAAGAGCAGAGGCCTGGGCTAGAGCCGTGCTGGGGGCTGATGAGGTGTTTTGGGAAGCATGGAGGGCCGGGAATGTCTCGGATCCTCCCCTGGACCGTGCAGTCACTCACGTAGGAGCAGAGCTGAGCTCGCTGCCAGCGCTGCAGCAGCGGGTCCCAAGGGCTGCCCTTGCCGGCAGGAATTTGCCTTGGAGCATTTTATCCACGTGAATTGCAGGTGCTGGGACAGAATTTGCTCTAAAGCCAGAAAATGCTCGAGAAAGGCAGGAAAAATGGGAGGTGGAGGAAGGAAACGTGTGGAAGAATATGTGGGCTGATAAATGAGCAGCAGGTAAAGCCTGGCTAAGGAACCAGAGGTACAGAGGGCAGAGCCACTGGAAACTTGATTACAGATATTTACTATATTTTAGCACCTCTGGCCTAAATAAGGAAGGGCAAGAACTGCCAAACTCAAGAGTAGCAAAACTGCCTGGTCCCAAGAAATGAGGGGATTAAAACCACAGGATTTCTTTAGCAAATGCAGAGCACTGGTTTAAAATAAATGTTGATGTATTTTGGAGTGCTTGAGGGATGCTTGGTTTGTGGGGTTTCTCTGTAATTGCACATATCAGTTCCCTGGTGGTTACCACAGTGTAGTTAAGTAAATCTCTTAAAATCCTCTTTCTTCATAGTAAATATGAAGTGACTGGAAGTTCCCTGCCCTTCAAAGAGAAGGATGGACAACTTCATTCATGGTAAGAAAGTGTCCTGCAGAACAGGGACCAGCACAGGGAAACTTCTTCCTGCAACTGTGGGTTTGTGCAGGTGCTGGGAGTCAAACATCTCCTGATACAGCCAGGTCTGGGGGAAAAACTCAGCAAACTCATGTTGAGAAAAGCTGAGTAATACTAAGAAAACTGCTGGGAAAGTGCATTTCTGGTCCTGAGGATGAAGAGGTGGTTGATGAATGCTTTAAAATCACTTGGTGTTAAGATCTGGCTGAGTGGTGCTCCCCAGGCACAGGACAGACCTGAGGACCACAACCAATGATCTTTAGTTTTACAACATAAAAGGACAGGATGCCAAAATTAGCTTGAATTTTGTCTCCACCTGGTATGGTTAATATGGAACTAAGTGTTTATTTTTAAGTAGCAACTATTCAGTTTGTAGTTATGAGATTAAGGGGTGTTTATCTTATTTTAAAGTTTGCATTTCTGTAAGTAAACTGAAATTGTTTGCCATTCCCAGTTGGCATCCAGTGTAGCCTACCAGCTTTGTTTTGGCCTGTGTGCCAGCTTTCCTTGGTATTATTCCCACATGGTGAGTCTGGCTCTTTAATTCCACAAATCAGATCTTCACAGGTCCTGTTGGAGCATCACTGATCAGCAGAATTGTGGCTGTGCAATAATTTTGTGTCAAAAAGGACAGAAACTGTAAATCCAGGTGTGGTGATAGAACCAGCACCAGGCTGATACAGTGACATTGTCACCTGCTGCTCCCCAAATTTACTGTGCCCTTGGTTCCTTCCTAATTGAACACTTTTCCAAGTGTTCAATGTTGCCACACTCAGGCACATTGCTGGAAAGGTGTTTGGAGTGCCAGGCTGTGCCTTGCATGTTAAATAGTGTCTGCTTTTGTTTTATAGCTGCAGGACAAACAGGGCTTTTATTAGAAATGCTGCTCTCTCCCCCAGGAAGTTTGGGTTCCTGCCTTGGCTGCTTTAACCTTTCTCTCCCCTCAGTTACCCAGAGAAACCAAGTGCTCAATCCTGTTACATTTATTTATCACTGCTCTCCTTTGGTAGCTCCCTTTTTCTTTGTGCTCTTCTGCCACAGCTCCCAGACCAATTCCCACTGAGATCTTCCCTTTGAGTAAAAGCTCCTGGGATTGAAATCATCAAAATAAAGTGCTCATAAAGAAAGTTCTTCCAAAAAGCAACCAGGGTTAGATGTGGTGATGCTGAATCCTCCAGGCCAGTAGGAAAAGCCTCAATTTCTGACTTTCTTATGTTACTGTTTTTCGCAGAGGCAGAAGGGGAAATTGAGATGCAATATCTAAAGTGAGGAAATAAATACCACTTGTAGGTATTTCCTGGCTGCAGCTGATGTGGATTTTAGAAGACAGCAGCTGCAGCAGCTCTCACAGCCTCTTTTTACACCAGCCTGGAATCTTTTTGCCTGTAAAGTTAATTGGCTTATGTCAGTTTACAGTGGAAGGTGATTAAGTGGTCAGGTTGTCCAGTTTCAGTGCCCCTTTGGAATTTTAAACTCTGCACTCATGAAACTCCAGCTCAGAGCAAAGAGCTAAGGTGCTTTGCAGTTAATCTCAGCAAATCCAGCAGGCAGAGTTGAAATTCATCCTACCAGGGACTTAGCTGCAATCTCCTGGGACAATGACTGTGCATGGGCAGACACCTCAGCTGGGGCTGGGCTGGCAGGGCAGAATTGCCTTCCCCTTGTCAGAGCAAAGTTTGGGATAGGGAGCTGGGCTGGAGAGCTGCTATCCACGTGTTATTCCAGATTTGAGCTCACCAGGATTGAGAAATGCATCCTGTCATGACCCTGAGCTGGCCAAAATATTGATTAATGCTTCAGATGAGGAGCTGAAACGTATTTTAGAAATAAACAGAGATAGCTTAGATATCAGTAATAAGTTCCAAGAATTCTGAAGTAATAAAAGTGTAACATGTACACTTATAATACATATTCATAGTACATATTCATAAATTGTAGAGTAACAAAATAAACAGCAGATGTGATGGGTAGAGGACAAGCACAGTTGGCAGGATCATGCAGTTATCCAGAAAAACATCACTTCTTGATTTTAAAATAAGTCTGTTTTGAGTGAAAATCAAGATAAAGCCTCACCAGGAGCACAGGTCCTGGGCTGGGCACCAGCCCTCAGAGAGGATCTGGGTGTAGGCTATTCCAGCAGCACTGGCTGAGGTCTTTCTGTAGGGAAGAAATTCCTCCCTGTGAGGATGCTGAGGCCCTGGCACAGGATTTCCATGGAAGCTGTGGCTGCCCCTGGATCCCTGGAAGTGTCCAAGGCCAGGCTGGACAGGGCTTGGAGCCACCTGGCATAGTGGAAAGTGTTTTTTGGGTTCAGGTGCAGATTTCCAAGAGCACACAGGGCCAGGAGCTCTATCTCAGCAGGCTGGGGCCAGAAATCCTGGAGCACAAGGAAATCCTGCTGGAATCCCTCCCCTTTTCCCTGGTGCAGGGGCAGGACAGCAGAGATAAAATGCAGAATTGAGCGTACTTTGAGGTGTGACCATTGAACAGAAAGTTTCACAATCCTGGTGGCTGGTGAGTGCTTCCCTGGAAAGGAAAGTTCAACCCCTGCCAGTGGGAAAAACCTGGAGAAGAGGATTCATTCCCAGCCCTGCCAGCCCCTTTTCTTTTCAGCTGTTGTAGGAACAGAACAGTCTCTTCTTTCTGGAGTGATTCATATGTGAGTGCACTTGTGCTGTTGAGATGGTGCCAATTATCCTTTTTTGCCCTCTGGAATCTCTACAGCAACTTCCAAACTCGGATTTTAAATTAATTCTTAATAGAAACAAAACGTTTTGCAGTGGGAGCTGCTGTCCTTGTATGACCAATAACACACTTGCAATATATTTTTTTTTTTTTTGGGGGGCTCCATTTGTCCTGGCATTACCAAATGCCACTTCCAGCAGTGGCTGCCTGAACCACAGTCATCCTCGGCAGAAAGTGCCAGATTTTGGCAGCTGCTCAGGGGGGTTTTCCAGGGCTCCTGGCACCCTCTTATGGCCGATGTGCAGGGGACAGCACGGGCACTGGAGCTTTCCTGAGGGAAGGATTTAAGGGAATGGGATTCTGCCTTAAATGGGAGTCACAGATGAAGTGTAAAGTGGTTTTACTCCATTTGTTGCCCGGGATTTCAGGCTGAGTGTCTTCTTGACTGAGCACAGAAAAGGAGCCTGTCACCAGCTGCTTGCTGTCAAAAATTCCTGCAAAGCTGGAAAAGGAAGCTTGCAGCTAAACACAGCCCCACAGAGGGGACACTGGCTTTATCTGCCCTCTGAATGGGAACAAAAACCTGGGATAGGAATGGGGAGGAAATGAGAAGAGGAGTAGAGGGCACCCTGGACCTTGGAGAAGCCTGACCCAAGGGTGTAGCAGGTTTTGGGAACAGGGAATTACTGTTCAGTTTGACCTTTCCATGGTGGGTTCCCCCCACAATTATTTTTCTTGCCTGAATACCTACATATAACATCGTAGCTTGGAGGAAGGCTGGGTTTGTGTCAGAGTGAGGAGCTGGGAGAGTCTGGCTCTAACCCTACCCCTGGTCCCAGACTCTAGGTGAAGAAGGCTCCATCTCCCAAAAAAGGTGGCACAGCCCTCTCAGGGAGAGGGGATGGGTAGGGACCACAGAATCAAGGCAAGGGAGGAGCCGTGGCTCTGCAATGTTTAATGAATTTAAGCCCTGTCAGAACAGTCTTGTTTGTCTTTCTATCATTAAATTCAACAGTTAATTAATAGTTCTAACTCTTCTCGTGTGTGTGAAGTGCAGGGCAGTAAAAGGAGACCTGGGTTAGGAAATATCCCTGTCTGTGCCAGGCTTGCTTTTGAGAGAGGGAGATTCCCTCAGCAGCCTCCACCTGCCGTGGGGAATCCCAGGATTCAGGATCCTGGAAACAGGACCACAGGAAAAGCTGTTGGGGCAAACAGTGGGGCTGTTTGCTGTAGCAGAGAGGGCACTCAGAGCCCATTGCCAGAGGATTTTTTAGTGAGGAAGAGGATTATGATCTCTTTGTTTGCTGTGCCAGTGAGGGAGATACCAGCAGATTGTCCAAGCACTTCCAGCTGCAAGGCTAATTCAGCACTGGCAGGGCTTACCTGGAGAAAAAGATTCCAAGAACAAGTTAGATCAGCCTCCAGGAGGAGACCTGGGTGTCCTTGGTCCAGCTGTGGGGAGGGAGCAGATGTCCTGAGTGATTTGTAATGAGCACTCACCCCAGCCAAGCCTCCATCTGATCAAAGGACCTTTCCCCAGCCCCTGCCCCAGTGCAAAGGTGCTCAGCACCCACCCTTGGTGACATTTTGCACCTCTAAATCCTCTGGCAGCTGTGTGATCCCCAACCCCTGGGCAGTCCTGGTTAAGCAGTTACTGGTGACTGAGTTTGCCCCAAAGCATGTTACAGGAAAGCCCTGGGAGCCAGGGAGCACCCCAAGAGTGTGGCTGTCCCTGTCCCTGTGCCTTTCATGCATTATTTTATGTTGTTAGTTTTAATTATTATTTAACTATTATTTTATATTTATATTAGTTTATATAATAATATAAAATGTGTATTATTTTATTAATAATAGTTGCTCCAAGCCCGGTCCAAGCTGGCCTTGGGCACTTCCAGGGATGGGGAAGTCCACCACGTTCCCTTCCCTCATTTACCTTCCCCATGCTTGGGAAGATGAGGTTCACAGAAGTTTCTTGGGATCTGAGTCTCTTCTGTTTGTGTTTAGGCTGTCCCACAATGAACAGCGTTAAGGGATGCAGTTTTCCTGAGCATTTGATAGTTTTTTGTGATTTTCATCTGGGTGAGACTTGCTGGTGGTGCTCAGCTGAGGCTCATGAGGCTTTCCAGCCAAAGGCTGGCCAGCTGTTCCTGCTGGAAATTCTCCCTGTGTTTCAGGGAGCCGTGGGAAGTCAGGTTGTCAGGGCAGGAGTCGCATGAGCGAACGGGAGGTAACAGATCTGTTCCCTTCCATTTTAAGAGTGACCTTTAACTCACCAGACTTTGCAAAATAGCTCCAGCAGGATCCTGCTGGAAGTTTGCCTCCAGAGCCCCAGCGTGCGGCCGGGCCTGGCCCTGCCCCGTGGATCTGGGAAAACGCATCTGAGCGGGGCTGGGCTGCTCCCACCTCCCTGCCCCAGGGAGATCCACACGGATTGACACTGCTGGGCTCCATGGGATGGCTGGGAGCGGTGCCTGTGGCAACCAGGAGGTGACAGGGAAGACAGGAATCCTTTACAGTGAGGGGCAGCAGCGTGGAATTGTGCCTTCTCCCTGACATTGATCCCCCACCGCAAGTGCGAGGACACGGCTTCGGTTACAGAAGGTGCAGGGAGCTATTTTTGGGTGCTCAGCAGCTCCCCCGAACTCCTGTCTCATAGGTGGGCCATAGCTGTGTCAAGGTTGGGGGTTAATTTTGCCATATTTGACTTTTTAAATGCATCTGTGTGACAAAAGGCCATGGAAGAAGCTCCCCTGCCTCTGGTGACGGTGCCAACAGCTCCCTACAGTGACCAGAAACCGGGAACCAGCGGCCTGAGGAGGAAGACCTTCTACTTTGAATCCAAGCTGAACTATTTGCAGAATTTTATCCAGAGTATATTTTTTTCCATAGACCTAAGGGATCGCCAAGGAGCCTCTCTGGTTGTTGGAGGTGATGGGAGATACCTCAATAAGTCTGCAGTGGAACTGATTGTCCAAATGGCTGCTGCCAACGGGGTTGGTAAATGTTAAACGGCTGAATTCCTGTGGGGTGTGGCTGAGAAATGCAGAAATCCAGCAGAAATTAGGCACTGGGAGATTTAATTTCCCCAAAGGTTTTATTCAACTGCTAATAGTGATGTTTTTAATGGAAGATCAGTTAGGGGGTACAGAAATTACTGGTTTTTCACTCTAAGTGTTGCAGTTGGGCAGAAAATAACATGTGGGGAAAGGAAAATAAATTCTGCCTGGGGTTTGTGTGTTCCTGTTTTGTGCTTTGACATGTCCCAAGCTGTTGGCACCTGTGGATTTTTCAGTCTTTCTACAAGAATATAAAGCCCTGATACTGTTCAGAAATGAACTACCAGGGAGAGCCACCAGAGTGGCAAAGGAGAAGAAACAACCATGTTTTGCCTTTCTTGCCAGGTGTGAGTTGTGGCTGTGGGATAAATGCTTAGGAAGCCTTTGAAAATTGATATGAGTGTCAGCAAGTGAGTGACAGCCTTTATAGGGAGCTCAGTTGTGCTGGAATTCTGTGTTTTGGAAGCAGAGCAAGAGGCTTGTGTGTTTGTGGTAGATCGTGGTTCATGCAATGGGCTTTTGTCTTTGTTTCCTTCTGCTTTTTTAGAAGAAAAGGCTCTGCTGTCTGTCCTTGATCTCTCAGTGCAGAGCAAACTTTGTGCAAAGGGACCTGGATTTTAGGAGTTTGTTTGCCAAAAAGCCTGACTAGGGCAGTGTAATCAATAGAGAATGGGAAAATAGGATGAGAGAATTTTATTTACTTATTTTTAATATCGACCTGTTTTCCATCTTGTGGGGAAAAAAATCTTCAGGCATTGCAGATTAATGTCTTCCTTTTAAATCAGTGAATGGGCTGAGCAGAAGAGCTGGAAAATGTGCACAGAGCCAGGCTTGGAGTGCCTGGCACCAGGACAGGTCTGCTGGTGAGGGGAGATCAGGCTCATCCTCACCAGCTCAGACTTGGCTCTCCAGCACTGGGCCCAGTCTGCCTAAATGGGATGTAGGGGGTGGTTTGGGTATTTTCCATGGATTTTTCTCCTCAGTCTGGCTGGTGCCTGTCAGTGTTGTGCTCAGGGTGTGGGATTGGTAGCTTGGGCTGCATCTCCTGCACAGAAAGGGCTGCAAGGGTGGGCTGGGGACACACTGGAGCTGCAGCCACCAACTTCCATGGCCTGGAAAACCTGTTCCCAGTGTTCCTGAGGGCAGGAGGGGCTGCAGGAGGTCCCTGTCTGCATCCTCATGGGGCTTTCAGTAAAACCAGGGTGGAATTATTGCCTGGATGGTTTTGAAGTGCTGTAACCCAAACTTGCTGCACAAAGTGGGTCTGTTTTGAGAAATCCATGAAAGGTGTTTGTCCATCATTGCGGCCTGAGGTTTTCCTCATAAGAAATTCCACAGACTCAAAAAGGATCATGTGTAAATTGTTCAGCACATTGTTACACTGAGCAAACTTCCCCAGTGGTCACCACAAAGGATTTAGCATTGGATGGGTGGGGAATGGCAGCTGAAAACCTCTGGAAGCCAAGGAGGACCCAAATCACAGAGCAGCTCACATGGACACAAGTGTTCCTTCCTTTCCTTCCTTGCTGTGGGGAAAAGCTGTAATTCAGGTGTGCAGGGAGGGCAAGGACAAGGGATTTGATGTGTTCATCCCACTCTCCTGCAGCTGCTGCCTGCTTTGGCAGGGAAAATCCCTTATTTTCCCTTCCTCTGCAGCATTCCTGGGGCACTGATGCACAGGGGTGCTGCAGAACGTGACCCTCAGAGGGAAACTGGGGAGCAGGAGGGGAAGTTTTGGAGAGGAGCTTCCTGGAGGTCCCGTGAGTTCTCAGGGAAACTGAAGGAGAAAAGTTTGGAGGCTGGAATAAAGCACAGGACAAGGGGTGTGTGAGAATGGGGGAAAAGCAAACCCTGCTTCAAATGAAACAGGAGGTGCAATAAATGTGATCAGTGTGTGGGCACAGTCAGGGCTCCAGTGTGAGCTGGAGGCAGGGCCCTCACTCTGGGTTTGTAAAGTGTTTTTTCACATTTCTGCTGTTATTTGCTAGAGGTGCAGCTCTGCCAGCAGCTGGGCTGTGACAGCTGGACCATGCAATAACTGATGGGCAGCGAGGCTGGGGCTTAGCACCTGGCAGTGCCAGGGGACAGGAATCACAGCCATCCCGTGCCCTTGGCTCAGCACCCACCACAGCCTGGGAATGCTCCTCTTGATTCCTGCTCCAGGTTGTGATTGAATGAAATCCCTCCTCTTTCCCCAGCCTGTTCTGGGTCTGACCCCCTCGGTTGGTGCAGAGGGGTCTGGTGTGCTTTTAAATCCTGTCACCTCATCTGGGGGCTGTGGGAAGGAGTGTGTTCTTCCAGGGAATTCTCCACCTCCTGGTTTATTGCCTGGATTCTGAAGCTGCTGTATTGCTCAGCACATTGCTCTGGATCCAATCTCAGAGATATCCCTGGATTTATGGGAAGGAGGTGTGCTTCCCGCTGCGAGGAAGAATCTGCAGCTGCTCCCAGGATGTTCAAGTTTTGTGTTCTTTTGGCTTCTCTCTGCCCCACCGTGTGTTTTAAAGGCAAATTTGAGGCCACAGCCAGAGGGAACGCTGGGTTTTGTGGTGTTTAATGCCAGCCCTTCAGTACATCCACGTGCAGCATTCATGGAGGAAAATGCTCCAACAGAGTGGGGTCGGATGCACCGTGGGGAGCTTTGGCAGGAACAGGGCTGTGCTTTACCTGTTGGCAGAGTCTGGGGTTTGGGCTGTGTGGGAAATAGGAAAAGTAAGAAGACCTTCAGAAAGCTGTGAAAGCAGGCCTCAGAAACAGAAAGAGCAGAGAACTTAGAGCTAGCTGAAAGTAGATAAGTTACAATAGTACAGCAAGCAAGGACACGAAACAATAGTTTGAGTTTTAGGCTTGGGTTAAGATAGACCTTAAGACTGCAGAAAAATATGCCTAGCAAGATAGTAGAAGGTTCTAGGCTTAATATTGGAGTATTGTGTATTGTTAATAGAAAGCATAAAAACAAGCATTGTGTGAAGCAGGAGTACATGTGCTTTTAGTGATTGGCTAGAACAATTATCTGTAAGCTTTAGCAATATGCCGTTGGCTAGAAAGTTTTTAAAATGCTCTGTGCCAAAGAAGTCTTTGGCTGCTGCTGGCAGGACATGAGCTGTTGCCATCCCATTGTCTCAACGATGTAATGAGGCTGATGCCACAATAAAGCTCAAGGAAGGTGTCCCAGCAGTCCCATCCCATCTGTGCAAACCTCCAATACTGTCAGTGCAACGAGCCAGGACTGGGCAATAAGTTACATAAACTCCATGCATTTACAGAAGGCTGATTCATTTTCTTATGAAACATATTGCTTTTTTCTACCCTATTTCGCTACACATGGACTTGATTTAATTAAAACACCATCACCACTGGCTAATTAAGAAACAACCTTTGGCAGACAAACGTGCATCACACATTCCACATGTTCCCAGTACCAGGCGCAGCAGGCTGAGATAAGAATTGCTTCTCATTCTTTTCTCTGACCCCCTCACAGCCTGTCCCAGAATACACCTGGGAAAGCCGTGTGTTTCTCTCTGTGGCCAGAGAGCTGCTGCCACACCGCCAGGGGCTGGGTTTGGGCTCTGCCCTCAGACAGCTGTGCTGTGCTCCTCTCCCCGCAGATCGGGCGCCTGGTGATCGGGCAGAACGGGATCCTGTCCACGCCCGCCGTGTCCTGCATCATCCGCAAGATCAAAGCCATCGGGGGCATCATCCTCACGGCCAGCCACAACCCCGGCGGGCCCAGCGGCGACTTCGGCATCAAATTCAACATTGCCAACGGAGGTCAGGCTCCTCCTGCCGCCTTCTCCTTCCTCTTGGCATTATTGTTTGCTTCTTGCGCCCACCCTGTGGGATTAAGCCCTTTTCTGAGCCAGAGATGGGGTAACTGAGAGACATTTTAAAAACTTTTCAGTTTCATGTGAAGGGTGAGGCAACACAGATGTTAGAATTCACGTTATCACAATCAGAAGCCAGCTATTTCTTAATTACAATGCATTATAAGTGGTTCTTGGCCTATCAGCTTTAGTCCCACCATGCTGTAAATGCCTTAAAGCCAATCATCTAAAATTACCCCTCGTGGGTTCCACTACAATGCATCTTTCATAGTTCTATTTCTCTAAAGTATCTAGTCTCATTTGCAAGGCCAGCCTTTGAAGCTTGTTTCTAGTTTAATTTCTCTCTCTGCAATGTCTGTCCTATTCCGTGGCGTTTCTAACTCAGCATTTCTTGTCTCAAGGTTTGCACACAGATGGACACTGTGTGAGCCTTCTGCCAGGCTTTGAGAATTCCCTACAAATCCATTTCCCACACCACCCAAGAATCCACTTTTCTGTTCACATCCCAGGAATCAGTGCCCTGAGCAGTGGTTTCCCTAATGGAGCAAGTGATGCTCTGCTCCCCTCATTCCCTGGTGTTCCTCTTCCATTCCCAGCCCGGATCTTTGCTGTATTCCTCAAGTTCACTTCTCTTGCAGTTGGATTCTTTAACATCTTCCCCCTTGCCCATTTCATTTTGCAGGTCCTGCTCCTGAAGCCATCACAGATAAAATTTTCCAGATCAGCAAGAAAATTGAGGAATATGCCATCTGCCCAGATCTCCAGGTGGACTTGGGCACCATTGGGAAGCAGCAGTTTGACCTGGAGAACAAATTTAAGCCATTTACAGGTAAACAAATGTTCTTCCTCTTGGCAAGGGTGAGGAATTGGGGTGTTTCTGTGGCCATTGTGACCTCTCCTTCTCATCTGTTGCATAATCCCCGTGAGGACATTGCTCCTGGCATTTATTTATTTGTTGATTTTGATTGATATAATTTTCTGTCCTACAGAAGTTTCTACTTCAGTAGCAAAACCTTGATCCATCAAACTTCCCTAAAATCAAAGGCTGTTTTTTCTGCAAGGCAAACATGTACTTGAAAACAGAAAAATGCAGCTACAGTGCATTTTCCTAATTAAAAATTGCAGAGTTTAATCTTTCAACTCTCTTTTTTGCATGGTTTCACGTATAAAAGTTGTCTCTGTGAGTGGGAAGGCTGTTACATTTCACATGTGACTTTTCTCAGTCAGCAGTGAAATATGACAATAAAGTAAAAAAAGACTTTTTAAAAATACTGCAAGTATTTTTTTTTTACCGTCTTCTGGTGCTTGTAATTAACAAAGTTAAAAGATGATAAAAGTTGGCATTTCTCTCAGTCTCCATTTCTTTGTAGTGGGATTTTTATGCTGTTTTTTGTTTTCATGTTGGCTGCAAAGGTGCAACTTTTTGAACTATGAAGTTCACACTTCCCATTGACTTTGGTGGAAATTAAAGATCTGATTCTATATACATATTTTAAAATTTAAGTGAAGTGGGATTGAGCCCTCTTGAAGGTAGTCCAAAGAGCAGAGTTTGATTTTTTAGGTCCACTTGTGACCTGATTAGCAGTGAGAGCCTGTAATTAAATCCCTAATTTAGCCCCGTTATTCCTAACTTAGCCCCATTATTCTGTCCCTGTTCTGCTCCTCTGGGATGTTCAAGGGCTTTGTGCTGAGCCCTGGCCCTTCACTCTGAGGGCCCTCAGCACAGCAACAGGACTTGGTTATCACAATTCCAGGCTGTGAGGGTTGATCCCTGTCTCCTCCTCTTTTCCAGTGGAAATTGTGGACTCTGTGGAAGCCTATGCCAGCATGCTGAGGAATATCTTTGACTTCAGTGCCTTGAAGGAGCTGCTCTCAGGGAAGAACCAGCTCAAGATCCGCATCGATGCCATGCACGGGGGTAAAAAGGGCTGGGCTTGGGGCACTGTGGGGTCAGGGGTCCCTGGGGATTTGTCACCTACTTCAGACAGGAATTTATATTGCAAGTTTGGGGTTTGGTTTGTAGCACACTGGATTTTTCTTTTTGGGAGCAAATTTTTTATGTCTTGTGTTATTTTCTTTTGTCAAGTGTTGTGTTTTGGGGGTTGGGATGAGCTGGTCTTTAAAGTTCCTTCCAACCTAAAGCATTCTAGGATTCTGTGAAATGTTTTATGCAATTCTGAAATGCTTTGGGCTGGGAGGGACCTTAAAGCTCATCCAATTCCACCCCTGCCATGGGCAGGGACACCTTCCTCTAGCCCAGATTGCCCCAAGCCCTGTCCAGCCTGGCCTGGGACACCTGCAGGGATGGGGTGGATTTTGATGTAAGCTCCTAAACCAAAAAGCACCCAAAATGACCCAAACTGAGCAGCCTGAGGTGGGTGGTGCCGTGGCTGGTGCAGAGCTCCCTGGGGGCTGAGCCAACTCCTTCCTCTCTGTTTTGCTGAGACAGTTGTGGGCCCTTACGTGAAGAAGATCCTGTGTGAGGAGCTGGGAGCCCCAGCAAATTCAGCTGTGAACTGCACCCCCCTGGAGGACTTTGGGGGCCACCACCCTGACCCCAACCTGACCTACGCTGCTGACCTGGTGCAGACCATGAAGACAGGAGAGTACGACTTTGGAGCTGCCTTTGATGGAGATGGGGTAAAGGAGCTGCTCAGAATTCCCCTTCTTTCCCTCTAACCCGCTCTGGGGACTGAGGTGCACCTTTTCTCTCCCTCTCTCCTCTGTAACCATGAGTGAAGTGAACCACTCACTGCAGTTTGCCACAACAGAAATAGTTGGATACTGTGCAAATAATCCCAAACTGTATTTAAATAGCTTTAAACCTGTGAAAAATCAGCAGGAAGACAAAACACTATGGAGGTGCTGCTGTGCAACTTCTCCAAAGCTCTGTGTTGATTTCAGAAAATCCCTGGGAACTGCTGGGTTTATGGGCTGGACAGGGAGCTGAGCTGTGCCTGTGCTGTCTCCCCCAGGACCGTAACATGATTTTGGGCAAGCACGGCTTCTTCGTCAACCCCTCCGACTCGGTGGCTGTCATCGCCGCCAACATCTTCAGCATCCCCTACTTCCAGCAGACCGGGGTGCGCGGCCTGGCCCGCAGCATGCCCACCAGCGGGGCCCTGGACAGGTAACAACCCCCCTGTGGGCAGGCACGGGGCAGGGAGCCCTGCCAGGCTGGACAGGTAACACCCCTGTGGGCAGGCACAGGGCAGGGAGCCCTGCCAGGGCACATCTGGACAGGTAACACCCCTGTGGGCAGGCACGGGGCAGGGAGCCCTGCCAGGCTGGACAGGTAACACCCCTGTGGGCAGGCACGGGGCAGGGAGCCCTGCCAGGGCACATCTGGACAGGTAACAACCCCCCTGTGGGCAGGCACGGGGCAGGGAGCCCTGCCAGGGCATGGCGTGCCCCTTTCCTGAGGTTTCACCCTGACCCGTCCTGTGTGTTTGTGTGGTGAGGAGTGCAGCAGAAAGGTTTGATGGGTTAAACCATGCCTGGGGACATGGCAGAGCTGGGCTGAGCTCTTGGCTCTTCCTTTTCCCTACAGTTAAGCCCAAACAAATGACTCTGCCAACCTTTCTTTTCCTTAAATTTGATAGTGACGCTTTCTTGGTGAAATGCTTTGAGATCTGCAACATAAAATTGCTTTGAGGAGCTGTGTGTTTGTGTCTGTTCTGTAAATGCACATCCCAGCCATCTCCCAGATATCACACTGGGATGAAATAGAGGGATTGTTCTAAAGCAGTGGCATCCCCTGCCCTCAGTGGCACCCAGGAGAGCTGCTGATCCCATTTCCCCTGGGAGCACCGAGAATCCAGGGATGTGACTTGGCCTTCTTACCTTGGCAGGGTGGCCCAGGCCACAAAGATTGCTTTGTACGAGACTCCAACGGGCTGGAAGTTCTTTGGAAACCTGATGGATGCAAACAAACTGTCTCTGTGTGGAGAGGAAAGTTTTGGGACTGGTAAGTCAGCGTTCCCAGTATCACCCATGATGGTGCTGTTCCTCCTCTTAGTTGTTTATTCTTTAGAGCTTGGGATTTATTGTTAATACTTGTAAAATACTAAAATATAAAAAAGGCTTGGAGGAATTAGTGTGGAGATGAACACAGTGCTAAAGGTTTTGTGAGGGAGGAGCTCCTTCTCCTCCAGCTCTCCAGGAAGGCATGTGGAGATTAAGGTTTGGGGGCCTCTATAGTAGCCTGGTCACTGAGTCTGTGGGGATTAAATGCAATGCTAAATGTATTTTTCAACTCTTGGTGGTCAGGAAAACCTTCTCAATGTTTTCATTTCTGGAAAGAAATATTGTTTGGAGCACGGAGTTTTATTAGGGAAGGTTTCAGGTCACTATTAAATCTCTGAGCTTAATAGGGCCCTCATTTTCCCGTTCTGAAAACAAGGTATGATTTACAAACTTTAAATTAACACTTGCCTTTGAACAGTCTAAGTGAGTTATTGAGTTACTGAGAAACAAAGTGAACATCACAAGGAATTTTCTGGGGGTGTGCAGGGAAGTGGATGGGAGCAGGATTTGCTCCAGGTCAGAGCAGGGTGCTCAGGACAGTCAGCATTCCCAGGAGGTTTCTGCATTCCCTGAGCTCTCCCTGGCATCTGCCCTGTGGTTTTGTGTCCTGTCTGTGGAAATGGGACCTTCCCTGAATCAGCACCTGATTCCTGCACAAACCTGAGTTTTATCTGGTCTGAGCTCTCCCTGAGATGTTGTTTTTCCTGTTCTCTGAGGATCTCTGGTGGGATATGCAGGGCACAAGGTCCTGAGGGAATTTCTCACTCAAACCTTGTGTATTTCCCTACCATCACCCCAGAAAAACCCTTGTGTGTGGGTGCCTTAAACCCCCAAAAACCTGGTGTGAAGTGCTTTGAATGAATGTGGAGCTGGGATGCACAGCTTGAGAGGAAAGGATTAGCCCAGCTTTCCTGGGGCTGAGGAAATGGGATCACAGCTCTGGGGGGCAGCAGGGTGCTGTGGGGCTGAGCAGCCTCCAGGAGCAATACTTTTGCAGTCAGATATTACTCTGATATGTGGGACTGGGATTTGGCTGTGGGTTGGAAGAAAAGGTGAATTTCAGAGAACCTGGTATCTCTGTAAGAAAATCTTGAAGTAAATAATGAGTAAGGAAAGATTCTGGAGTTTTGCCCTGAGTGATTTCAGCTTGTGCTGAGTTTATATCCTGGACCTTGGCTAATGAGAGGGCACTGGTGCTTCAGGAGATAAACAAAACCAAATTCCTGGGGCTGCTGGTGGGAGAGGATCTCAAATGAGCAGCTTCCCAAAACTGTTTCCACCTTTGTATGAGCAACAAGCTCAGTTTCTCTCCATCCCTGAGGGACTGCCTCCCAAATCCCAAAAGGTGATTCCAGTCTGAGAGAGATGTTTGGGATTTTGGCCAGGCAGCAGCACATCCAAGTGGTGGGAGCTGAAACAGTTTGGGGGAACAGATTGGGAAAGGGCCCAGGAGAGTTGGAGTCCCCTAAAATGCAAAGGGATTTGCCCATGTGGCAAATGCACTTAGGAAGGAAAAAGGAATGAAAAGGGGTGAGGAAGGTGGGTCTGACAGGAAGTTAATGAAGAGTTGTTTGGAGCTGGACAGAATGGGAGTGTTGAAAGGGAGAGAGGTGAAAGAGCAGCCCAAAGAGTAAAAATTGAAACAAACTGTGAGGCAGTGGGACCGGAGCGCAGCAGCAATTAGAGTAATGCGACATGACAGAATTCCTGCTTGCTTCCCTGGGTATTTTATTCCAGCAATAAGTTGATACATCACATGGGACTGGTGTTTATTTAGCATTCCTCTCCATCACCTCTGCCCAGCTCTCTCCACCCTGAGGGACCATGAGGATAGTTTATGGCCGCATCCACAACAGTGGGATTTGTGCAAAGCACCACGTAACCCCTGCTGTGCCCCCAGCCCTTTCCCAGAGGATTCCCACTCTGGCATTCCTTCAGAGGGTGGCATGGCAGCTCTGGAGTGCTCCTGGCATTTCTTTAATACCTGTTTGGAGGTTTTCCAGAGTGGGAAGGGGGAAACTTTGCATCTGTGGGGCACAGGGTGGAACTGGCTCACCAGAGGCACTGAGTGTGGGCTGGGTGTGTTCTGGGCCATCTGATCCCATTTAATTTGGGGGTTCTGTAAGGTCCAGCATCTCTCAGGTTTCCCAAAGGATCAGTGCTGTGTGATCCCACTCTGCTTCCAGGGCAAGGCTGCCTCTGGCTGCTTCCTGCTCTCCTTGCAGTGCCAGCTTTGGGGGAATCCACAACAAGAGGCAATGGGCACAAACTGAGGCCCAGGAAATTCCACCTGAACACGAGGAAGAACTTCCTTACTGTGTGGGACAGATTGCCCAGAGAGCTGTGAAGTCTCCCTCATTTGAGATGTCAAAAATCTGGATGCAATCCTGGGCTCAGGGATGGCCCTGCCTGAGCAGGGAGGTTGGACCAGATACCCCACAGATCCCTTCCAACCTGATCCACTCTGTGAATCCTCCTTTAGCCAAGAGAGGAGCTTTTCCAGCCCCCAGTGAGAGCAGGCTGGAGGCTCTCCTGGTCTCAGCAGGTGGATGGAGCCTCTCCTTGCCCTGCTGCTGCCAGCCCCACGGCTGGTGCTCCCTGCCCTGCTGCTCCTCTCATTGTTCTGGGGTGATTTTGGGGTTGTTAGGGTTTGGTTCTTCAGGAGGGCTGAAATTCCCCTTGGTGCTGGGCCAGGAGATGATCCCAGGGTACTCCTTGGCACACAGGACACAACAGCTGCTGAGGAGTTGATGTTCTCCTTGTTGATGCTCTCCTTCCCAAGCTGTTCCTTTGCATTTGCCTTTTGTTTTTTATTTGATGCCTTCCCCATTACTTCCTTGGGAACAGAGTTAAGGATGTGTGAACAATGAGAGTGTGTGTGTGTGTGTTAAAAGATTCTGAGTGTTTTATTTGGGCTGGAGCTGGAGCAGAGGAGATCCTGACCCATTTTAATGACCCAGCAGGGATGGAGCTCTGGAAATGCTTCCCATTTGTGAGCTGTGCAGGGGGCTGGGGAGAGGAGACGAGGCAGGGGCTGTGGTGTGAGGAGTGGGAATTGTGTCTGTGCTGTGTCCCCACAGGCTCTGACCACATCCGAGAGAAGGACGGGCTGTGGGCAGTGCTGGCCTGGCTCTCCATCCTGGCCGCGCGCAAGCAGAGCGTGGAGGACATCATGAAGGACCACTGGCAGAAGTATGGCAGGAACTTCTTCACCAGGTGGGGAAGTGCTCCTGACACCTCCCATTCCCTGTCCTGTGGCAGAGCAGAGCCCTGATGGCACTGCTGTGTCACCTTCAGGCTGTTCCTGTGTCATTCCACTCCCCAAACACTTGGCAGCATTCCTGGGTGCCATGAAATGGGGATTCACCTTAACCCTTCATGGCATCCAGCTTTGGGTTGTTACTCCAGATGTAAATCTGGTACCAAAGTTTGGACATTTTATAAGTGCAAAGCACCTTTTTTTTTCTTTTAATTGAGATTTTTTCCTTCAAGAGTAATTTTTGCCATGGCATCAATATTCTTGAGGCCCCACATCACAAATTATTTTGAGATATCTTCAGTGACAGAGCATCTCATAGAACAGATGCCCAGCCCCATGGCTGTTATTTACCTGGTTGAGTTCCTGTCCTGTCCCCAAATACTCAAATTTAAGCTGCAGTGGACATGGAAGATAGCAAGAGAAGGAATGAGAACCAGCCTGCACACAAGCAGAGGTGGGAACACTGTGAAAGCATTAGGCAGAAATCTTTCAGCTTGGAAGATCTACATGAAAATTCCATCTCAAATTGCCAAGTGAAAGAACTTGCCTTTCCTTTGTTTTTTTTCTTTCTTTCCCTCCCCAAAAAGCCAGCACACATCTGAGGCATGGAAACCTGGGGGAAAATACCAAAGTCTAGGATGAAAAGGCAGCCTTTTAGCACTCGAGGTATGTGTGCAGAGCAGGCTGAGCACAGGGGTAGGCGGCTCAGGCGGCAAACAGAGCGGCACAAATCCCGCTGGCAGCGGGAACACGGACTCTGGGATCCTGGAGCGGGCTCCAGCCTCTCTCTGCTGCCTCTCCTACCCGGGCAGGGACATCAAAGCTGGCATTGGATGTTTTCTTGCTGCAGTCACAGCTGCAGTTTGCTGGGGGACGCACTGAGGGTGTTCGCAGTAACCACGAGGAAGCTGGTGGGGTGCTGTGGGCACAACTGCAGGAAATTCTTGGCAGTCAGTTGGATCTTGGCCCTGGCCCTCGGTCTGTGATACTCGCTGTGAGACAGCACTTTGTGCTTTCAGCTCCTGGCACCAAATGCCTGTGATATGCTGTGCTGGATCCTGAGGATCTGTGGGGATGTGGCTGTAGTGCTGCACACGAATCCTGCTCTCTTTTCACAGACTCCCACACTGGGCTGGATTGGGAGGGACCTTAAAGACCATCCAGTCCCGCCCCCTGCCATGGCCAGGAACGCCTTCCATTGTCCCAGGCTGCTCCAAGCCCAGTCCAACCTGGCCTTGGACACTGCCAGGGATCCAGGGACAGTTTCTCTGAGCAATGTGTTCTGGTGCTTTGATGTGCCTTTTCCTCTCCAGGATGGGAGCAGAGAAACACCCACAGAGCTCGAGAAGAGCATCCCAAACCATCACAACTCATTGCACCCTCCCTCCCTAATCCCTTTGTGTGGTGCTGGCTGCAGGTACGACTACGAGGAGGTGGATGCAGATGCTGCCAACAAAATGATGAAGGATTTGGAGACGGTGATGTTCGACCGCTCCTTCGTGGGGAAGCAGCTGTCGAGCGGGGACAAAGTCTACACGGTGGAGAAAGCCGACAACTTCGAGTACAACGACCCCGTGGATGGCAGCGTCTCCAGGAACCAGGTGGGCACAGTCTGGCCTGGGCTGAACTGGGACTGTTTTCTCCATGTCCTGTTTCCATCTAGAGCACTGGGCTGGGAATGCTGTGTCTGGCAGGCAGTCCTTGGTTCTTGTTTCAGGTTCTGCAGTGTGGTTAGGATGGGCATCAATCCCTCTGGGAGTGGGGAGAGGGGAACACAGGAGCCTTCTGTGGCTCCTGAAGAGGAGGGATGGTGCAGGTCAGGCACAGCCACGCTGGGTGATGCTTGTGAATGCTGACCTAGAACAGAGACTAGACAGAATTAAAGAATAAAACAGGTATTTATTAAAAGGATAAATGGATACACCTTGGGCAGCACAAGAGCCCAGCCAGGGCTGCACCCAAGATGAACCCAAATGGTCCCAAAATGCACGAGCGCTCACGGGGTCTCTCCCTGGGATCAGCTCTGCTCCATTTGCAGATTGGAGTTAATTGTCCAATTACAGCTTTAGCCCATGAAGTCCCATTGTTGTTTTTCTCTCTTGATTTTGTTGTTTATGCTCTTGGGCCTGAGATTTGGATCATTTGTGCTTGGTGCCCAGCTGGAGCAGGAATTGTTTTGTCTCCCTGCTCTGTGCACAGAGCTCACCATCCCCTAATGCGAATCTCAGAATTGCACACTAAAGCAGCACAGAAGCTGAAAAATATAAAAGCTAAACCTGAGGCACCATGGGGATCATGGAAAACCCCTTGGCTACCCATGAGCCCAGAGCTGAGAGCTTCCCTCCCTGCCGTGTCCCGAGCAGGGCCTGCGGCTCATCTTCTCCGACGGCTCCCGCATCATCTTCCGGCTGAGCGGCACCGGCAGCGCCGGGGCCACCGTGCGCCTCTACATCGACAGCTACGAGAAGGATGCTCAGAAAATCAACCAAGACCCACAGGTGGGTGCTGCACCTCACTCCTGCCACTGCTGGCTGCCTGAGCTCAGGCCTTTCTCAGCCCTGCTTTGCTTGGAGATGTGTGGAGGTGACAGGAGTTTTGGGAGCCAGAGGTTTGTATCTTTCGTGCCAGTATAAATAGGTTTATTTAAAAAAAGCTCAATGTGGAGTAAGTATTCTGGGAATTTCTCACAGCTGTCTCTGCCACAGCACAGTCTTCCTGTCTGTGTTACCCCTGTGTCTGCTTTAAAAAAAAAAAGTGGATCACAGGATCAGCTGTACCTAAGGTGAGACTGCCCTGTTCTGCACTGAGTTCAGTAAATGTTCTGCAACATCATTTACAAATGCTGCTGAGCTCTTGTAGACACTGGAGGAAAACAATCCTCCTCTTGTATTTAGGTTTAGCCTGGATATCAGGAAAGGGTTTTTCACCTAGAAGATGGTTGGACATTGAAGAGGCTCCCCAGGGAATGGGCACAGCCCCAAGGCTGCCAGAGCTCCAGGAGTGTTTGGACAACGCTCCCAGGAGAGGGTGGGATTGCTGGGGTGTCTGTGCAGGGCCAGCAGCTTGCCTGCATCATCCTTGGGGATCCTTCCAACTCAGGATATTCTCTGATTGTGTATTCCCCAGTAAACACTCTGTTGGCTCTTTGTGCCTAACTTACTGTGCCATAATTAACAAAAAGACTGAAAATCCCCCCTTGTGAAGGTGGGGGGGGGAACTTAGGATTTACCTGTCCCGTGCTGATGTGGAGTTTGGGATACAGCACAGGGAGGGCGGCAGAAGCACCACTGGAGCTTGGGATTTTCTCTGAGCACTGCATCCCTGTCCCTGGTCCCAGAGCTGGGGCTGTGAGCCCAAAGCAACCTTTGGTCAGGAGAGCTGAGCTTTGGGTGTCCCAGCCTGACCTGGGTGCTGAGGACGCGGTGTGGGAAGGCTGCACGTGCAGCTCTGCAGTTCTGAGCCCTCTCTTTCCTCCCTGCAGGTGATGCTGGCACCTCTCATTTCCATTGCACTGAAACTTTCCCAGCTCCACGAAAGGACCGGCCGCTCCGGGCCCACCGTCATCACATAGAGCCAGCCTGTGCTGCAGCGAGCACTGGGGCAGGCAGCCCAGCCCCTCCCCTGGCAAACTGTCACTAAAAGAGGAATATTGATTTTATCCCTGTATTTAAGAACACTGTTTTGCTGCTAAGGATAGCCAATAAACCCCAGCCCTCAGCACCCCTTGTCCCCTTTGCTGCCTCTCTTTGTCCCCAGCACTGCTGGAGGTTGGGTGTGGTGCTCCTTACACAACTTTGGGGGCAGCACGTGGACTCCTGGCTTTTCCTTAAACAAAAGGCTCTAGAAATAAGAGACACTAAATTCTTCAGTAATTCACAGGATTTTTTTACTATCTTGGAAACTTTTCTGGGAAAGGAGCACAAATACTTTATCCCAGTTTGGATGAGATTGTTTGGTTGAATGTGGACAGTAAGAGTCTTGGAATAATCAGATTTGCAGGCATTAATGTGCAGTATCTTATCCAACGGCACAGAGAGGGTCACTTTGAAGACACCTGTATCTTGGTTTGATGTTAGGGCTGTGCAGCTGCACCTTCCTGCCCTTTTCCTGGAAGTACTCACACTAGTGGGATGGGTTTAGGTCCTGTCCCCTCTTGGTTTGCTTGTCTTTGTCACCCAAATCCTGCAATCCCCGTGTCCCATCTCACCTTCTGCCCAGGGCTGAAGCTTAGGCTGGGTCCCTGGGCAGGCCTGGGGGAGCAGCTCTATTACCCAGGAAGGTGGAACATCCCACCCTCCTCCCAACCTGCCAGCACCACTTCCAAGGGAGTCTGGATGTGCTGGCAGAAGGCTTTTTATCTCACCTGTGCACAGGTGAGGGGTCTCTGCTGCTCCATCTGCACTGACAGTTCTGCTGGGGGAGCTGCTCTGCTGTGGGGGGGATAAAAGCCCCCAAAAACCAGATACAAATAAGTCTGAAAGCCAAAGTAAGACCCAGGAAGAGCCTGAGGCTGGGAGAGCTGTGTTTTCCACGCTGTGCCCCTGTGCCTGCCCAGTGCTTCCCTTGGCAGGATTGATCCAGAGGTTTCCCTCATGGCTGGCTGCAGAGCACTAAACCAGGAAGCTGGGATTAGTAAGGGAAAACCAATTTGGCTGCTCTAATTTGCCTTTCAAGCATTGTGTGAACAAGTGACCCTGGAGATTATGGTTGGCCTCTTGTTAAAGCAGGTCAGTCCGTGGTTCCTCCTCATGGGACTGTGAGAGTTTTCCAGTCAAACTGTGCTAAAAGCTGCTCTCTGCCCATCCTGGTGCTGACTGGTGCTAACAGCTCGCTGGTGACACACTGCTCTCCTCTTCTGGGGCTCTCAGCTTCTTTCAGCACCTTCAGAAGGAGAGGCAAAGTTTCCTGTGCTCTCGTGGCTTTATCTGGGCTCAGTTCCTCCAGCTGCTCCTTCCCACCACACCTACTGGAGCTGCAAAGTAGAGCCCAAAGTGTTCCCCTTGTGACAATCTGTGCCTGTGCAGCCCTTGCCTCTCTGGCTGATGGCATTTGGAGCTTTGTGCCATGGGGAAATGTTCCTACAACTCCCTGCCAGGACGCTGGAACCAGCTGGGGATCGGGCTCCTCTCTGATACTGGCCACTTGGCAAGAGGAAGCTGCACCACAGGAGGTTTAGGTTGGAGATTTGGGAAAATTTCTTCCTCAAAAGGGCTGTCCAGCCCTGGCACAGCTGCCCGTGGCAGTGGTGAGTCCCCATCCCTGGAGGGCGTTCAAAGCCACGTGGATGTGACACTTGGGGACGTGGTTTAGTGGTGGGATTTGCAGTGCTGGGGAACAGTCAGACTCGATGGTCTGAGAGGGCTTTTCCAGCCTAAATGATTGTGTGGTTCTGTGGCTGCTGGCCAGAGATCCCTTTGGGGTGGCCTGGGTGGATTTCCCTGCTGGCTCACCGAGGAGGATGCAGCTCCTGGCAGCTGCCCCAGTGCCAGCACGCCCCTGAGTGCACATGCAGGAAAAGTGGCTGTGGGTCAGGATAGCTGGTGAAGCTCCAGCTATGGGAGACTCCTGAGGTTCAGTTAGTCCTGATTTTCTCAGAAAATCCACTTTCACCCCTGGGCTGGATCCTGGTGGAGCCTTCCAGGTCAGGGGCAGAGCAGGAACAGGGGAAGCACGGTCAGTCTGTGCAGCATTGAAGGCTGCCTTTGCCAAAGCCGTGGCCATGGAGGGGTTTGCAGAGACTCAGCCCCTCTGCAGATGGAGATTTGCATGAAAAATGACTCCTGCTCTTTCTCTGCCTCTCTCCAGGCCAGAGCTCAGGCCTCCTGTCCCGGAGGAGCCCAATGAGATCCAGATGTCTCAGCTGTAACCTTTACGTAAGGCAGGATCTCATTTCTGGGCGCAGCTTGGAAACACAGAGCACAGAGATGGAAACACATCCCAAGAACTTCCTGGGAAGAGCAGCCACAGCCCAGCCCAGAGCAGAGCTCAGCCCAGCCCCAAACTGTGCTCAGGAATTCCTTGTCCCAGCCTGGCTGCTCGAGCAGAAGTGCCATGGCCAGGACCTGGCAGGAACCAGTGTCCAGGGTGGTCCCCCGGTGTCCAGGGTGGTCCCCCAGTGTCCAGGGTGATCCCCCAGTGTCCAGGGTGGTCCCCCGGTGTCCAGGGTGACTCCCAGCACAAGGGGATTGGTTGAACCCGTTCTTAAGGCACAAAAGCTCTGGAATCCTGGTTTTCTGGAGGATTTTCCACTCTGGAGATGGAGTGTCTCTCTCTAGATGGCAGCATTGGTAAAGAGTCTCTGGGCCACCTCCAGCCGAGGCAGGGTCTTGCCACACCTCACTCTGTTGTGACTTCATCAATAATCCTGGGATTCAGTCCCAGTTCCTGTGTTTCTGAAGCCTTGGTGAGTGCTCAGGCTGCCCAGCTGGTCCCTAAGGATGGGCTCCCATGCAGAAATATTGGCACAAACCACAGGTCTGAGACCACCCAAAACAGTTCAGGAAAACACTGCAGGTGCTGTTTTTGATGGGGTAATTCCATGTGATAAATCCAAAATCTGATCCCCAGATCTTCAGCATGTAGAGTTTTGGGCAAAATTTCCAGGTACTGCTGAAAGAAATGTGTTATTTGTCATGTTCCCATCACAGCACTGACAGCTGTGCCCAGGCTCAGGTAGAGAAAGCAGATGAACTAAAATAATTATTAAGTGAAATCAAATCCCATTTGTTTCCTCAGTTTTCAGACACTGACCAGGGATGTGGGACCAGGAGAGCTTGTCTCATCCCTTCCCTTGGTATTCCCTCACACTCCCAGGTGTGGGAGGCTCTAGGAAGATCCCAGAAATGCTGAATTGGGACCAGAAAAAAGCAGGGCCAGGCTGGGGCCAAAGAGTGCAGTGAAGGACCAGGTCAGGGAGGAGTGGTAAGAATGGGACAGGATCAGGATGTGGAGGTGGGAGCAGTGGGGTGGAATATATGCAGAGTAGAAGGGATAAAACAGAGAAGGATTTGGTTTTATTGCCTTTGTTTTCACAGGCTGTGATTATGAGCCAGAATTCACAGGGATAAGAGCCCTGTTCCCCATTCTGGGAAAAGGTTTCCCAGATCAGTGCTGCCCCTGCTGCTCCCAGCACCCACCTGCAGCTCAGCTCTGTGAACTCCCACTCTCCTCTGGGCCCAACGCTCAGCTCCACACGTACAGCTTGATTGCGGGGAACAAATGAAGTTTTAATTAGCATGAGGAATCCTGGTGAGGAGCAGCAGCCCAGGTCTGAAATGCATCCAGGCTCCTCGTGTGACAGCGTGTGAGAGCAGCCAAGGCCGCAGCTGTTGGGATGGATCTGAGAGATGATGGGGATCAGATGCTCCCAGGGCTGCTCTCAGAGAGCTGGGGGTGCTCACCTGGAGAAGGGAAGGATCCAGGGAGACCTGAGAGCCCCTTGCAGGGCCTGGAGGGGCTCCAGGAGAGCTGGAGAGGGACTGGGGACAAGGGATAGAGGGACAGGACACAGGGAATGGCTCCTACTGCCTGAGGGCAGGGGTGGATGGGAGATTAGGCAGGAATTGTTCCCTGGGAGGGTGGGCAGGCCCTGGCACAGGGTGTCTGGAGAAGCTGTGGCTGCCCCTGGATCCCTGGCAGTGCCCAAGGCCAGGCTGGACAGGACTTGGAGCACCCTGGGACAGTGGAAGGTGTCCCTGCCCATGGAACTGGATGAGCTTTAAGGTCCTTTTTATCACAGCAAGGCAAAGGCTGGTGAAAAATCCTACCGGTGGCACAGTTAATTTGCCATAATTTTGACCTTTCTAGAAGCAGCCAGGATGAGCTGAACACTGGGGGAGTTTGGCTGCACTTCATGGCTGTATTTGATATCCTGACATGGCTTAGAAAGACTTTGGATGAACTCAGATTGATTCAGCTCCCTGCCCTGCTGTGTGAAAGCCGCCTGGAAGGACTTTCCATGCCCTGCTCCCTCCAGGTGCCTGTTTGGGTGCCCAGGGTGACAGTCAGATACAGCTCCTGATGCTGGGGAATCCCCACAGTCCCTCCTCGCATCCAGAGCACGAAGGAAGGCAAAAAGGTGAGTTTTGGAAGGAATAAAAGGCCAGCAAGCCTTGTGAGTGTGCAGTGTTTTGAATCATCTGAGCTGTGTTCACCCAGCACTCCAGGGAGAGGGGGGAGCTGCAGGGAAGGGGAGCATTGAGGAAGTTCTCAAGCAGAGTGCTTGTGCTGTTCCTGGCACAGAACTGCCAGTCCTGCGTGTCCCTGTGCCATGAGCCTCCTGTGGCAGGGCTGGGAGACCCTCAGGAATCACCAGCTCCAGCAGGGAGCACTGGGATGGCTGTTCCTGGCAGCAGCACAGGGGGCTTTGCCTTCTCCGGAGTCACCTGCCTGGATAGAGAACCAGAGACAGACACTACAAATCCATCCTGTGCCAGTGCAGCCCGAAGATAAAAGTGTTGTAATGCTCTGTAATTGCAGTCAGCCTCAAAGAAGAGGCTTTATGAGGGCATTAATCAGCTGCTCAGCTCCTACAAAAGGAAATAATGGGGTTTTTAAACAGTGCCGGGGTTTAATTTGACTCAGCAGCAGTTTAAGGTTCCTCCCTTTGCAAGAAGTTTCAGCTGTTTGAGATTTTGACCACTTGGATGACAGAGGAAAAAGTACATAAATATGAATTTAAATGATGGTCCTGCCTAGTGTGATACCTACAACTTTCAGTGTGAAGCACAGCCTTTTCCAAAGCCAAATGACAGCCTCAGTAACGTGCAGCTTAGGCTGGAGAAGTTAATTAGTAGTAGGTGTTATTTAAATAGCTAAATGAGGCTTTATTGGAATGCTAAAATGCATTTGGCCCAGTTCAGTGCCTTTTTCAGGAGTACCTGAGCTGCCCCCACTTTCAAGAGGCCAGAGCCCCCACACTTACTGGTTTTTAGCTTTCAGTGTCCTCCTGATTAAATTATTGCTATAATATTTAGGCTGTGTGGAGAGTAGAGAAATTGAATGTAAAATGAAGCAATTCATTTTTTAGTTTATTGCCAAGCAAAAATGTGCAACATGTGCAGAGCTGTTAATTAGTGTCTCACTCCCAGCAGCAGGTGAAACAGGGCAGCTCCTGGCAGCATTTCAGGCATTCACTGTTGATAATATTTATGGCAGAATGAGCAAGGTAAGACATTTTATTTTGCTGCTTGCTTTCTCAAATTAAAAAAAAAATGTAAAAAGAAAAAAAAAAAAGAGAGATATGGGCTAGATCAATTCAAATTAAACAGCAGCAAAAGTGAAATTAGACATTTGTGGTTGCAGCTCCCTGGCTGCACTGGTGAGCTCTCTATCAAGGGAATCAAAGGCAATTTTTAAGCAGTTCTTGTATGTTCTGCTTTGAAGTGACTGCTACAGATGTCTTATAAAAAGCAGCTGAGCTGCATTTCTCAATTTCAGATAGAGGGACTGCAAAGCCACCAAGTAACTGAATGTCCTCAGGTGTGTCTGTGAAGTTTGTTGTGTGTAGAAGGAGGTACAGAACACACCTCAGCTCCCCCTGATTTCTTCTGCTATACCAGCTGGGCTGATGTAAACAGCAAATACCTCTGGGGTTTCCCAGGAATTGGTTTTTACATCCAGGGAAATGCAACAGATTCCTGTCTCTGTGCACTAATTCCTCACAATTGTGCACTATGGTTTGCACCTCAGTGCTTGCACGTTGGATTTTCATCTTACATTCACAAGTTTCTTCTCCTCTCCCTTTTCCCTTCTTTGTTTCCAGCTTTTCCTCCTTTTTGGCCTCCTTCACCCTTTTCCATACAACTCCCTCTCCATACACAGTATTTTTTCCCTCTAGATTTCATTTCATTTCTGCAGTTCTGTGTGGGAGCATAAGACTTCACAAGGTCCAGCACAGATGGCTGAGGAGTTACTGAATGATCAGGTGAAAAAGAAACCACATCAACCCCTATTTTCAGAGCTGGTAAAGGCAACTTATAAATTAATTGCATTAGGAAATACAGGGAAAGAGGCTCCATCCTGAGTTTAATTATTAAACCTCAGCTTGTCCACTTGCAAGGCATGGCCACAACCCTGTGCACACCCCAAAGATCTTCTTAAAAGTTACTCCTGTGGGATTCAACTCCCTCAAAACAATATTTAAAATGTCCTTCAAAACCAAGTTGTCTTTGTTTTAACACCATTTCCCCCTTTTTAATAATGATTCCCATTATTTTAAGTCTCTGTAGAGTGGTGGCCAAGCACAGAAGGCAGTGATGCCAAATCCAGGGAGGATGGAGATGATACAGGGAGGCTCAGGCTGCATTTCCTGAGAATTTTCTTAACAGCAAGAGACTTTGCTAAGAGTTATTTGATGGAATTTGTGATGGGATGTTCTGGAAAATGTTCTCAAGTTTTTTTGCATTCAAAGCTCTGTAGATTTTTCATGACAAAAAAGTTGTCTAGTTTTTAAGCATTCAAAGCTCTGTAGATTTTTCACTTCAAAAACATTCTTTAATTTTTATGCACTCAAAGCTCTGTAGATTTTTCACTTCAATTTGCTCCACAGAAACTGATCTAAATGTAAAGAATGTTTCAATCAACATCTTTTAGCATAAATGATACAGTGGAAACATTACAAAACATGAAGTGTTCAGTTACATCCCAGGCTCCCATGGCTTTTCTTGCACATACAATGACACGGCTGAGGCCTGGAGCGGGCTGAGAGGTAAAGGTTAAATTATGGATATGTATTCAGCTTTTGAGCAGCCTGAGGAGCTGTCAGGCCCTGCAGCCCCTCTCCCATGAAAGGCTTGTCAGCACGTGCTCCCCGAGCAGCGGGAGAGCCCGAGGAGCCGAGCAGAATGGCAGGAGCTGAAAGGCTGCAGAAGAATGGAACGAGTGCTCTACAAACCCCCTCCAACTCCTGTTTGTTCCTTGGGCACTGCAAAACCACTCCAAAACAGAGGCCAACTGTTAACAGAGGCAAAGCCAACTTCATCTTTTGCAGGCTGACAAATGGTCATGTAAGTTACCAAATAACCCAAGACCTCAGGATTAAACTTCACCAATTGTTTTCACATGATGCAACTTTAAATCTTTCTTTTGAACAGTATTAAATTTCCTTTCATTCCCATAAACTTCAGAAAAAGTTGACTGCTCTCACATTTCAGACTGTGACCCAGCTAACTTGCACTTTTCCCCTCTGCTAGTCTGGAGAACAGAATAATGAAATTCAGACAACAGTGACCAAATGTTGTTCCGTAGAACTTTCCTTTTACAAAACAGATGAATACTCCTGGGCTCCAAAACACTGCAGGGAACAAAACTTTCAAACCTTATGGAAATAAAATAGTAAGCCTGTGCAGTGACTTCATCTCCTTTATCAGATCAGAGCCATTTTCACTGGAATTGAAATAGATTTAAAAAAACAATCAACTCTAAATAGAGGAAAAGAATTAAAGAATCCCACAGAAACCATTATTGAAATACTACTTTATTTAAAACCCCCACACCCACATGAGAGAAAGCTGAATTTCACAGGGCTTTAGAGGGAGAAGATGTCTTCATCATCCTCATAATTGACATAATTCTTTGTTGCAGATAGAAGTGAGCTTTCCTAAGACAGGAAAATAAACATTTTAGTGTTTGTGATTCACAAGGAGATAAGCAGCTGCATTGTGTGCCGGGACAAAGGGCCATAGAGAGGGGCCACAGACACACTTGGGGCTGGAGTTTCTCCCTGGAGGTGCTGAGCCCTCCGGGGTCTCACTGAAACCCCACCAGGTCGGTGCCCTCAGCATCCTGCCAGACAAAACCCTGTATTTACACAAGGAGAAATCCCCACTGTGCTGCAGCTCTGCTGCTGCTGCCACTGCGATTGCAGTCACTTAAACCCATCGCAAATTCAGCCACCAGAGTCAAGAGAAAAGGAGCCAAGATATATAAATCCAGGAGACGAGGTTTATGGGGGAACTAAACCAAACATTCACCACAAAGATTGAGTGCAGCCAAGTTGTTCTAAGTGAATGGGGTACCTCAGCTCATGGTGGGGCATCTCTCTGGGTTAGCTCTGTGCTAAACTCATGCTGATAGCAATAAAAGTTTTACATGCAAAATGAGTGGAAAATACGAGATGTTAGATAGGACAATACAAGTCCATAAAGCTGATACCTAAACCCTGCTACCTGGGCTTTGCCAACTCCCTGCTAACTTCCATGCAAATTCCATCCCTAGATCCCCAGTGTTTGTCTTAATTGGAAGTCTTAAAGGTGAATTGAAGTGTTGTTGGAGTAAGAACCTGCTTAAGATGCCAAATCCCTGCGTAGACTTGCAAGTAAATAAATTGTAAAGGCTGACTAGGGGCCTTCTTATTAACCTGTCAAACCACCAGCCCTGGAATCCCTTTTTCTCCTGCAAAAATTGTGTTCTCCTTCCTCTGACGATTGAAGTGTTTTACTGCCTCACGTGCCTGGCCACAAAGATGAGGATGTTTAGGAAGGTGATGAAATCTTGTTCATCCTGAAGATGCCGTGGTCCTTCCTGGCAGGAAGGGCTGGGGCTCCCTGCAAGGGGTGGGAAGTGATGGATTATGACTGTTGGGTGTAATACTGGTTCAGTTTTCCAAACTACTGCCCGAATAACCTTCTCTCTGAATCAGATTTTTTGAGGGTTGGGTTGGTTGATTCCTTTTGGAAGAAGCAAACAAACTCTGTATGAGGAACTTGGAAGCTATGGAGCAATTTCACCTGAAACTACCTGAGGTGTTTTGCAAAAGGACAACTTGGTCATGTCCAAACTGAGCTGTAAATCCATGTTCTTCTTTTCCTGGCTCACTTCTGGAGCTAATGGGAATGACATAAAATAATTATAGTTTCCTTTAAGGATGACTACAAAGCTCAGCACCTGAGGTGTGAGTGCCCAGCTGGGTGAGTGTTTGGAATTGTTGCTGTCACACACCTCTCCCATTGATTGCACCATGTCCTTAAATGAACAATTCCAAAGTGCCCAGCACAATGGATGTCAACTGCCATGAAAGGCTGGGATGCCAGTTCAAAAAATAAAGTCACAACAACAACAAAACTCATGTGTCATAAGCATGCCAATATTTGCATGTGTAATTAAATAGTTGCTGGTGTTTGTGTCCCATTGTCACCCTCCTTTTCCCAGAAGGGTGACACTTCATGTTATGGAAGTATGCAATTCAGGGATGTAAAGAACAGAGTCCTCCTGAGACATAAATATATGTATATTTATTTATATATATAAAATTCCAGTGTAATCCACACATGAAAGAATTGTGGTCTATTTCAAGGCTTTTCCTTTCATCTTCTCCGTAGTTTTCTGCCAATTCTCAAAGTGCTCCCAGACCACAGACTGAATGAAATGATCTGAACAGGGCTGACCTGCAGCTCCTGGTGCTCCCTGGGCCATGCCCCAGGGCCACCCCTGTCCCCTGACCCCACAGTGCTCCCTGTGGCTGCTGAGCCTTTGCTTTCCTCTCACATCAAAGGAAAAATCCCACCTGAGGAGATGGAGCTCTTGCAAAGACTGGCACAAATGCACCTCCTCCTCATTGGCCTGACCTGCTGCCTTCAGGACAGAAGAATAGAATAGAAAAAAATAGAATAAATAGAAAAATATTTACTCTCATATCTCCAGTCCCTTTTAAAGAAACACATTTTTTATGCTGTACTTGCTCCTGAAACTCCACTGGAAAATAAAGCTGGCACCAAGTGGACAATGATTTCACCTGAGTTAGACAGAATTCCTTTCCTAAAGAACTCAGTGTAAGTTATGTCTAAATCTTCCACCTTTAAATGTAACAGAAACTGTTTTTTTCCACCTTATAATTTAAAAATCCATGGTGAAATCAGATTTACACCAGGTCTTTCCATGGATGCACAGATTCTGGGAATCCAGGGAAGTTCTGCCCTCACTTCCAGCCTCCACTCTGGAAGCCTGAACACGCTGGTGTAATTCCAGTTGAATTTCAAGGGAGAAAAGGATGATTGATATGGCCTCAAATGGTGGAATCAAAAAATCTGGTATAGATTAATAGGAATATTAGTGAAAGCTGGAAAGGAAAACAAGGATTCTTTTCTAATGTGACATGATACTTAAGAACACACATTGTCAGTAACTACAAATGTGTAATGTTTCTCTTTTATTTTGCCGTACTTCTGACACGATTCTCTCACAATGCTTTGCTTATCATTCTCTTGTAAGGTTTATTGTACTTACAAATCATTCCCAGACAGCTTCTTTGCTATCTTTTCATTAAAAAAAAAAAAAAAGTTTTGTGGATAATACATTTTCCCTGTGGGAACTAATTCCACAAAGATATTGACTACAAGCCTGTCGTTGTTTTAAAATATGTGGCCATGTATCAAATGGTTGATTCTTCCCCCCAGAGTCACCTTCTGAAGCTGTATGTGTGCACTTCATCACCTGAGATGAAAACTCCAGTTTGTCCTCCCAAGCCAGTGCTCACCCCTACCTGGAATTCTTTTTGCCATCAGATCACTGTGGACACTCCCTGCTATCCATTTTGGGGTCTTTAGGGCTGTGTCCACGCCAGTTCCTTTGTTTCATATATTTTTAGCCCTTCCACTGTGGGATGACAGACTGCAGCATGTTAAAGCAGGGAGAATATTTGTATTGATTTCCAAATGCTGCAGATTGAGAGCAGATGTACCACGTATTCCCCAAACGTATGTTTTAACTTTCATTTATGTGCTGTGCTGAGCAGCCTGCGAGCCAGGAAGTGATTTATATCTGCTAATTGCATGCACTTTGGTAGATTTGCAGCTAAAAATAAGTGGTTTGTTTTTTAATTATAAATGATTTATCCTCTCACACTGCATGGAACTAAAACTTCGAAGCTAAAAGAGAACTTGGAGAATCTGCATTTAGTTTCTGCATCTGCCATGGACTTTGTTTGTGTCTTTAGTGGGTTATCCATGTGCCCAGCTCAGAGGAATCTGGATCTCATGGACATCTTACTTCAGAGAGATGAAGGAAACACTTCTGTTTTGCAGCTGAAGAGGTGTAGCAGCAGCTGCTGCCAAAAGCAGCGGTTCAGTGGAGACCCTGGAGAAGGGTGCCCCTCACCTTTGCTGCATCCAACACTCCAGCAGCTGTGGGGAATGGGACCCAGCTGCTGGTCTGGGGGAACGTCGCTCCCATTCCTCTCACCAGAGGGTTCACGGAATGGACTGGCCTGGGGGAGCACAAGGAAACACACGAGGGGTTTTCTTGTGGGCAGTTAGCTGTTAGGTCAGTCAGAAGTAACCTGAAATGTCACCTCAGAGGGGCAGGGCAGGCAAGCCTGGGCTGGTGCAGCAGCACTGCAATCCCAGCCACATGGCCTGACCTTCCTGCTGGCACAGCTCCGCTGTTCCCGGTATTCCCTGTCTCCAGGACAAGTGTCAGGCCTCTGAGGGCACTCAGAGCTCTTAATGAGTCCCACTCCACCTTGCCTGGGGCTCTCTTTAAGTTCAGCCCTAGCCCCCTCAGAGTCTGTCCCTGCAGCATCCCTGTGCGGGGCGATGGACCCTCCTGATGCACAGACTGACCTCAGACCTGCCTCCTTCCCTGCTCCCCCTCAGACCTGTCTCATCCCTACAACCTGCCGGCAGCCCCTGTTCCGTGTTCCAGTGCCCAGAATGTCCCATGTTGCTGGAATGGCCCCTGAGGGATGGCCTTGAGGAATGGCCCCTGAAGGATGGCCCTGAGGGATGGCCCCTGAGGAATGGCCCTGAGGAATGGCCCCTGAGGAATGGCCCTGAGGAATGGCCCTGAGGAATGGCCCCTGAGGGATGGCCCCTGAGGGATGGCCCTGAGGGATGGCCCTTGAGGGATGGCCCCTGAGGAATGGCCCTGAGGAATGGTCCTGAGGGATGGTCCCTGAGGGATGGCCCTGAGGAATGGCCCCTGAGGGATGGTCCTTGAAGAATAGCCCCTGAGGGATGGCCCCTGAGGGATGGCCCTGAGGAATGGCCCCTGAGGGATGGCCCTGAGGAATGGCCCTGAGGGATGGCCCCGGAGCTGTTGATTCCTAGCCTGATCTCAGAGCTGCCACCATGAACTCACCTGATGGTCTTGGCTGGAGCTGGGCCTGCCTTTTCACCTGGATTGGGGGTGGTGCTCCAAGGACCTAAAGCAGCAGAAACTCCACTCGGGTACCAGTGGCTCAAAGTCCCTCCCATGTGTCACACTAGATCCTGAAACACACCAAGCTTGACTCGCCTTGTCCATTTCATCCATGTTTGTTTATTGGCCAGTTTTCCTGAGAAAGTGGGTAATCTCTTGTCATTTTCCTGGCTGGTGAGAGGAGGTACATGTGCATGTTTGTATCTGTAAGAAGAAGGTGGTTCCAGACCTCAAACTCCTTCCCTAACATGCTGCCAGATGTTTATCTGGGTTTCCTCCTCCTCTTGAAACTCTGTTAGTGTCTGACAAGAAATACAAGATTCATATGGCAGAAGAAAAGCCTAAGGGATCTGATCTAGCAGGAAGTGAGGAGGAAATTCCTTTAATCTTGTCCTTGTTTCCACTCTGCTTATGAGCTTTTTATTAAACAGTTGCTGACTTTTGAAACCCTAAACCTAATCTAAGCATCCCAGAAATATGATTATTCTCCTGGATGGAAAGTAGTTATCACTCCTAGGAGCTTCAACCAGCTTTGTCAGTGTCCTCTGACTCCAGCAAAAATGTTATCCACCATTGACAGGAGGGAACTCCAACTCTCCTGTCCAAAATCTTGGTTTCCAGTCACCAGAGAGAGAAAAACTTATTTGGGGTCTGGGCTGGTTGACAAGGTGGGCATTGATCACAGGTTGGACTTGATGGTCTTGGAGGTCTTTTCCAACCTCAAAACCTGTGTGATTCTGTGAAAAGTGTGCCCCTCCAAGCGCAATAATCCCATGGACTGAGGTCACAGGATGTGGGGCAGCCCCTTTAGAAGGGATGGAAACGTTTCCAGTGTGGATGACCACACACTGGAATGGATTATCCAGAGAAGAGTGTGGAGTCTCCCTCACTAGAGACATCCCAGAACCCTCTGGACACAAACCCACGCCAAGTGCTCCGGGGTGTTGGAGAAGGCAGGCTGGACAGCATCACCCGCAGTGCTCCCTTCCACCTCCATTCTGTGACTGTCTGCTCACAGGCTGGACTCGATAATCCCGCAGGCGATTCTGCGGAAAGCGTTACCCCCACAAGCGCGACCATCCCGCAGGGACTGTTTCTGGGGAAGGGAACGCGACATCCCGCATCCCGCAGGGACTGTCTCTGGGGAAGGGAACGCGACATCCCGGCAGGGCCTCCCTCAAAGCGCTGAGGGGCGGCTCTGAGGGCGGGCGGCTCCTCCTGAGGGCGCGGGGACAAAATGGCGGCGGCGGGCGGCGCGGGCGGCCGCGCGGGGGCGCTGCGGGGCCGGGCA